>NC_084539.1:10994807-11328557 GCF_024500275.1 Phycodurus eques
GGAACGCTTTTGTGCACCCGAAAGCCTCGCAAAAAAAAACAAAAAAACGAACGGCTTCGGCTGCACTTACAGCGCCGCACAGGTTTAAACGCGTCAAAAGCAACACATTTGGATCATTTTGATATTTATTTGAAAACACATTAAACATGGCACTATTCTGGAAAGAGCTGAGCTCCCCCAGAAAAAAAACAAAACTTTTCCAAACTAAAAGATTATTTTGTATTTTGTCTTATTTTGATGAAACACAAAGATAATCATTCTGCTTTATGATTATCCATCCATCTATTTTCTGTACTGCTTATCCTCACTTGGGTCGCGGGGGTACTGGCGCCTATCCCAGCTATCTTCGGGCGTGGGGTACACCCTGAACTGGTCGCCAGCCAATCGCAGGGCACATATAAACAAACAACCATTCGCACTCACATTCACACCTAGTTCTCAATTAACCAAGCATGCATGTTTTGGGGACGTGGGAGGAAACCCACCCAGGCACTGAGAGAACATGCAAACTCCACACAGGACAGGCCGGATTTGAACCCGGGTCCTCAGAACTGTGATGCAGACGTGCTAAGCAGTCGTCCACCGTGCCGCCTCTTTATTGCTATAGTAAATATAATTAATGATTTGTACAACTTTTTAATTCTGATAAATATAATTTTTTAATATTTTCTCTTGAGAGGCTGAAATTCTGAGGATTTGGACCATTTTAAGTTCAACAAGGTCTCTAAACGATAAACGATGATCAAAAATTATTATTGATTAAGTTGATAACCGATTAATTGTCGATTAATAGATTGATCGTTACGCCTCTAGTTCAGTCCATTACTTTGCATTAGTTTGTGAGTGGATTTGCCACAGTATGTCAGACACGCTGCTGACGAGCACACCCACTCACACAAGGCGTATGTGTACTGTATATACTGTACATGTCTATACTAACACATTCAGAAACATACTTTTTTTTAATGGTATATTTTTCAGTTTCAGTCTCCCGTGTCCATCATTTGAATCTCTTATCAATTCAGTGCATAACTGACATGTGGATTATTGACCAGCTGTCAGTGAGCTAAATTGTGAAGTTAGCATAGCTCACCTGCACCTGTACTTTCACAGTGATGGAAGATTCATCGTTTTAGGATTTCCCTCCATGATACGTGCTTCATGAGGTGGCCTCTGCACTCTGTGTCAGAGTGGTGGTGGGTTGCCAGGTTAGCAGCATGCATGAGGCAAAAAAAAAAGACTTTTCCTATAAAAACAAAGGTCACACTCTCTTCAATATTGTTCATCTCTTGTCATTTTTTGTAATATTAATTTGTAATTCGCATTTCCATTTGTAAGAGTTAAGATTATAACTAGTTTTAATGTAATCGGAGTATATTAAAGGTGTATTTTTTTCCTCCCCTATTTTGTGAAGCCATGGCGCCCTTAGCATTCGCGTATTTTACTTAAAGGGCAAGCCGGCCCTGAGTAGAGGACTCTGCATCATTTGCACAACTGTCATTGTATCAGCATTACCACATTACCGGTATCCTTTCAATGCTCAGTGACTCTCAGTAGTGTGTTTTTATGTCTCAAACGTATTTTTTTGTCAAAATGGCTGTCTGTTATCGTAATAGAGCGTCTCCAACTACCGGAGACAAATTCTTTGTGCCTAATAATAATAATAATAATAATAATGGTGGAACAGTGGGCAACTGGTTAGTACATCTGCCTCACAGTTCTGAGGACCGGGTTTCCTCCCACATCCCCAAAACATGCATGGTAGGTTAATTAAACACTCTAAATTGCCCACCGGTGTGAATGTGAGTGCGAATGCTTGTTTGTTTATATGCGCCCTGCGATTGGCTGGCGACCAGTTCAGGGTGTACCCCGCCTCTCACCCAAAGATAGCTGGGATAGGTTCCAGCACGCCCGTGACCCTAGTGAGGATAAGCGGTACGGAAAATGGATGGATGGATAATAATAATAATAAAAACAAGTAAAAAACAAAATATATAACTAGAACGTAAAAAAATAATAAGGTTGTTAAACTTTTACACAGAACCCAGCAAAGACAGTATATTGCCACAACTTTGTGTGCTCTCACACGGCCGACAATAAATTCCACAATTGGATAGTTAGGATACGGGAATTGGATGACCTCAGCGCTAGCGTCTGATGTGAAATAGTTGTTGGACAGTGAAAATTGCTTTCAACACAACAGGGTGGGAGAAGAGAGTTTGGGTGTTCCGGCATTGCAGAACACCCTTACAGGTGTTGACCGCACAACGGTTAGGGCTCTGATATTACCTACAAAGGTGGATAATTGCCCGGTCAAGTTTGTCCTCCCATTCCGTTTCAGTACTAATTACATGTGGAAAAAGGAGGAAAAATCATAGCGTTTACAGGCAGTGTAAATAATTATTTATATGGACAACATCCTTACAGTTTGTAAGTATCTGGTTTGTAAAGTGACGCTGTAAAAGAACATGGGGGAAATTTTGGCCAGATTCTTTCATAAGAAAAGGTCAGGTGGGGATTGAAAGCATTGTGATTCATCCTTAAATGGGACATTGTTTGTGAAAGGGATTTTTTTCCGTTATAATTGTACAGTTGGATCCTAACACAGCTGATTTAAATTTCCCCACCTATCAAGTGTGAAATCAAACAACCAAGAAAACATTTTATCTGTCTATTTCTGAAAATGCGCCTGTGAGTGAGGTGTTTTCATTTCCGCATCGCTGTACGTAATAAGCCCCACCCAGAGTTTCTCTGCCAATGACATAATTAGCTAGGCTGTAGGACCACACAGAAGCACTATCATGTCAATGACAAAAAGTAAGGAGAGCGGCAATTTTAGACCAGATTAGTTTAAGATCATAGCAGTATAGTGTCTGAAAGTGGCACATACTCATATGTTCAGCTAAATTGTCAATGTAGGGGTGGGGGTATCTTATGTTTGGCGATGTGTCGCTGCATGCACCACATGCATGCAGCAACTACACTAAATTGGCAAAGTGTCATTCGGTGGTGTTGCAAAAGTGCTGCTTGCACAAGTAAAAATACAACCAAATTGTCATGCGACTTTATTGTGGTTTGGAGTGGTGAAAATCCCCTGCTCAGAGTCTCCAATAAAACCACAAAAGTCGCAAGATTTTTTGCTACCCATTCATTTTCTGAGCCGCTTATCCTCACAAGGGTCGCGGGAGTGCTGGAGCCTATCCCAGCTATCTTCGGGCAGGAGGCGGGGTACACCCTGAAGTGGTTGCCAGCCAATCGCAGGGCACACATAAACAAACAAACAGTCCCACACACGTACACTCCTACGGGCAATTTAGAGTACCCAATTAATGCATGTTTTTGGGATCTGGGAGGAAACCGGAGTGCCCGGAGAAAACCCACGCAGGCACGGGGAGAACATGCAAACTCCACACAGGCGGGGCCGGGATTTGAACCCCGGTCCTCAGAACTGTGAGGCAGACGCTCTAACCAGTCGGTCACCGTGCTGCCAGATTCTTTGCTTGTTCCTCTTTTTTAAAAATAGTCGTAAGCGCGATCGGAAAAATCAATAAGTTGGCAACACTGAGTAGCTCTGTAGCTAATCTATTGAATGTAATATACAATAATGATATTTTTTTATGTATACAGTATATAAACTGTTGAACTATAAAAGTGAAACCTCCACACACTTGCACAACAGTGGACATAATCACTCTAATCTTCACTATACATACATCTGTAATTATTCATTGGGGCTATTAAAAGCATTAATCTTAAAATAAAAAGGTGGATTGGGTCCATGTGAACCTTTCCTCTAATCACTATTTTATTGGTTTGATAAATGACATCTGGTTGGCAAATGGTATTGTACACAGGATATTACCACCAGTTCACCATCATTAGGACACACTGAATTTAATTCATGAAAACTTTAAAGTCAAACCTGCACTTCCATGGGAGACTCTTCATCTGACTTGAGTTTTTATACACAATGTAATGACTACCGTGGCTTTCCAAAACAAAACTTCCCTGGTAGGGCTTAGCAGAGGCAAATTGAGACTCTCCCGCGCGTGGAGATTGCATTTGGGGTTTAGAGAGAGGTCAACGGGATTCCCTCTATAACCGAAGAGTGTGGGGATTACAGAAGTCTGCAGAGAGCTGCTTTTCTTGCAGATTATGCTCAATCTGTCCTCAGAAACAGAGCCGTGTCCATTCAGCAGACAATGCAGCCGAATTAACGTTAAGGGCCAAGTTTATGAGCAGCTTTCCCCAAATTGCTCACAACAACAGCCATTTGTGACGCAAAACTCCTGTTACTTGATGGATTTAGAGAGACTGGTATTGCTATTCAGTGATGGAAATCGGCCGGATTTATACCCACCCATTTCTATCCAGGCTTGGGACCGGCAGTGACCGGGAATCCGAGACACGCCTTCTGCATGAAAGGCAGCAGTATGTACCACTATAGACCAAAAGTAGGAATTAGTTTATTAGCCTGCACATCTCACCCAAATTCCGCTCGGATAGGCCTTAGCTGACAGATGGATGGATACTTAATGTGACACTTAGGGCAATTAGGAGTAAGGGATGCCAGGCTGTGTGTTCACATCTGACCACAAGATGTCAGTCTTTGCTTAACAGCAGCAAAAGGGCAATCAAGGCACAAGTCTGAGACGCCTGCAAATGTAAAAAAAGCTAATGCAGTGGAGTCAGTGATTAATGCTTATAATTATTCGGTCAAATTTTATTCAAAAAACTGTTACGTTTTTTTTTGTTTTTTTTTGCTTCAGTTTGATTCTGGAAAAGGTTATTTCTATGATTTCTTATGGGAAACAATGCTTTTACATGTTCACTCACTCAGTATTCACTCATGAATGTCTGTGCATGTAGATTCTCCAGTCATCCAGGTGATGGTAATCCACAAGGGTTGAATGAAGCCAATTTGACTGCTCGTTTGTTGAAGACGTTTCATCTTTCATCCAAAAGGCTTCTTAAATTCTAACATTTTAGGTGTGGCGTCTCCCTATTTATGCCTCAGAGGGTGGCTGCAGGAACGACAGTAGATTAAAAACAAACATCGCTCACGCAAACCTCACAGATGACAGTTTGCAATCGTGAAGATGAAGGTAATGTTTTGCTGCCCTGATGTGCCGACACCGTGCGCTGAGGTTGAGGGGCAAACACCCTATTAACCAGGTAAACATACTATTTTAATTGGCTGTTATTTGAAAAATATTATATTTTACATTGTTAAGTGAAAAAGTCCTTTTTTATTCAAGTTGACAGCTGACGCGATGAAATAAAGACGGAATAGACGGATTGTTGCTTCGCTGCAAGTGTCATCATTTAAATTTGGCTTTAATTTCATAATAGACTGAGTATTTAATTTGAAAATAAACTTCAACCAAGCATCTTTTAGAGTTCAAAATGTTTTTGTTTGATGCAGAAATAAAATGTGTTCGATGTGGCCGTTAATTGATTTCATAAATGCAGCACACTATAGTTTGTTTTGCACAGGGGAAAAAATATATATGCAATGTTATCCTCATTTTAGATGTCAAAAGGGTCTTGTGACTTGTGTGTTTTTCTTTTTGTTTTTTTCCAGTGGGTGACATTCCAAATGGCTCTTTTGGTATTAAACATTTTTTAATTACTATACATAATGAACGATTTTGTCAGTTGAATGTTTTGGAACTCAAATAGCAGTCCTCATGAGGTTTGTGGTTTCAGAAGATGGTCATATGATGACTTATAGAGAAATTAACTGTTAAAACTAACTTCTTCACGGGCAGCAGAGCGAGACTGCACTTCCTGAACAGAAAGCCTAAAAAAAAAAAAAAAAAAAAAAAAGTCATGCACACCTCACGGAGGTGGTTGTACATCTTCATAGACTTGGATGTATGTGATGTTTGGTGCACGTGATGCCGTTCCAGGTATTACAATTAACACAGAAACTCCAAATTCAGGTCAGAAAGATATTATCACTGAGGACTCGGTAGCTCATCTTCATTGGAGAAGAATGGGCCCGGTATCCCATGTCAGAGGCTGCATGTCCTCTTCTGACAGGGCCTCACGAAATGCTTCATTTCTCAGGCTGATTTAAAGCACCCGATTACACTTGTGAACTGATTAAATGGTCAGGCAGAGTATACTGTCAGTATTGTTGCAGTTCTGACTGAGCTCCAAACCTTCAGATCATGTGGTTGTGAGCAGAGGAAAGCGTTGCACGCTCAAGTCGTCTGTGAATTACTCATCAGAGAGGGCCGAAAAATAATCAGGCATGTGTGCAGCCACTGATTAAATTATAATTCAAGTGCTGTAACATTTACTCTCTGTCAATAAGTTCTTGTTCCCTTTTTCAAGTGAAAGTGGAGTGCTAGTTTTAACACACATACTGATCATAAGGCCGAATTTGAGCAGTCCTCTCCCCTTCCGATCAAAGTCAGCATAGAAACGATTGTCGGATGTCTGTAAAGATTATCCTGACCGATTATCCAGTAGAGTGTGGTGTGTGTTAAAAGTGATTTTTCCTCTCCGATCTGCTCAGAAAAATGCTGAGGTCGACAATCGTAAATGTCAAACCTGTTCAATACTTCCGATGGCAAATCCTTATGCGTGTGGTCAACACCGAGTTTGGACCACGGACTCAATGACGTGTCACAAAACAATTTGAATTTTGAAGCATATAACTCCTAAATGTTCTTATTATTACCGTAATACAAATGCAATGCAGTTACCACATAAGCTAACAGTTAGCCTCACTTCTTGTATTATTTCTTACTACTACGACTACTAATCGCTTCTTCTTTGTATTTCCCAGCAGTCTGGTTGCCCTGTGGTTCCGTGCGGCCTCTTACAGGTCAGTCTTGATCCTATGACAGTGACAATATCTGGTTTGGGGGAGGCGACTCATGTTTGTCGGGCAAGATATTGTTATGTGAGGCGTGCTGTGTTGGTCATCTGGAGTACAACGCACAACAAAAAGAGCAGTTAGAACACACTTGCCGATTTTCTCCTCGTCACGTGTGGGCTCTCTCACATTTTAAAAGTCGGTTAAAATGTTAAAAATCGGTATGTGTGTGCCTTGCTTCACTATCAACTAAAATAAGGGCTCGACACACTTGATTGCTTTGACATAAACACTTACGCATGTATATGTTTTCGTTACCTTCATGATCTCTGTTTAGGATTCAATATTTCTGCAAGATGAACTCCCAGAGTTTAGAATAAGTTGTTCAATTCAGACCACGCCTACCATATACAAATATATAAAACAAATGAGACAGATGTGCATGCTGTGCATGCGTGCATGCGGTACACTTCAAGGTTCACAGACTGGATGGTTAATAATTCATAGTGCACTTAATTTTAACTTGACTTAAATTTAGCTCTAATTAAATGAAGGATGCTGTAAACAGATCCATTCACGGTCATGTTTGCCTTGCATCAATTGATGCATATCTTTGGCTCGCGTTTGCAGTGTTCGACATTTCTCTCTTTTTAACCTCTGCCAGAGCCCGGTTGTTTTAAAACATGCATTCAATGGCCACAACAAAAATGCGGCCAACTTTTTCTCGGTCTTATGAACACAGGTACTGGCTATTGTTACCAGGGCACTTATACATGCGTGTACTTGTGAGTCGCTATTCTCTTGTCATTAATACACACAGCCGAACAAACATAATCATGTATCTTCCACCAACTGCATCGCAGGCTTCGCCCCTGCAACCACTGTGACGTTACCACCCACCGTGCATGAATCACATGAACCGCACCTCATCAATAACAAAAATACATAAACACGAAACTAAAAAATGCTGAAGGTACCCAAATTTAATAGAATAACACTTTATAGGGCACTCATGAAAATGCTTCCAAATTAAAAATGTGACTTTTTCTCCTTTAGATCCATTTTTTTCCTTGAATACAATTGTCTCTTCATGCCTATCTTTAGTTGTCTTGGGGTGGTTTTCCAAGAGAACAAACGTACATATATGCAAGGGCACATAACATATGATCAATAAGTGCACTCTACAAAGCAAATCTTTCTATCGTCACAATAAAAGGCATTGTATTCTATTTAAACAATGTTAAGTCTGCAACATTTGAGCAGCAAACACAGTACTTCCGGTTGTCAGCTGAAGCATTACCGGTGCTGTGAGCCTCTGGACAACACCTGGGCCCTTGACAAAGCTCAGGATTGGACACCCACAGAGGTCCCACCGCAAGTCTTGGAGGAGAACCCGGTAGACCGTGATCTTGATCTGCAAAGCCTGATTCTGGCCCCAGCGCCAACACGCCATCCGCCCCAGCTGCATCTGACCCCACTCCGGTTGTGCTCATTCTACCCTCTCCTTCCCATTTAGACCATGAGAATGGTGGGGGTGCGGTGGGGGAGTCACACCAAAAGGGCTTGCAAATCCAACGACCAAGACGTCAGCGCATGGAACCAGACTGGTATGCGGTGTGGGTCATGTAGCTGGATGATTATTCCACAGACCAAGCTGAGCAGGACACTAGGCTCAGGTAAAAGTTATATTTTGTTGATGTTCTACAGTGTTAGCTGTAATTGTTTACAGGGCTGTTTTTCATTGTTCCATTGTTGTTATAAAATAATAATAATGTGAAGATTGTGCTTTTGATCACATGCACGTCTTACTTCATTTGTTCATTCTAAAAGCACTGCATCATATTGGGAGACATTTCTAATATTGGACCGTCTCGTATAGTAAATAAGATAATAAAGTTATCATGTATGTTGAATGTTGTTAAATCATGAAGAAAAGGCCCAGTGAATCACTAGATAGGAATTCACATTTTTTATTTTTTCCCCCACTGTGGTATATCCCTTCTGCCTATGCAATGTCAGGGGGTCCACACCTCTTTGATGACCCTCCCTCACCCCCCACCTCCGGCCTCCAGGGTTCTGTGGGATCCGAGTGTGCAGACATTGTTAGCGTGCCTGATATAAGGGCCTGATCAAAGCTGGTACATTCTGCCTGACCGATTTCCACAGGATTAAGGATTAGGGAGACAGGAAACTGGGAGAGGCACACAGACAATTCTGGAGAGACAAAAAAAAAGGATGGTGATGGTGATGGAGAGTGAAAACAATGGCGGAAAAAGAGAGGGGTCATGAGGCACTGGCAGAGAACATCTTGGGAAAGGAATTGAAGACTAAAGGCCTATCAGTGTCAGGATGTAGAAAAGAGTCTCCAGTACTTTCCTAAACATAATCCAATACAAATTAATGCCACCATACAATAAATAGAACATAAAAATTAATTTGGAATGGGTGGATGGACAGTGAAATCCTGTTAAGGAGGTCTTGAAGCTCATGTTCCATAAGTCTTGCCATACAGAGATGCTGTTAAATTCCGAAATTTTGAAATCGGTGGCAAATCCATCAGGCGAGCAGCAATAACCTCATCTGGGAGGAGAAAAAGGGAACGTGATGCAGTCAGGAAAAGAGAATTACCGTAGTCAACAAGATTAAGCAGAGGAAGTTGTATTTTATGGTCACCAAATAAGAGACCATTTGGAAATGAATATGACAGAAAGCAATGAGCAGATGCCTCTGATTACCAATAAAGCAATAAAATTGTTTCAAAGGCCACATTCAAATATTTTTTGAATTGTTCAGTGTTATTGTGTACACTAGTGATGAGTGAATCCAAGACTAAACACCCACACATTGGCCACAGCATTGGGTAAGGGTAAGTAAAAGAATCTTAAAATGTATTCTAAAATGCTCGGGCAGCCTGTGGAGGGAGGCCAGGAACAGTTATGCAGTCCCTCTTGCCTACTCAGTTAAGAGGCAAGCAACAGCATTTTGAGCTAACTGGAGATGTTTAAGGCAGGGCTGGCTGACTCCAAAATAAGTGCATTACAGTAATTCAGCCGAGACGTAATAAAGTCATGGATTACTATTTCCAAGTGCACTTGTGCAAGAAAGGGTTTAACCTTTTCCAGCTGCCTATTATAAAAGAAGCTGGATTTGATTACAGCACCAGTTTGCCGATCCAAGAAGTTCTAAATTGTTGACTTTGCATATTGTGTCAAATGCCCCAAGTCCACAAGTGAGGATTTACAAACAAAAATGTTGTAAAAAGTATATACAGTGGTGCCTTAAGATACGAGTCACCGGATAGGAGCACTTCAGGGTGGCAATGAACTCAACTGAACCCACTTTATAACTAGCAGCAGTTTGGCGGATAGTGAATAATTCTTCTTTATTGCCACCCCAGTTGAGGTTTACTGTCAAACTAAATACATGGGTCATTTTCATATGATCTGATCAATAACGGTAAAGATATTTGTAGAAAAAAAATCAAATTTCGGAATTTTATATGCTGCTGTGGTTTTATATGGGTAAAATGTATCCCATGCTGAAACAGCGTCACTTAAATTCCTATTTTCAAAAAGTTATTGATGATTAAACATTTTAGGCATTCCTAATAAAGGTAAACCTTACTGAGAAAGTAAATGGTGGTGGCCTATTGAAATACACTTTTTTTGAACGGTAAAGACAACAGTGCATAAGGGTAAAGACTTGAACAGTTTAAAAAGAAAATCATGTGAGCTGCACAATTTACATGTAGCCCTTCAAACACTGCAGATACAAGTTCATAAATGCTCCTAACTACTCATTTAACCCATTACACTCTTGTCTTTATACAATCATAATAATGGGAAAGACATGTAATAGTTCCAACACTTTCACAAATTCATACAAATTAATTCATATCTCAGAAATAACACCAATTATTTTGTTATTTTGCTGTCTGCTATTGTGTGAATGCAAAATGGCTGCCTCATCCTGACACTTAAACGCTCATCTGGTGTAGTGCAACAATATAATGAGTCTCTCTCCAATGGCATTAACTGTAAACGACTGCTTGAGTGACAAAGCCCATTTGTAAAAGAACCAAAAAAAAAAAAAAAGGAACTGAAGATACTAATATGCATTTGTGTTTGTTTTCATGGAAAAGGCAATAGGATAAATATCCATCCATCCATTTTCTGAGCCGCTTCTCCTCACTACGGTCGCGGGCGTGCTGGAGACTATCCCAGCCATCATCGCGTAGGAGGCGGGGTACACCCTGAACTGGTTGGCAGCCAATCGCAGGGCACATACAACCATTCGCACTTACAGCCACACCTACGGGCAATTTAGAGTTTTAGAGTCTCCAATTAATGCATGTTTTTGGGATGTGGGAGGAAACCGGAGTGCCCGGAGAAAACCCACGCAGGCACGGGGAGAACATGCAAACTCCACAAAGGCAGGGCCGGGGATTGAACCCCGATTCTCAGAACTGTGAGGCTGACGATCTAACCAGTCATCCACTGTGCCGCCAGGATAAATATCCATTGTATAAAAAAAATACATAATTATCATCTTCAGAAAACCTGTTGCAAATCATGAATCTTCATTTTGGACACCTAATGGTAAAGTCATTTTGGCATTAAAGGTTGTGGCATTAAAAAAGACAAATATTACATTAGAATATTTTTCTCTTAGAAACGATTATGACCTTTTGATGGACAACAACTGACAATCACTCAAATACTCATACTAGTAAAATTAATTGATTTTCAGAAGAAAATTCAGTGGGCCATGTCTTTACCGTTATTGATAAAATTATATAAAAATGACCCATAACAGAAGGAGAATTACATGTGTATTTAAAACAACCACACAGCTTTGCCTTGGCTAACAAAGGCTAACAACAATGCAAATTGCCATAGACAAGTTAATGTGGCACAATGTTATAACTAATAACAACTAATATTACTGCTGAGGAGTTGTGACCTCTCCTCCATCTCCATGTGTATTCGTATGTATGTATTGTACTACCCCCAGGTGGCCAAGGCATGCACACCAAAAGGAGCAGCACGACATCCATTGAATTGAAGCAAAAAAAAGTGGCAAAAACTGTGAGGCTAATTAAATATTATTATAATCTTTTTATAAAGTAAAATAGAGTGGTATTTGTCTTATTTAAAAACATTACAAATATTTTTGTAGGGTTTTTTGAAAGGCTGGAATGGATTAATGGTATTCCCATTAATTTCAATAGGGAAAGATGATTTAAGATGCAAGAGTTTCGAGTGTGGTCACGGAACAAATTAAACTCTGAATCAGAATCTGAATCAGCTATGTTGGCCAAGTATGTTACAGGTCACACAAGGAATTTGTCTCCGGTAGTTGGAGCAACTCAGCCACTGTGACAAAATATACATTTAGTGCAAAAACAAGTATGGAGAGTCACTGAGCAATGAAAGTTTACCACTCGTGTGGTGATGCTGATATAATGGCAATTGTGCAAAGCAATTTAGAGCAATTTAAAGTGACTAATACAACCCCAATTCCAATGAAGTTGGGACGTTGTGTTAAACATAAATAAAAACAGAATACAATGATTTGCAAATCATGTTCAACTGATATTGAATTGAATACACTACAAAGACAAAATATTTAATGTTCAAACTGATAAACTTTATTGTTTTAGCAAATAATCATTAACTTAGAATTGTATGGCTGGAACACGTTCCAAAAAAGCTGGGACAGGGTCATGTTTACCACTGTGTTACATCACCTTTTCTTTTAACAACATTCAATAAACGTTTGGGAACTGAGGACACTAATTGTTGAAGCTTTGTAGGTGGAATTAATTCCCATTCTTGCTTGATGTACAGCATCAGCTGTTCAACAGTCCGGGGTCTCTATTGTCGTATTTTATGCTTCATAATGCGCCACACATTTTCAATGGGAGACAGGTCTGGACTGCAGGCAGGCCAGTATAGTACCACACTCTTTTACTACGCAGCCACGCTGTTGTAACACGTGCAGAATGTAGTTTGGCATTGTCTTGCTGAAATAAGCAGGGGCGTCCATGAAAAAGACGTTGCTTGGATGGCAGCATCTGTTTCTCCAAAACTGTATGTAGCTTTCAGCATTAATGGTGCCTTCACAGATGTGTAAGTTACCCATGCCATTGGTAGTAACACAGCCCCATACCATAACAGATGCTGGCTTTTGAACTTTGTGTCCATAACAGTTCGGATGTTTTTTTTCCTCTTTGGCCCGGAGCACACGACGTCCACAATTTCCCAAAACAATGTGAAATGTGGACTCGTCGGACCACAGAACACTTTTCCACTTTGCATCCGTCCATCTTAGATGAGCTCGGGCCCAGAGAAGCCGGCGGCGTTTATGGGTGTTGTTGATAAATGGCTTTTGCTTTGCAATATAGAGTTTAAAGTTGCACTTATGTATGTAGCGCCGAACTGTATTTACTGACATTGGTTTTCTGAAAGCGGCACGGTGGCGGACTGGTTAGAGCGTCAGCCTCACAGTTCTGAGGACCCGCGTTCAATCCCCGGCCCCGCCTGTGTGGAGTTTGCTTGTTTTCCCCGTGCCTGCGTGGGTTTTCTGCGGGCACTCCGGTTTCCTCCCACATCCCAAAAACATGCATTAATTGGAGACTCTAAATTGCCCGTAGGTGTGACTGTGAGTGCGAATGGTTGTTAGTTTGTATGTGCCCTGCGATTGGCTGGCAACCAGTTCAGGGCAATGGATATAAAAGGCACAGAGGATGGGGACAATACGCCACCTGCCTGCCGGCCTCTGCATGGATTAAAAAGGGCGTCTTGACAGTTCAGGGAGAGGCAAAGTTACTCATCCTTACCAGATGTGCTCTTGCATTGCTGATTAATTATCCGACAGCTTGTGACACTGAGCTTGGTGTCCAGGAAATTATATTACACCACACACCCTCAGCAAGCCGACCCGGGGATTTTTCTCTCTCTCCCCCCTCTTTGTCTTCTGGACACAGGGAGTTTATGTGACTTCACAATTGAAAATCTACAACACATATTGACAACATCTGTACGGCTTTAGCCGAGCAAAACGCTGTTTGCTTCCAGGAGGTTAAACAAGATTTGGAGGAAGCCCATTTAAAAAAAACAACCAAAAAAGAACAGCCCATTCACACCCTGTGGAACACCGTCTCATTTGCCTGGGATTCTGTCAGTTCCTGCTCTCAACCAATGGCAATAAACGAAGCAGCCCCACTGTCACGGAGACAGTTGGCACGGAAACAGCACATTACACCATCATCCAAACCTCCTCCTACTCTGCTGTCGTCATTACTCCCCTCCCTCCCTCTCTCTTCGCTAGTATGTTTTTTCTGTCATTAATGAAATCACAAGCGATGCTAGCCTAAAATGTAAAGACACACAGACATACAGTATGCACACACAGTAGCATGTCCATTCAAACCAGGAGTTGCTCAGACTCCTTCATGGATGATACATTTTTCATCACTATTGCATAAAATAAAGATAAAGTGGATGCTCTATTTTTCTCTCCTTTTTCCTTTCTCTCTGTTACACTCATGATTTAATCCTGAGCATTTCAGCCTTCTCTCTCTCATGCTCTCTATCCCTGCTGCTGACTCCTCCCTCCATTTCTGTCCTGCACTCTCTCTCTCTGTCTCTTACACACGCACACACACACACACACGTACACACACACACACACACACACACACACACACACGTACACACACACACACATATACACGCCCTCCACCCCCATCGCTGCAGTGTCTCAACTGCCTTGGAACAAACGAGAAAGGATACAGACGTGTAAAAGGTACAGAAAAGATAGACAGACACGTATGTGCGTGTGTGGGCGGGTGTGTAATTGGGAGTATGAGGAAGACATGAAAATGAAGACGCGTGATTAAAAGGGTGGATTGCTCAGAGGCGTTCTCTGCGCGCAAGGGCTCATCTGCAGTATCTTTTGTAAATGGATGCTGACTTGTCAACACGGTAAGGATAACTACTACTCCGACTGCTATTTTTCTTTCTTTTCGTGAGCTCCATAGCAAGGCCTGTTTTGGGACACTGTAGGACAAATACAGGACACCTGTGTGTTTTTTGGGTGTGTTTTCCTGCACATAACAGACAAGGTGATGTTCAGAGATGGCACCAAGGCAGCCAGCTTGTCCGGCCCCCTCCTCCACCCTGCTAGCTTTGTGCCAGTGGACAGTGCTATCATAGCCTTGCTATTTGACTCATTATTAAACAGCATCCTCTGTCCATAAGGATGCTTCGCTACATCCAAGTGCTTAAATCTAGCAGCTAACTTATGTAGGACAAGGGTGTGTGTGTGTCTGTCCGGGCAATTGGGCTTGGAAATATGTGGCGAGTAGAAGCACCACATGATGAGGTACTTCAGAAGACGCTGGATGGGAATGTATCGTCGTAAGGAGACAAAATTCCTTTTGAGCGTTGTTCTGCAGGCGCCGGTACAGATTGTAGGAGCGTTTTGGGATTGGGGTTGTCCGCTGCTTTACCCCGGCATTAAATAGTCATTAATCATTGGTGAGTTGCTTTATGGATTGCGATGGCAAGAAGGGGAAAAAACAAGACAAAATGATTTTCTATGTCTTAGCAGCCTTTCATATCACAAATATAACTGACATCTTTTTGTGCTGTATGCTCGTGCTCCATGCCTGAGAGACAGGGAACCTTTGAAGCGGAGGGGTGGAGGGGCCTGGGGTGGTGGCAGCGGCAGTGGTGGTGGGTTAACAGTAAGGAGGCAGATGGGGGCAGAGGGGCGGAGGGTGTGATGCTGCAGAGAGAAAGAAGGAAAAAAGACAACTTGGATAGACTTGCATGTAAAAAAAAAATTATAATAATTTCTTATCGGAATGCTGGCTGCTTAGTGTGAGTACACAGACAGGCCTCAAATGTCATGGAATTAAGCAAAAAATGGTGGATAAAGTCTACTGTGCTTCTTAAAATGGATCAGGAAGATTAGCTTGCTTAAATGCCTATAATGTTGTGTGGTTTGGGCTTGTCTGTGAAGGCTGAGAAAGGATAGGAATATTGATCAGTCTCGGTCTGACACTGACTTTTATGGGTGGCTATTCTTAATCAAGTCCCTGTTTAAGGCTTTTTACAAGTCAGATTTTGCAGCTTTCTAGCGAGGTTTGTTATCCAAAATGTGTAATTCATCATTTCATATATATACCTTCCACTTGGCATGTAACACTTTCATTTGATTAGTTCAATATGAACAAATAACACGAGCAATGTAGCAATGAGGTGCTTTCCACAAACGAGAAGGAAGAAAATTGCGTGTGGTATTCAAAGCTTGAGGACATCCTGTCATGTCAATTACTGGGAGCAGGAAACACCGTGGGAAATAATACCAGGTGTATCTGGCTAGAGTATTTCCACCTTTTTGCCCACAGTCTCGTCATTGCTTGGAACCCAACAGGAGGCTAACCAAGGTTAAGCTCTTATCAGCCTTGCAAGCTGCAGTAACATCTGAGTGGCCTTTCCCCACCAAACAGTTTACTTTTACACTTGTAATGTCTGATGGACCGGGAAAGGACAGTAGCCTACAATCGCAGTGTGTGTGAAGTGAGTGAAGCTCAAAATCCTTAGAACAGCTTTTATTTCCATGCAAATGCATTGGGAACATTGGATTCAACTCCAAATCAAAACATAGAGAGAAATGTATAACATTTTTTATTACTTATCAGAAATTACAGAAAAAATTATATTAGGATGTTCAAAATAGTAGTGCCCCTCTCTGAGCCGTCACCTTATCGTGGTAGAGGGGTTTGTGTGTCCCAATGATCCTATGAGCTAAGTTGTCTGGGGCTTTAGGCCCCTAACAGGGGCACCCATGGCAAACAGGTCCTAGGTGAGGGACCACACAAAGTATGGCTCAGAGATCCCCTGTGATGAACAAAATAAATGGATCTAGGTTTCCCTTGCCCAGATGTGGGTCACCGGGGCCCCGCTCTGGAGTTAGGCCTGGAGGTGGGGTTCCATAGCGAGCATCAGGTAGGCCTGATGGGGCCTGGCCAGGCACAGCCCAAAAGGGTAACGTGGGTCCCCCTTCCCATGGGCTCACCACCTGTGGGAGGGACCAAGAGGTGAGTGAGCTGGCTGGCTGCCAAAGGCAGGGGCCTTGGCGGTCTGATCCCTGGCTACAGAAGATAGTTCTAGGGACGTGGAATGTCACCTCTCTGCCAGGGAAAGAGCCCGAGCTGGTGTGCGAGGTTGAGAAGTTCCGACTAGATATAGTTGGGCTCACCACCACACACAGCTTGGGCTCTGGTACCACTCCTCTTGAGAGGGGTTGGACTCTCTTTCACTCTGGAGTTGCTCACGGAGTGAGGCGCTGAGCAGGTGTGGGCATTCTAATTGGCCCTCACCTCGGTGCCTGATTCATTGGGGTTGACCCCAGTGGAGGAGAGGGTAGCCTCCCTCCGCCTTCGGGTGGGGTGACGAGTCCTGACTATTGTTTGTGCCTATGCACCAAACAGCAGTTCAGAGTACCTACCCTTTTTGGAGTGCTCGGAAGGGGTGCTGGAGAGTGGTCCCGCTGGGGACTCCCTCACTCTGCAGGGGGGCTTCAGTGCTCACGTAGGCAATGACCTAGAGACCTGGAGAAGCGTTATTGGGAGGAACGGGCCAGGCGCCCAGAAGCCGAGTGATGTGCTGTTATTGGACTTCTGTGCTCCTCATGGATCGTTCAATAGGGACACCATATTCAGACATAAGGGTGTCCACATGTTCACTTGGCACCAGGACACCCGATGGCCGCAGTTCGATGATCGACTTTGTGGTCGTTTCATCGGACTTGCGGCTGCATGTCCTGGACACTCGAGTGAAGAGAGGGGCGGAGCTGTCAACCGATCGCCACCTGGTGGTGAGTTGGCTCCGATAGTGGGGAGGATGGTGGTCCGACCTGGCAGACCCAAACATATTGTGAGTCCCCTGTCAGAAGGAGCTTCAACGCCCACCTCCAGCAGAACATTTCCAACGTCCTGGGGGACAAACAGTCAGAGTGGACCATGTTCTGCGCCACCGTTGTTGAGGCGGCTGACCAGAGCTGTGGCTGTGAGGTGGTGGGTGCCTGTTGTGGCGGAAAACCCTGCACCTGTTGGTGGTCACCAGGGGTAAGAGATGCCATCTAGCTGAAGAAAGAGTCCTGTCGGGCCTTTTTGGCCTGTGGGACTCCGGACTCAGCTGATGAACAGAACAGAAAAGAACACAGATTTGGTGGTCACTGAGACAAAAACTCAGGCATGAGAGGAGTTCGGCGAGGCCGTGGAGAATGACTTCCGGAAAATGTAGAGGAGATTCTGGTCCACCATCTCAGGAGGGAGAAGCAGTGCACCGTCAACACTATGTATGGTGGGGACGGGGTGCTGCTGACCTCAACTCGAGACGTTGTGAATGTGTGAGCCGAATACTTCGGAGAACTTATTCATTCCACAGACACGCCTTCCGATGAGGAAGTAGAGTCTGGCGACTCTGAGGCCGGTTCTCCTATTTCTGGGGTTGAAGTCACCGAGGTGGTTAAAAAGGTCCTCAGTGGCAGGGCCCCTGGAGTGGATGAGATCCGCCCAGAGTTCCTGAAGCCTCTGGATATTGTGGGGATGTCCTGTTTGACACGTCTCTGCAACATCGCGTGGACATCGGGGACAATGCCTCTGGATTGAATGACTGGGGTGGTGGTCCCCCCTTTTAAGAAGGGGGAACTACAGGGGCATCACACTCCTTAGCCTCCCTGGTAAGGTCTATTCAGGGGTTTTGGAGAGGAGGGTCTGTCGAGAAGTCGAATCTCAGATTCAGGAGGAGCAGTGTGGTATTCATCCAGGCTGTGGTCCAGCGTACCGGCTCTTCACCCTCACAAGCGTCCAAAATGAGTTTCCTCCGCAGGGTGTCCGGGCTCTCCCTTAGAGGTAGAGTGAGAAGCCCGGTCATCCGGGAGGGGCTTAGAGTCGAGCCACTGCTCCTTCTCCTGAGTGCTCCCTCTTGTGCCAATTGATGACGTACTCTTCGCTAACTAGTTTTTCTCGGTTGCAAACATTTACCTATGTGGGGACCATTGTAAACTGAGGACCTCTTATACAACTACTGTTTCTGCTTGACATCTGTGTTGCATAAAGTCGACCAACGAGTGGCACCTTGGCATTCCAGCCAAAGACAATTTGACTACAGTCCACAATTCCTAAGCATTAGTTTTGTCAGAAAGATAATTTTTTATGTCACACCACTACTGTTGGAGTAAGGCTTGCCACTCCATGCTGTTAATCTTCTGGGTCTGGAACCAGGATGGTGCTCCCTTCATGCTGTTTCGGGAGTTGTGGGCTTGTTGAAACATCCTTTTAAAGGGCATTACATCTTTGGCATGAGGCTATTTGTTTCCCAAGAACTGAGCGACTGAGCAATATAGTGGACTTTTTTACATTGCACTCTGGCTTAATTTTAATGTTTGGGATCATCTGACAGACTGTCTGCAGCCTCTGGACCCATAAGAACAAACTTGCTTTCATCAGCCCACAAAATGTTGCACCTTTTCTCTTTAGGCCAGCCACTGTGTTCTTCGGCAAATTTAAACCTCTCACCTCAGGTTGTTTTTTGTTTCAAAATGTAAACTTTGCAGGGAAATTCTTGCGGATAGCTGTGGCGACCCCTAAAGGGTCAAGCTGAAGGGAAAAGAAGAAGAAGAAGCTTGGCTTAACATAGGCATGTTCAAGAAATGCAGAGGAATTGTGGAATGTAGTCCAATGGTCTTGGATTGGAATACCAGTTTGCCAATAAGTCACTCACAATTCCATACAACACTGATATGAAGCAGTTCTCAGAAAAATTGGTTTACAACAAAAAAATTGTTTAGTAATTCACAGGAAAGCTACTTCTTTGAAGAGCCTTCACTGTCTGTCAAGCACTATCAAATTGGCACATTTTTCTTGTTTTGATTTGGAATACCAGTGTTCCCAATGTCAAAATTAAAGCTAGAAGACCCACACTTCTATTATTCTGAACACAATGGGACTGTACAAAGGTTAGTCTGGGGCTTACCTGAGCGGGGTTTTAACAAATGATAAAACATGTCTAGGTGTTGGCCCACAGAAGGATTTTCATCGGTTTTGCTTGCAGAATATGTCCTCAATCAGATGAACTCACGGCACATAAATGAAACATGAGGCCTCTTCGCAATTGTGCCAATGACAAATGCTTTCTCTTGTTGCCAGCAGTATGCTGCCAGTTAAACAAGTTGTATGCAAATAAAACAAGCGCAACTGTGACAAAAACCGATGCTGAGATGACCTTCTTCCACCTCTTTTTGTTACTTGCTTCATTCAACTCCACTGGGGGACATAATGGCTGGGAACAGCATAGGCAGACTTGATTTAAAATGGACAGCAATACTGTGGAGGTTTATGCCCATGCACTGGGGACACCAGAGTCCCTGCGGGAATTTTACACCACCAAGTCAACACAAGTGCTAAATACACTACTAAGTTGCTAAAATGGTTACCTATTAGGGTTCAGTGTCACTTGATGGGACAAAATAGCAATATTGCAATGTGTTATTTTACTACCATATTTATACACAATCATATCAATATTATGGCTGTACACTGACTTATTTTGATCTTATATGACATGAATGTCAGACATGTACTGTTATCACTGTGTATCTAAACTTCCAATGAAAACTTTTTTTTTTAACGAATTTGTCAGCGACAACTGCAAATTCATACAGCGACAACTGTAATTGGTACTATACTATATATTTGGTACTAAATTAGTCATTGTCAGGTATTATTTTTGAACAATATTTCCATGAGACATGGCTTGGGCCTGAGGACAAAAACAGTGAATAGGCGAATATTTTTAGTTAATAATAGAGCAGAGGTCGATAACTAGCGGCCCGCGGGCCATAATTAGCTCACCTCAATTATATCTGGCCTGCCAGCTGACGTTTGTCAAGGCACCATAATGAGATGGGCTGTTAAAGCACAATGGCAGGGAAAAAAAGGCTGCTGCAGCGCTCACTTCACTTCCTTGTTACAGTATTTAAACACCTGATTGGCCGACTTACCCACGTGACCGAAATGCTGCGTCGCCGTTCAGTGTGGAAGTAATGTCTACAAAATGGCAGCTGCGCCAGCCGTAACTGTTTACGAGGGGTGCACATTAGTGACCCACTAAAAAAATAATGGTGACAACTAATGGACACATCATCGTCACTTTGAACACACCTTTCCTGTTTGAGCGTCATTTTGCAATCGATCGGGCGAGATGTGGCCCTCGTGTAACGGGAGCAAGAGAGGCGGTGCGGATGCACGTTGAGAAACCTCACTCCCCAATACTTAAAGAAGGACATTAGGGCTTCTAGCTCAGCGCTCAGTGCGCTCGACTTTCAACCGGTGACTCGGTGGAAGCCCCGGTGTAATTGGACGGCGCAGGATCGCCACCATTACACCCGCACCGTGGTGGAACGCCACTCTGCGCAACCCACGTCCAAGCTGCAACCCTGTTGCAGGTGAGACAAGTTGGCTCGGCATTTACAGTATAAACACAGGGAGAATGAACGCATACTCTTCTTTCCACTCTTCTTTGTACTTCCTACAAAGATCAATATGTTCCTCCATTTCGGCGTCCAAAATCACGTTCATTGGATTTCGACACGATTGACAGGTATATTTATCGGTTATTAATCCTGGTTAGGTACTACGACAGCACGTCCAATTCGCTCATGCAGCCACTGGCGTGAACAGGACTAATAAATAACTTACGGGCCTGTGATGAATCAACCCCAGTTTTAAGGCGTGGGGTTGGTGACAGTTTGCGTGCGTCTTTGGTGTTGTATAAAACAACATTAGCTTGACCTGCTTCTTTCTTTCTCCTTTGACCTCCCTCTCTTTCACTCATCTATGCCCATGGCCACATACAGGAACCCGTCTGTTTCCCCCCACCAAAGGCGAACAAGTGAACAGGCTTTCACTTACAGCAGTCAAATATGAGAGGGCAGAGTGGCAGGGACAAACAGAGCAACTTTGTGTTCCATTGCACACAAATAACAGCGGTCATATGACAACAAGGAGGCAGTGGAGAGCAAGGAGAGGAGGGGTTGTGGTGGGTTGATGAGGGAGTGCTATGGCCTGCAACCCGCGGGTGAGAGATGTCGCTGTGCAGTGAGAGCTATCGAAAATATGTTTGCATGTATCTTTTGCTGTGGCACGTACACACATACTGTACAACTTTATGAACACCATACAGGGGAGTCTCAAAGGTTGAAGACAAGTGATTCCATGGTCAAACTGCCAATTTAACCCCCCCACTCCCTTTTTTTTTTTAACAAGATAGTCGGTTTTCAGGAAAAAAGTTATATTAACATCAACTAAACAGTCATACAAGTGCAAAAATAAGTTAACCACAGTTTATCCATCCATTAATTCTCTACTCCGCTTATCCTGTTCAGGATTGTGGGGAGCTGGAGCCTATCCCAGCTGACTTCGGGTGAAAGGCAGTTTACACCCTGGGCTGTTTGCCAGTCAATCACAGGACACATACAGAGACAGATAAACATTCACACATGCATTCACATTACCACTGAGTGGATACTGAACCCACGCTGCCTGCACACAAGTCAAACAAATGAACCACCACTCACAACTGTTTATACTACAACATAAAAACCATACATCGCTCAGTCTTAACGTTTTGATGAAGAAGTGATGTAAAGATCCAAAAGTCCGAGCAAGGATGCAACTAAAGCATTAAATCTTTAGTCACTTTTGTCGCACTAGCGTAAAAATTAGTGATAGGTGATTCTGAAGTATCAACATATCGATACGCTCACAAGTATCAATTGGGTATCGACTATGCTCATAACACTAACCCTTAAACGTTGAAGTGGGGAAACTATGCAAAACTCAAAAAATTTGAGAAGCGGGCCAATACTTTTTCAATGCACTGTACGTACTCGTTTCAGGAGTTAAAGAAACCGAAAGACAAGTAATTTAAGACAATTTCTTGTGCCTGAATTTGCCTTAGTTTATGTTGTTTGATAAAGATTGTTGGCGAGAAATTTCTATTGTTGGGCAATATCTGAAGTTTCACCTCGCTATATTATATTTTTATATTCTGCTCTTTTAAAAAAACTAAATAAAACAAGTTATTCATGAATTACTTATCAGTTATTCAGTACTTGAGAAGTTTTATCACTGAGTACTGGAGTAATTATTTGGAGGACTACTTTTTACTTAAGTGCAGTAAGTATTTTTGAGAACAATATTTGGTTACTCTGCCCACTTCTGCAGGGAACTGAGGTCAAGAGAGATTTGAGGAATCCTAGAGCGACATCAAGCATGCTTTGAACGACTTTTAATGTGTAATTGCTCCCAAAAATTGTCATTGAATTCTGAATTGCCTGACCTATTCCAATATTTTTGTGCTTTGGTTATGTAGATAAGTCATAAATGTATCAGGTAAACACAGAACAAGAAGTCAAAACTTACTGTCATTGTTAAAAAGGGATTTTGCGTTAGCTGCAAGATGACACATAATGCTGCATGGGATCCTTGGTAGCAAAGATAAAAAAAATTCAAAAAATGTCTTTGGTTTGAAGGAACCTGAAAGAGACTATTTTCTGCTGCAGACAGAGCGTTAGCATATCTTATCTGTCATGACCCAAATCAATATAGCACCTGAAGAGAATTGAAATTAATGTATGAATTTAGCCCGTGACCATAGCTGAGGTTAGGAACGTAGATCGACCGGTAAATCGAGAGCTTCGCCTTTTGGCTTAGCTCCTTCTTTACCACAACGGACCGATACAAAGTCTGCATCACTGCAGACGCTGCACCGATCCGCCTGTCGATCTCCCATTCCATTCTTCCCTTACTCATGAACAAGACCCCAAGATACTTGAACTCCTTCACTTGGGGCAGGATCTCATCCCTGACCTGGAGAGGGCACACCACCCTTTTCCAACTGAGGATCATGGTCTCCGATTTGGAGGTACTGATTCTCATCCCAGCCGCTTGACACTCAACTGCGAACTGCTCCAGTGAGAGTTGGAGGTCACGGCTTGATGAAGCCAACAGAACCACATCATCTGCAAAAAGCAGAGATGCAACACTGAGGCCCCCAAACCAGACCCCCTCTACGCCTCGGCTGTGCCTTGAAATTCTGTCCATAAACATTATGAACAGAATCAGGGGGTTCTGTACCACATACGCCTGAAGTACCCCCCCCACAGGACTCCCCGAGGGACATGGTTGAACGCCTTCTCCAAGTCCACAAAACACATGTAGACTGGTTGGGTGAACTACCATGCACCCTCGAGGACCCTGCCGAGGGTGTAGAGCTGGTCTACTGTTCCACGGCCAGGACAAAAACCACACTGCTCCTCCTGAATCTGAGATTCGACTTCCCGACGGACCCTCATCTCCAGCACCCCTGAATAGACCGAAAGAACAAGATCCCGGATACAAGCGACCGAAATGAGTTTCCTCCGCAGGGTGTCCGGGCTCTCCCCAAGAGATAGGGTGAGAAGCTCGGTCATCCGGGATGATCTCAGAGTATAGCCGCTGCTCCTCCACATCGAGAGGAGCCAGATGAGGTGGCTGGGGCATCTGATTCGGATGCCTGCAGGACGCCTCCCTGGTGAGGTGTTCCGGGCACGTCCCACCGGGAGGAGACCCCGGGGACGACCCAGGACACGCTGGAGAGACTACATCCTTCGGCTGGCCTGGGAACGCCTCAGGATCCCTCCGGAAGAGCTGGATGAAGTGGCTGGGGAGAGGGAAGTCTGGGCGTCCCTGCTAAAGCTACTGCCCCCGCGACCCAACCTCGGATAAGCGGTAGAAAATGGATGGATGGATGAATTTAGCCCGCAGATATGTTGACTGCCACGTTATTTAGTACAATGATCTTTAAGAGTAAGGAAAGGTCAATCTTACAGGGGGTTCTGGGTTTGCAACAGTCCCAACATATGGCATTTCAAAGTTCCGAATGGCATGCAAATAACTAGTTTGCGCAGCGTTGCAAGAACACAGGGCCAGGCGGCGTAAGGAGGCACGCTCAGTCACCACCGTACTTACTGCTTTTCATTTGCTGATTTTATGTTCTTGGCCTCGAATCCATCTTCATATAAATAGTTACGGTAATTATGACTTTAAGACTAGTAATAGACAACGATGCATTTTAATTTATCAACAGATTTGGGTTTCGTCGCCATGGGAACGGAACACTGCTGTAGTTGTGGTCCATTCAATGGACATGCGGGTATCCACCTTGTGCCGTCCTTTCGCATCTGACCGCCTGCTTGTAGACTCAGCCTGTGCACAAACATGCCATTGTCAACATTGGCTGGCCTTGTGACTGAGTGTGACCCGCCGGATTGGCGCAAGGGGAACACAGCCACTGAGCATCAACAACGTTATACACAGCATTATCACAAAAAGAGAGCTGGCCCCCGCCACCACCATCCCGTCTCCACCTTTAAATGGGCCCACTGTTTTGGGGCAAGAACAGCGAGAACACTGCCCTTCATTGTTTTCCATAACGAATGAGTTGCATCCTCACGTGTGCCCAGAGTATACAGGCATCCGTCTCTGAAGTCTGCCTTCAGCGTTGCATAATGGACACAACATTGGGTACATGCACACAATATACAGTATTTCCATCCAAGAGCTGTATTCACAATTCTAACTTTACCAATATAAAAACTGCTCAGTTTAGATTGATACGCTCAACAATAGATCATTATTACGACTGAAAACTAAAAGTTATGAACAGCAGCCAACTCTTTACCATCAGCTGTTACAGTAATGTTAATAAATAATACTTTCATTTGAAAAGACTTTCACGTTCTGTACAAAAGTATTTGGCAATGCTACTAAGGCCATATATAACAACAGTATCACTCAATGGAGAGCAGACCTACAAATTTGCTCTTTCACGATTGCACTATGTCAGACTACTGCAATAAAATCTTGTATTCCGATACCACCGCATCCCGTTTTTTCTATCACTGGGCTTCATCGTGTCAACGCAAACGCGGCCGGATACACTCGTTACCATGGCGACAACAACAATAATGGGTCGCGCCGTGTGTTTGTAAGAACAAAATGGGGAAAAACGTGCGTTGTTGGTCACCGGTGCTCAGGAGAGGACGTTCATTTAAAGCTTGCTTGAGGTATGTACACGTACTTTTAATACGATACGGCTCGCAACAGGCCATAAAACGTTATGTAGCCTAGCAAGCTACTACGAGCACGAACTGTTGTACGTAAACATGCCGCCATTCTGTCTAATCATGCTCTAAAGTTTCGGTGTGGGTGAAGTAATTTAATTATAAATAAAGTAATTTAATTACAGTAAGTTAGCACCCATTATTTCTGTCTGTTGTAATGTTGGTTTGACCTGACTGATTAGAATACATGATTTGACTAGAGCAGTGATTTCCAACCTTTATGGAGCCAAGGAACATATTTAAATTGAAAAATCTCATGGCACACCAACAAATACAAATTTCACAAAAAGTGGATACATTATTTACTGTATTTACTTCCTGCCATCTAATAGAAGACCATTCATTTGTTCTGTCTGTCACTAATGCCTCACTGGCATAAATAGAGGAACAAAGATATATTATTTATTGTAAATATAATTTTTTGAGCAATTAAGTACACAGGTATATACAGTAAACGAACAGGTCACTTAAATAGACACATTCCTCCATCATGTGATCGGATCGGTGATCGGTTATCAGTTTTTTAAACTCACTGATCGGCCCTCAAAATCCTGATCGTGTAAAGCCTAGTGATGAGTAGTTTTGTGTCTGTGCCAAACACCTTTTGGTATTATGGCCAAACTGTTCAACCTTGATTTCAACATACCACAAGACATTTTCCCCAAATGGGTTTAGGAGATTTCAAGTAAGTTTTATATGCTCAGACATGTGAATAAGACAGAAGATTGTTGTCACATGTACTAAACAACCCGTACTTGCCAGAAATTCCTGCAGCTCCATCAATGTTATATGAATAAAATAAATATTTACTCTAATGATGACATTTCGAGTTTACAAAGAGCACAGAATGTTGTCACGCCACCGCAACACGAGAAGGCATGCTCAATCACTGTCACACTTACTGTTTTTCTTTTGATTGTTTTATATTTATGGCTAAGAAGAAGTGTTTTTCATACAAATATTTACTTTAATTATGATTCTAAAACTCCATTAACTTAGGTTAGTTATAAACTACAGCACTCTAAAATTATAAAAGAGAAACAGTTTAAAAGATTAGGGTTACGTTGCTGCCGTTGGAATGCTGTCGTAAACCGAGGTGCCCCTTTACTATAATGGCCTTATCGCATGCCTATCACAAAAGGCTGATGCTTGATAGATGCTTTGGAGCCCAATTAAGTGTGTCCTCCATACAGCTGTAGAAGAATCCAAATGTAAAACGATCATTAAAGTTACACACACTGTTGGAGGTTACAGAAAAATCACGTCTGACCTATATCCACTCTGATTGTGATGGAGAGTGGGACTAACACAGACTGACTCAACACATTGAAGCAGGCTTTCTAGCTTTGGAGTACTTTTATGTTTTGTTCCTCTGAGGTACGCACAGTAAAAAGCATGCATTATGCTCATTATCCCTGCAAAATAAGGCATGCCGCTTGTTTTTCAACCGCATCGCATGATACAGTTACAATCTGAAAAGGTCTGTGCTACCAACCAGGATGACACAGATTAATCATTCTGCGGCTGGAACCACGAAATTGACGGTTTGCCTTTTTGTCCCACATTTCAGCGTGCACTTGAAAGTTAAAAACAGCTCATCACACATCTCTCAATCGTGTTCCAAGTCTGTCAATTTCTATTTTCCTTTAAAGGTTTCCCTATATGTGTAATTCAATACAAATTACAGGGAGATTTAGTGGCAATTGTCAATGGCAGTTTTTCTCTTTGGTTCATTTGTTCTTTGCAAGGATGTAGTTTTACAGGAAACTGAGCAGGTTACAATATTATAGGTGTATTAGAATAGATGGCAGGCCTGGTTAGTTGAGGGTTCCAAAAGGTTCTAAACAAAAAAAGGTTTTCAACAAATCTGCTCTTATTAGAAGGGCTTAAGCACCGAGCGGTGCAAAAGCACTACTGGAATCTGTTTTTCAATCAATCACCTCTTGAAATTATTATTATTTTTTTTACAAAGGTGTGTATCCTGGTTAAAATGCATTTTAGGGACCTAGAACATGACGCCCAGTGGAAAGTTTGATTTTTTTTTATATCACAACACCAGTTTCACTGATCAACATGAAATTCAGTGGTCAATCATGACAGGATGCATGAAAAAAGTCTCAAGGAACCATGCCTTAAAATGGAACAGGAAGTTGGCCATTTTGGTTTGAAGCCGCCATTTTGTGTGAAATCCAGGGCCCGTACTTTGTTAACAGAACAAAACCAAATAAGCCCTGACTGGAAGCAGCTGTTCTAGACAGATGGGCGCGCTAAATTGCTAAACCTTCTTGCCTACGCCATTTAATGTGGATCGAGCATGACATCAAAGTTTGAGGAACATTTTGAGGATGAAAAGGGGGTGTGAGGCCCACTTGTCACTGGTTGCAGCTTTAATTTGATGTAGTTACTCCATTCGATTGAAAATGCCAAGGTATGCTGGTATTTATGGTGGCTGTGTTTGTCGGCTCCTGATTAGAGAAGCAGCTTTGTTACTGGGCAGCTAAGAACAACGAACAGCAACATTCAATAGTCAGCCCTCGGAAAGTAATAAAAGTGATTTTTTTGGAATGAAATGTGCTGAAATTAAGCTGCACGTTCTTTGTTCACTGTTGTTCGGCTGCAGGTGAACGGCATGTTTAAACTGTCAACAGCTTCGGTTAGAGACGTTGAAAGGAACATCCCTTTGAAGGATGCACAAATGCCCGTGGACCTTTCACAAGGGCTCCACTTTAGCAATCATCACAAAGCCCTGAAAGTCACCTTGACTCGTATCCAAGTGTGGTGTCTGTAGCAGAACACATACTTTGTGGAGCAATATTTGACACTGACAGGAGCTTATCTGCTATGTCACATGTTCGTATGCCTGTTCAACATTTTCCTCATTGGGATTCCCCAGCATTGCTTCAAGAAAAGCCAGTTGGCTGTGTTTATAATAAACAGGCTTACGTGTCACCTTGTGGTGGCTGCACAGCGTGGAAGACAAGAGTAGTCGTGCGGAGCGAATGCATTGCTCGTTCATCACATACATTAATAATGTCCCTCCACCAGCGCCCCGTCTCAAGTAAGAGGCCAGCATTCTCTCGCATGGCTTTAGGAATCCTGAATAAAGTGAATAGTCACATGCTGTTGTTGGAATTGCAATCTACCAGAGAGGTAATAAATCTATGATATATGTGACAATTGGGCCATAAATTCCCACTATTTGACACAGAAGCTGATTTTGGGATTAGCTAGTGATTTGTTTATTAATGGAGAAAGTCCTCTCAATAACTTCTTTGAAAACCCTGCTGTCAGGTGGAGCCTAGCTAGCGGCAAGCAGCACGCACCCAGCTATTCAAACAGCTGCCTTTTTGCTGATTAAATGACATGTGAGCACTTTTCTGTGTGTGCCTTCTCTGTGCTGCCACTGCAAGGCTTGCTTGTCAAATATCTAAAAGTGCCATAGGGAGAACCCTGCCTTTGTGAGGATGCACAATGGATGGTGCCGAGCAAAGTTTGAGCGGGCCCTCCAACCCGAGAGAAAAAGGAAGTACAGTCATCTAAGAGTCGCACTTCCTCTTCACCCAACTGGTCTAAATACTCAAATATTATCGAACACAAATGTCAGTCACGCCCCTAGTTACTTGAACAGTGAAACACTAAAATTAAAGTTGAATGTCCCGGAGGTCATAGAATTTCAGGAAAAATCAATCAGTGGATGAATCCTGTTTTTTTTCTTCAGCTTTTTACGGCTTGTTTGCAGACTTATTTTAAATGATGCAATAGCATCATACGATATACATCGTATGATATATTGGTATATGCTTTATATCGTTGTTTTAACATGTTTTACACACATAGCTATATATCAAAAGACATGAAGAGATGCTTGCACCAGATTTAGCAGAAAACTAATTTCCATTTGTAGTCCATCTATCGTTAGTTTTCCCTCGTCGCTACTGAAGGAGTCCCGTAGTTGCTTTTCCTCCGCTAAGTAATGTGCTTGTGCCGATCAGGATTTCTTTATCCATTCGCTTTACAACTCAGCACACAGTGCCAACATAGCATCCATTTATCTACTTGTAAACAGTATTCATCCACATGACCATATCCTTCATCTCTTATCTATGTACTCCTTTTACATGGTGCTCCTAATGTTCAGACTGAGACATCGCAGTCAGGCCATTAGAACAAGCTGACAATCTTGTGTCCCTAAAACTCAACCTCTGAAACACTTCATTTATTAGCGCTTTTACTGGATAAATGGTAGTGATACTTAAATGTTACATGAAGTTGTATTTATTTTAATTCTTTGCAATTTACTGCATTCCTTGAAAAGTGGTTCAATTACCAGATTAAAATTACCATTAATGTAATTTTAAGAAAAAATACTATATTGCTATATATGCCGTTATTGATATAAAATTATCTGTATCGGGATATAAATTTTTCTCCATACAGCACACCTCGAGCGTGAAGTCACAAGAAGTGTGAGCATATCATGCGAGATTTCAGTGCACATCACAGGAGTTGAGTTAAGTGAACCTCAAAGAATGACTCCAGCTTGTACATGTCGTTGCGTTTTTCGATGGCTTTTGGCAAGACTAATTTCAAAACGTGTTCGTGTCGCACGTGATGTTAAATCTTGGTTCAGCACGGATTTGACGATTCAGTCTGTTCCATGCTTATTATTATTAGTTTTTTTTTTGGGCTTTGTAAAACATTCTTGTGCAAATATTCCCAAAAATGTGATGCGCTCATGCGTGACTTCACAAGACACATCACATGTTGCAAGATGCCAGCATAAATCATGACAAAAGAGCTCAGTGCGCATCAACTGATTTATTGTTTTATTGCTTTTTCTTTGGCTTTGTGTGGCATTTTTTATCAACACTTACCGTACTCCGACACATGTAATACTCCTATTCCAAGGGGTGTGAAGAGAGAAAAAATGAAAAGAAGAACATGAGAGGAGAAGACGAAAACAGCCAAGAAGTTACGTAAAGCAAAAAAAAAAGAGACAGTGCTACAGTACTACTATTTGCAGTGTGACATAGTCCTAATAGGTACGTGAAATGTTCGTAGCAATGATGTATGTTAGCCTTTTGTTAAGTTCAGCACTATTCAAACTTTAAAATGAGGCTATGATCATTGTCAGCGTTTTCTTTTTTTCTTTTTCATTTGCACTGCTGCCACTGTCTTCCCTCACAATTATCTAATGTGGTGTAACTTCAAAAGGTGTAGAAATGCAGTTGCTGCAAAGCGTCTCAAAATCTATGCATTAACCGCCTTGGCTGGCTGTGTCATTCAGTGAGGGTAGTCAGATGCCAGAAGCCAGGAAACTATGCAAGCTGTTTGTGTGGTGATGCATTGTTATGGCTTTGTTCTGCTCTGTTTGTCCTCTCGCTCTTTTGAAGAACGGACCTCGCTTTCCAAGCTCAGAGAATTGTTCTCTATCTGATGGCTCAGCAAAGTTGAGTTTTGCCAGCAAAACTAGGCCAAAGTATGATTTCAACATTTGTTACTCCGCCAAGAGAAAACAGCCTGTCTCAATATGCATCTATTTACCACGGGCCATTTCTGCACCGGAAAAGCAGAACTTTATTAACATCCCAAAACATACTAGGGTTCAATATTTTTTAACGAGTGAACCTCTCCCTCCTGAAAAACTAATACATGCCCGAAAGACCAAAATGAAAGCAGAACCCCACAAATATATTTGTACTTTTCTACTAATCGCAGTGTAGAACCTGGTGGATAATATCACAGATGTCTGCGAGGAGAAACGGCTTAATTGCGGCATTACAGCGCGGGAGAGGCACCTGCTGGCTTAAGCCTGTTATTTTTCCCTCAAGACAGTAAATAAGTATTTTACCCATTGTCATTTTGCTGAACCACAGTCTGAGAACAGCAAACATTATTCAGAGGCAGTGAAGTCTTGTAGTGCAATTCATCTTGCATCTACTACATCATACTGCATATCTCTGCTCATTATATATATATATATATATATATATAAAACTATATATATATATATATATATAAAACTATATATATATATATATAACTATATATATATATATAACTATATATATATATATATATATATATATATATATATATATATATATATAATATATATATATATATATACTGTATTTATATTTGTATTTATGGAAAAAAATATTACAGTTCATTATCTCAGTGTCACTTACAAACAGAGGCCCTGCAAATTTACAGAATCAGTGCCGAGACAGGATTTATCTGCCTTTGCCTTTTACGTAGAATCTAGCAGAGCCAGATACAGTAGTGCAGGGACTGTGTGCTTTCATATAGCAACACAGCATCCCGCAATTAGATATACTGTACGCATGATGATGTCAGTGCAATGGTCTGGTGCGATGTATAAATTCATGTCTTTTCTCTGTTGTCTTTTACCAGAGTCTGAGAAGAATCTATCTGCAAGCTTGAGAAGATAAATCTCAATCAGGTGTGTATGATTGCAGTGGGCTGACAAGGAGGACACGACACAGGAGCCATGTGGCAATGGAGTGAGAAGAATTTTCCTGATCGCACCAATCAAGCGCAAACACTTCCTCTACTGACATAAGCTAAACATTGTCTGCCTTCCTCCAGAGCTTTTCCTCAAGGGGAGCCCCTGCTATGATCCCCAGCTGCCTTGGCTTCAGCAGGCAGTGCAAGCTCAGTGCGAGGCACCGTGTGGGCATCCCACAAGTCTGGGTTTTGCCCATACAGTACTCACAGACTGCCCCAGAGCAAAAAGAATGAAGCACTCCTGAGTCACTAACTTCTGTAAAGGCTTTCCTGGCTCTTAGTTGTTGTGACATTGCACCTGCCTTTACTCCCAACAATCGTCGGCCTCCTCCAAAGTTTCCGTCACCTCTTCTTCACAATTTGCTCACAAGTCTAGCGGCAGCACGAATTCCTTCCCGCTCACCACGTGGTGGAGGACCATGGGATGCCGTCAGAGCTCGGAGGAGAAGGAAGCAGCTCGGCGCTCGCGGCGAATCGATCGCCACTTGCGCTCAGAGAGTCAGCGGCAGAGGCGTGAGATCAAGTTATTGCTGCTGGGCACCAGCAACTCTGGCAAAAGTACCATCGTCAAGCAGATGAAGATCATTCACAGCGGCGGCTTTAACCTTGAGGCTTGCAAGGAGTACAAGCCCCTTATCCTATACAATGCCATCGACTCGCTCACACGCATCATCCGTGCTCTGACCACCCTTAAGATTGACTTTCACAATCCTGATCGTGCCTATGATGCCGTGCAGCTCTTTGCCCTCACGGGGCCGGCTGAAAGCAAGGGAGAGATCACTCCAGAGTTGCTGGGGGTCATGAAACGCCTCTGGGCTGACTCGGGAGTCCAAGAGTGCTTTCAGCGATCCAATGAGTATCACTTAGAGGACAACACTGCTTACTACCTAAATGACCTGGACCGCATTTCTGCGCCCGAGTACATCCCTACAGTGGAGGACATCCTGCGATCCCGAGACATGACCACTGGCATTGTAGAAAACAAGTTCACCTTCAAGGAGCTCACCTTCAAGATGGTAGATGTAGGTGGACAGCGATCTGAGAGAAAGAAGTGGATCCACTGTTTTGAGGGCGTGACGGCAATCATTTTCTGTGTTGAACTGAGTGGCTATGACCTTAAACTCTACGAGGACAACCAGACGGTAAGGAAAATTAATTGTAAAGCTCTCCACACAGACAGGCTTTAAAAAAATAAACTATATATATCACAATTAAAATAAGGTCAAAGTATCCATGCAGCCATCATGTGTATGAAGGTAACCAACATCCAAATTCCTGAGCAAGACTATTATGAACACTGAAACAAACAAAACACATGCATGCTCTGCAAACACGTCAAGTTTATTTGTAGCCTATAGCCCTTAATCACAAAAGAGTCTCAAAGGCCTTCACAGACCCACAGTCAGTGATGAGAAAGTTTTTTTCAAAGTTGAGTTCACCGTTCTAAAAATGAACTAGTTCTGTTGACAGTTCAAAATAAAAAAAAATTGAACGAAGTCCACCGTTCCAAAAATGAACTAGTTCATAGTTTCTTCTTTTTTTGTCTTCATATGTTGCTGACAGGCTATTACCCTCAAAATACTGGCACTACATTTCTGCATTGTTCCCACCCATTCAGTCCACACTAGTAGCCAGCTGCAGCTTTCACCCTACAATCTCAAAAATATAAGAAAAAAACTTCTTGCTTGAATAGTCTTTTATAAAATGAGGAATTCAAACAAAAACAGGACTTTTGTCCTTAATGTGCAAACAAAAACACGCAACACAGTAAGACAGGAACGATGGTGAAAGGACATGGATAACTGCATTCCTTGCAGCGCTGGCTTACTACACAGTGTTGACAAAATATTTTATCTCATCTATTCTTATATTACAAAACAAAACAAATGTGTCATTGAAAATTGTTTTAACTAGAGCATTCTGATACAAATAATTTTCCTAATAATCACTTTTCACATTGATGTACTGCATTACAAAACAACCAAAGAACACCGAAATTCCCATTTACGCATCGTCCCTCAACGCACCTCGTGCACACAGGCTGCTGTTTGGTGAACATGAATGGGGGTTGCCAAATACGGCATTCATCCCCGACATATGAAGGCTTGTATGTAATGTGTCCAGACGGGTTTTGTCCTGGAAGTCCCTAACAAAACCTGGCACTCTTGAATGAAAATGAACTTTCATTCGAAAATCATTCTTTGACGCCAGAATGAGCACGTTCTCAATGACGTTCATCAGGCAGAAATGAACTATGCACAATTCACGTTCGCCCAAAATATGAACTAGTTCATGAACTTTCATTCAGGTACCACACTGCCCACAGTTCACAAAGATCAATGACATCCACTTGTTTAAAACCCCCATGCAGGCAAGAAAAAACAAACAACCAACAACATTTGGGGGGGGAAAAAAGGAAGAAATCTTGAGAAGGGACCACAGCTTGCTTGATCTTGATTTTCAGAATAATTACAGGCCTTGAAAACTATATTTACCCACAATCTCACTATAAAAATTTAGAATGTAGCTTCAAAAATCATATGTATGGTACAGGCTTGTAAACAAGGAGACAAACAGTTATGCAACTGTTCAAGAAAACCGCAATCACCTTATTTAGCATTATTGGCAGACCAGCACTGACACATTGAGCCTTTTTGTTGTTGAATTTGTTATCATTGAGACTTGTAATGGAATTATACAATTCTAATGCAAATCTAACTGACTAGCTATTATTTGTTGGTTTCTGATAGCATTTAGGTTACAGTGCATTGTTAACTAACATGAATAGTACTGTTCTAAGCTGTGTGTTGTGCTTGTACAAACCTTTCTGGATGATAAAATGATCAAACCATATTATCTCCTTGACACGATGCTATAACACAGATAGCCACCAAGTTTCACCTTGTTTCAGGGCAAATACAACACTTTAATGTGATGCAGAAAAACATAGCTATTTGAAATATGTCTTGACTGAAGAGAGATGCTTTTGTTATCTCTTTTTCATGGTTTTGGAATTTCACTGATTTCCTACCCAAAGCATATCCATTTCCTTATCTAGCTGTTTTGGTATGCTGTGTTGTTAATGTTTTCCTTTTTGATAGCTCAACAATGGTTACTATGTCGGTTTTTGGTCAGGATCACTTAGGGGGTCAGCTATTTTTTATAATCCCGCACCTTTTCTTTCCTAAAAGGCACCAATGTCCACACCCAAAGGCCTTTCGAGCACTAAATAACATTAACACAGAGGAAAGTCTCTGGTTCCTTGTGGTTACTGGAGTGAGCGAACAATGCATGGGTTATAGACAAAGGTTTAACAAAGACAGGTTGGAACAGCGTATGATTTTTTTTTTTTTCAGGTTAAAAATAGTCTGCAGAGAAAGATCCATTATGGTGTTAATTGAGTTCAGAGAACCACATGTGAACCTTTACCTGTGAGATTTAACAGATTGCAAAGGTTTATGTAGCCAGCCCTGTGGGAGTTTACAAGTGCTAAAAAAAATAATAATAATAAAAAAAGATTTCCAGATTGCTAGCTAGAGAACAACAAAGAATATTTTTTTGTTAGAAAATGATGAAGAAGGATGGAAAGAATTCAAGCAGTATAGATGGCAGTCAACCTCAACATTTGCTGTATTCTTGTTTCAATATGACAGAACTGAATTAAAGCCCTTAATAGGACAGAAAAAAAAGTTTTCTTCATCTACATTCCATTTGATGATCTCAAACAAACTGACAAACAAATTTATTTAGCTGCAGCAAATTGGGTATTAAAATCTCTCCACCCAGTGACTACTGTGAGACAGGTGGAATTGGTAAAATCCAGAGCAATCAGCATCGTCTGACAAGATATAGGAGGCAGCGATGAGTGACGGATTGTCATGAGAGTGAAGCTGCAAGCTGTCAAAAGCAGAAAGTTTGCTTAATCATCTTCAAATTTTAATCTCCAACCGTATCATCGCTGTCTGACAATTGCTTTTTGAACTTCATGAAGCCTTTCATTTTTTCTATCACACGAATGTGTTGTCCTCCTGTAAATGTGCGTAATTAACCAATTAATCAACTGAAGACAAAAAAAACTATCACCCATACTTTGTTTTAATAAACAAAGCAGCAACAACAACAAAACAAACAAACAAACAAAAATGTTGTGTCGAAGTTAGCTATTCAACTGTAAACTACACAGATGACAGTGTAAAAATAAGTGCAATACTTTGATGCCATTCTGAGCTTTTTGGATTAATTTTTATTCCCCCCCCCCGTCCCCCCTTTCTTCACATCATTCCATTTGAAAGGCGTTACGTGGACATACACCGAATTGACTTTTTTGGACATTACAGACAAGTAGTTTGAAGCATGTTTTTATGAACTACTTTGATGTAAAAACAGATTCATGAGGCTCCTGAAAAAAAGAGTAAAGCAGAATATGATTGTCGTGTTCTGTATGGATCTGTAAAACAATCCATCTTACATTCCAAGTTAACTGCAACAACAGCAGGATTGATGTTGACTTATACAATCAATTGCAGTTGCATTTAGCCTGTTTGTATCAGTGATCAGCAACACTGAAAACACCATAATTACTATACAATGTTTATCTGTCAACCGATTCCCGGTTGCATTTTCCCTGTCCCATCCTGGTCCTTGTAATGAATCGGTTTCCGTGGTTACTGTTGCCTAGCAACAAGCCAGTCAAATGCTCCTAATCCTGCAATGTTGACAGTGAGCTGTGACTAGGGAAAGGAGGATGAGAAGGAAAAGGGAGAGGAGGACAAGGGAGGGGGTAATCCAACAAACAACATCACTGCAGATAATACATGTAGGTGTACAAGGTGTCTCAGGTAAGTTTGATGACTGAAAGTCACAAAAGATAAACAGTATTTGAAATCCAAACTACAAACTACAAGTTTGTCCCTTTGAAGTAATACCCCTGGAGTCTAAAGGCCTTTTCACACTGCACTTAGCACAGCGCGCCGTTGAACAACCCATTCGTTGTGTATGTACGGTGCCGCGACAGCAAATGTGCCTGAAATGCAAATTGTTCAATTTGGGCGCAGTGCCGTTGTGAGGACTGGCGGCGCATCCGATAGGAGAGGTGATGGCGGTGTGATTTCAGTGTGACAACACCAAGAGATTTTGGCAGAGTTGTACAGTAAATGAGATGGAGAAAATGGAGGAAAAATAAATTAATGCGGTGTCCCAGTGTACCCCAAGGTAAATGACACATAAAGACGTGGTAAAGAAGACACAGCAATGAACAAAAATGTTCACTACATTAAATATGCCAGGTTGGTTGAAAGTGGTAGAAAGCTGTAGTGAACATTTTAGCTTAAAATAAAATACAGTATAGCATAGCCACACATGCTGCAGTTGTATCACGTCTCACTTCATTTTAGCAAACATCCAAAACCTGCAGAACATTCACCTGGCTACTCCCTGTCTGGTAGCTTAGCAACCAGTGCCAAATATGAACACACTTACACCAGGCTGCCGTTCTCCCTGCGCTGCCTTGTACCCTGCAAACGCCATGAGAACCAGTCTTTTGGCGTACTAAACGAAGCAAACGCCACGGGATCATTTTGTAAACATGCTGATTGTCTGACTCACGTTGAAGGGGAAAACCCGTAGTTTGGGTTTGAAATATGTTTTTTGTGACAAGTCCTGCAACCTTTCTGAGACACATTGTATATACTATATGTAAATGTATTCATGTGTTTAGCACAAGTGCGCCTCTGTGGAGGTGAGGTGGTGATTGGCTGGATTATGAATGCATAGTGCAGGTTGAAATTAAATTGCTGATGCTGAACAACTGCAGAAAATAGAGTTTAAGAGGGATGTGAATGACCAAACCATACCAAACTGTATTGTCAGTGCTACACAACACGCTTCCTTTCTCAAAACAAACCCCCCCCAAAAAAGATCTATACAGGTTGACCAGACACAGATAGTGATGAAAATTATATTCAGCATTAGGATGATTAAGGATAGCGATGGAAATGTGTTGACTGGTACCAGTAGGGTGCTGGATCAAAGAATACTTTGAGGAGCTAATCAATGAAGAAAATGAGAGAAAGGAGAGTAGAAGAGGCAATTGCGGTGGGCCAGGAAGTAGCAGTGATTACTAAGGGGAAAGTTAGAAAGGCACTAATGAGGATAAAATAAGGCAGTTGGTCCTGATGACATACTTGTGGAGGTATGGAAGCATGTAGGAGAGGTGGCTGTGGAGTTGTTCAATAGAATGGAGGAAAAGTGTGTTGGTGCCCATTTTTAAGAACAAGGATGATGCATTGGCGGAGCCAGTGGGTGGCCAGAAAAAAAAGGTGGCCATCCCACTCGTCACCCCATAGTCCAAGGGATTGTTGTCCAAGTTGACAGAGCGATATTTCAAACGGTGTAACTTGTCCAAAAAATTCCACTGAATTAGCACAAATGGAACATTATTGGTGGGCAACAGGATAGGGCATGTATATTTTTTTTTGCCTAACTTTCTTTGTTATGGAGGATTTTAGAGACATTAGAAGTGCTCAGGGCGGCACAGTGGATGACTGGTTAGCACATCTACCTCACAGTTCTGAGGACCCGGGTTCAAATCCAGCCCCGCCTGTGTGGAGTTTGCATGTTCTCCCCGTGCCTGCGTGGGTTTTCTCCGGGTACTCGGTTTCCTCCCACATCCCCAAAACATGCATGGTAGGTTAATTAAACACTCTAAATTGCCCACCGGTGTGAATGTGAGTGCGAATGCTTGTTTGTTTATATGTGCCCCGCAATTGGCTGGTGTCCAGTTCAGGGTGTACCCTGTCTCTCGCCCACAGTCAGCTGGGATAGGCGCCAGCACACCCACGACCCAAGTGAGGATAAGTGGTATGGAAAATGTATGGATGGATAGAAGTGCTCATTCCATGTTTTTTTTTTTTTTTTTTAGAAAGTTCCACAAAGATGACGGCCACTTGTCACATTGCAAGAAGAAGAAGAGGAAGTAGTGTCAATACTATGGTCTCGATAGTGACTTGATCAATCTAGCACATAGGTTGTTAGATTTTTTTTTCTTTAGTTGACAAAATAACATGTTCCCAAAAGCAGTGGCATTGTACATAACACAGATTGTCCCTTTTACAGGTACACGCACAGATGTCTGACTGCTGTCTCAAATCAACCACTCAGACACAAATTAAGACCTGCTTAGGAAATAGATTACAACAGTATCATGCAATCAGATTGCTCTTATGACATAACACTGTCCACAAAAAAAAACAACCAAAAAACTTATCTAACAAGATGTGGTCTTGATTCTATTGTATAATGCTGTGATAGTAATTCACTGTAGAGACACTATCTGGTTTTGCTGTTCTGTACAGATGGCACCGACCCGACGGGGGAGTTGACACGGCGATTTTCCAGTTTTGAAAGTAGTAATTGATTGTGCCGTAACGGACATGCAAGGGTATTTGCGATGTCTGCACATGGATGTGAAAGCAATACTTCCAATGATTAAGATTGCTCACGTAATAAAATATTGTACGACCTTTTTCACCCTTCTGCTGAGAAAGCAACTAAAGTGATATGGTACTTAACGGGCATAGCTAGACACTGTACCGCCTGTTGAGTAGTCAACAGAGAATCATCACGTTTATGGCATAAAAGCAATGAAATTAGAACCTTTTCTAAAACAAAGCTTTTTTTGATTATGTAATAAATAGCCATGTGCCAAGAAGAAAGAACACACATTGCTGGCTGTGCTCTATTGTTACCCTTGTTTTCTGTCCTCTTTGTGAAAATTAGAGCGTTGTGTTGGTATGAAGTAACGTAATTCACATTGAAGCCATCTGGTGTACACTTCCTGTTGTGAAAAAACAAGCCAGATCAAGGTTTACTATTCCATACCATGGTGATCTGAACTGATTTGTACTGCTTGGTAGAAAGTGCAATTGTAACTGTGCCATTTATTTTCCATTGTACACAAAACAGCAGCAGCATAACTGCTCACATTCACAAACCCATTAGTAATTAACAGTCAGGGAATGGGGAGTGTGTGAATAATATATTTCTCAGCAGAATGGGAAAGATGGTGTTACACAAACAAATCCGATTTATTACTGGTACTATTGTTAAAATTGCACATCAAGAAGGGGCTGTGGATTTATGTTTGTTTGCACAAGAAATAGAGCAGTGAAATTGCACTGAACATCATTAATGTTAAAGCTGTACGCCTATGGAATGCTCTGTGAGGAGATGATGGCTAATACGTTCACTCACCAGACGCTTCATTAGTTACACAGATCTCTTATGCGATCCAATCAAACATTTAGCTTTCCTAATGATGTAATACAGTAATAGGCTGTCATGATAGCAAATGATTTAGGATGATTTTTCCTTTTCTTTCTTTCTAACCTGTCCTGTTCAGCTGCATGGCCTTGCAGAATGCCTTTTGTGCTGGAACAGTTTTGCTGTGCAATAGAGGAGTTTGAAATACTCCCTCCGTTTATTTATTTATTTTTTTATTATTCTGAGGTTTATTGAAAATGCAACTGGACATAAAAGAGTTTTAGGGGACATACAGAGGGACAGACCAGACAAGGGGAATAGGTGTGCAAACCACAGTAGGATGGAAACTATATCAGTTTTTTTAAATGCCATTGATATATTGATATTACAGCATAATCATTCAAGTACATCCTTTTTAAGAACAGTTAACTTTTAATTCTACAGAATATTGAAAATTGGCATTGAAATGTAGAACAATCCATAAAATATCTTAGATAAATTAAAAATATAAATAATACAGAAGAAACAAATATTACACATTTGAGGTATAGAGAGTCATTAACACACTATAGAGCCCCAACAAATCTCTTGTAAATTTTACACATACACACACACCACAGAGAAAAGTGTTTTTAAAAAGCCTGCCAAATTTGAATGAATTAAAAAATAATAATAACAAATAAATATCGTTTGCAAAATAAAACAAATCATGAAAAATAAGGACTGTGTGGTCGTGTCTGCTGAAGGCACTGGAGACAGATAGCCCTTCACCTGTCAATCAAATACATTTGCTGTCGTGAATTACAAGCTGAATAACGTGCCGCTGCGGTTATGGTTAATAAACAGTTAACTTTCCCATGGGTATATGTGTTATGTGGGGACTAACACACACAACAACTCTGAGCGAGGCGCTGACGTTCTAAACGACCTCACCGCGGTCGAGCGAGCTGTTTAGCTCCTTAGCTTGGTAGCTTGATAGCTCACTGGCTAGCAAACGTAATAAACAGTTAACTTTCCCTCAAGTGTCTCTGTTGTGTGGATCTACATGCAACACATGGAGCATGGCTGTGGAATATTAGACTGAGCCAACGCCAGTCCGCTAGTGCTCCACGAGCCCACTAGCAGCTAATACGTACTAGCATAGCCACGAAAAGCAGGCCACTTCACAGTGGAGCCGTCCAACTCTCTGTCGGCTCGCATCATCACCACCACAACAATGAGAATTTATCGAGTCCGGAAAAAAAACGTGTCCATTTTATCTATCGAACGATAAGTAATTATTGTGACAGGCCTATATAGTAATATGCTCAGGTAGTCATTAACTAATGACAGTATAACCTCAAACACAATTCCAATATACGTACCTGGATGTTGTAGGATAAGTTTAAAATTGTTACCAGTCTAAAATAAGTGTCAATAAAAATTAAGCACTGTGAATATTAAGAAGTAAAAACAACTTTTAATGAAGTAAATATAATATGAAGGTGATTTGCGAAACAGATGGTCCATATGCTCCCATATGCTTCAATTTTTTCCAACTCTTGTGTTGATGTTCTGATTAAGGCTGAATTTATAGTTCAAGGTTCAAGTGCCAATTCCAATTTATTTTTTCCTCTCAAGTGGTTCAATTTGGATATGTTTCATGGCAGCGTAAAGAGAAAAAAAACATGCATGAAATTTTATTTCTTCAGGCCTCTTCCAAATGTGGATACAAATGTCACATCGCAAGTACAGTGTATGTGCAGATCATACAGTGGAACCTCGATAAAATGGACCCCAATATAATGGATTTTGGATCAAACGGATTGTTGAGACATAACTGTGTTCAAATAACAAACAAATAAGGGAGGTGTTGTTGATCAGTGAAACTTTTAAATGTCAAATCTGCTTGCCATATATATATATATATATATATATATATATATATATATATATATATATATATAAACACACACACACACACACACACCATGTGTGCGAGCTCTACATTATCGAAATACACTAACTGGTAACGTGGACAGTACACACCCACATCTGCCCAAACACAAATAAAATAAAAAAACACGAGCTGTAAATCTAAACTAAAGACAAAAGCTTCTTCTTCTTTTCCTTTGGGCTTGTCCCTTTAGGGGTCGCCACAGCGCGTCATCCTTTTCCATGTAAGCCTATCTCCTGCATCCTCCTCTCGAACACCAACTGCCCTCATGTCTTCCCTCACGACATCCATCAACCTTCTCTTTGGTCTTCCTCGAGCTCTCTTGCCTGGCAGCTCCATCCTCATCATCCTTCTACCAATATACTCACTATTTCTCCTCTGGATGTGTCCAAACCATCGAAGTCTGCTCTCTCTAACTTTGTCTCCAAAACATCGAACCTTGGCTGTCCCTCTGATGAGCTCATTTCTAATTTCATCCAACCTGGTCACTCCGAGAGCGAACCTCAATATCTTCATTTCCGCCACCTCCAGCTCTTTCTAGGCATGAAACCATACTGTTGCTCGCAAATACTCACTTCTGTCCTGAGTCTAGCCTTCACTACTCTTTCCCATAACTTCATTGTGTGGCTCATCAACTTTATTCCTTTATAGTTCCCACAGCTCTGCACATCACCCTTGTTCTTAAAAATGGGCACCAGCACACTTTTCCTCCATTCCGCAGGCATTTTCTCACGCGCTAGAATTCTATTGAACAAGCTGGTCAAAGCCTCCACAGCCACCTCTCCTAGATGTTTCCATACCTCCACAGGAATGTCATCATACATCGTTAAACATGCCACTAAGTAAGGGTTTTCGGCAAAGTCTCCTGTCATGTGGGGCTGAAATTAATTCTCACTGTTTATGTCACATCATATGTCGTGAGTCAGAGAAAGGGTCTAATTATCTGATTATCTGATTCGTGTATCCTGTGACACTGTGTGAAAGCGCACACAGTTGGCCCATTCTACCATTAGGCTGGTTTTATTGGAAAGGCGAAAGTGGAAAAACTGTTGTTGTTTTTTTGATTCAGATGAAATAATTTTGCGGGATATCTACAGTACGTAGCTACTCCTCTTAACAAATTAATGAGGAAAGAAAAGAAAGCCAAAGAAAAATGCACAGGCTGAAGTGAATTTTTTTACGCTCTCATAATGTGCACAATGATGATTTATTCAAACAGATGTTTAGTGTGACTTTATGTCATATTTCAACCCAAAAGTTCTAATTAACAGGTTTCACTGGGATTGTCTCATTATTAGAGTTTGCATTCATGCCTAATAAAGACTATGGTAAGTCTACATGTATAAGACTGCGAGTTAAAATTGCTTACTGCAAAAGAGTTTTCGAGGACGGGTAGAAAGACGAGAGGCTTCCTGGGCTCATGTGGTGCTCTCCTGTTCGGACAATGCAAGGTGGAGGATAGCAGTCAAACGGCACGTTAAACTATATTTAGCGTACTGTGTCTGGGTGGACTAGCCTAGATCCCTTTGGATACATACTGTATAGGTTAGAATGAAAGGAGATCTTTTGTTCAAATTGCATAACAGTTAAGAAAATGTGAGTAGAAGGGATTACATATGACGAAACAATGACCAGCTTAAACTCCTCTTTTTATTAGCAAGAGTCGAAAATGTTGTCTAGGCATAGTTGGTTTTGATGTTTCAGAACACGTCAATTCCAAAAAATATATATCGCTACGCAATGCTATCCAGTGTTTGCATTTCATTATTATTTCTTTTTGTCTTGAATTACATTTTCTATTTAATTAATTATAAAGATGCAGCTTTATGACTAAATAATCCTTTAAACCCAGCTGCTGTGTGTAAGGTCATTTTTAGGTTACATGCAACTTTGGATTGTCATAATGGTCGCCTTTTAATCATTGTCCAAAAATAGTGCACTCACGACACCGAAAGATCGAGGTTTATTTTGCATCTGCACTATGATTGTCTTTTATTTGGTCTATTTCCCTGTATGACACAGTTGCGTCTGTGTTGTGTATCTATGAAATATAGCTGGCATGCAACTGCTTCTGTTATCGGTGTGTAGGTTCAATGAAAGAGCTGTGGATTCAAATCCTCATTGAGGGTTCTTGCTCCTTTTCCTTAGGTTCACCCAGAGTATCTTTTTATTTTTATTTTTCCCAGGATGTGCAGATCTTGTGATTTGCTCAGAGCATTGTGTTATTCCTTTTAAACAACAGCCCTCCATCTGACAATGTCCTCCCAGTCACAAGCTATTGGCCCGTCGCCACATGCCAGCAGCTGTCATGGGAGGCTCAATGTTCCAGTTTTATTTCACTCTTTTCTGATCTATTTCGAACATGACGACAAACTGTATTGGAACAAATGTTATGCATACACGCCTACTGCTTGTGTACCACAATCAAGTTTCTACCATGTGATTTCAAGTGAGGTGAGTGACAACAGATGGCTTTTAAACTTACTGTATCTGACAACAAACACTGTATGACTGCAGGCCATCAGATGCTCCCTTTAAAAAGAATCTTAACCCTCCAGGTAACTAACAGGTAGATTGAAAGTATAGATAGACAAAGTTCATTGTGACAGTACCGCGTATATAAATAAAGTCAGTGTTATCATTCTATTAATTTCTCAAACATTTCGGATACTGCTTGTCACTGTTACACGAAACAACGTTATGAGTTGATAAGTTCTCCAAAATGTGACTGGCACATGAGAATCAAGCCCAGTACAAAACATGCAGTTTAGTCTGATGACGACGGAGTCAGCAGGACCAAGTAAATAATGCAAGTGTGTCATGTTTGGAACGGACATTTTCAGTGGGAGTAGCTTGAAATCAGCACAAATGACACAAATATGAGAGCCTTTCAAAACAATTAGCTAATAAGTGTCAAAATATGTGGTAGGTTTACCATAAAATAAATGTATCCATCCATTTTCTTTGGCTTATCCGGTTTTGGGTCACGTGGGTGGCAGTTTAAGCAGGGAAGCCCAGACTTCACTGAAATAAAATACATTTTAATAATTTCATAAAATAAAAGCTTGGATGGTACATGGATTTGAATGAGGAGATAAGCTTTTTTTTTTTTTTGCTTACCATCGCCACCCAAGATCACTTACCTAAACAATTGAGGAGCCACCTGGAAACATCTTAACTCTGGTTCGCGCTAGCATCATTATGAATGCCCCTGATCAGTGTACAACGGTTGTAACAAAACAAAAAATACAAAGCATTCTAAAAGAACCTGCTGTTATTTTTTCCACTTCGTCTACTGATGCCTCAGAGGCACCTCCAGAAGTCAAGCCTGGTTGAGTAACATCATGATGGTACGTGGTTAGGCTCGGTGACTATTTTTTTAAAAGAATTAAGGTCCCTCAAATTTTAACATATTTGACATTAAATGTTCATGAGTTAACACCTAACACAGTACATACTGTGAATGTGTGCTATCATGTGGAAATTGTTGTCTGGTCTGAGCAGCAAATAGTCTCAGATAGATGCCATGTATCCTTAAACTAACAGGAAGAAGGGATACCTTTTGCACTGCGCTTATGATGTCATCAGTCTTCAAATGAAACATCCAAACGATAAAAACGATTTGGGACAAATCGTTACTGTATACTACTATACAGTAACGATTTGTGTGCTACTGTATATTTCTTTTAGTTAGTTCTCTGCTATTTCGCTTTTCTTCTTCTGTATAGCGTGAATGAACTACATTTCATGACTGCAGGAGGAGTAATGATGCAAGGGACCTTACTACTTAATTACTACGTACTACCACTATTTCTTTAGATCTTGTGTGGAAAAACCAATTCAAAATGCTTCCTTGACGAACCATTTTTTGGGGGTCAAATTACAAAGAAAGAACTAGCGTGTGGGTGGAGTTAGCACTGCTCAAACACATTGCCAGACATTAGTTTCCATTTTCTGTCTTGGTTTTAGGGTGTGTTGTTTTTCACTGCATTTAGACAAAAATGATTCAGTTAAAGTATCTAGTATGGCACCCAAGCAATTTAGTCTTGGGTTTTGGTTGACAACACCATGACAAGTCAAGTTGATTTCTATGACTGTGACCTTCATACATGGTCTTGTTGTCCGACTTCTGTTCTCTGAATCAAATGTGATTATGCATTACGTTGGACTAATGTGCGTGCTGGAAGTGCAATGTCTTACTGTCTGATTCTCTTTCATTCCCCTTCCCTCTGCACAGAGCCGAATGGCTGAGAGCTTGCGCCTCTTTGACTCGATCTGCAACAACAACTGGTTCACCAACACTTCACTCATCCTCTTCCTTAACAAGAAGGACCTTTTGGCTGAGAAGATCAAACGCATTCCTCTGACAGTGTGCTTCCCTGACTACAAGGGCCAGAACACCTATGAGGAAGCGGCCGTCTATGTGCAGCGACAGTTCGAGGACCTCAACCGTAACAAAGAAACCAAGGAGATTTACTCACACTTCACCTGTGCTACCGACACCAGCAACATCCAGTTTGTGTTCGACGCCGTCACGGACGTGATCATCCAGAACAATCTCAAGTATATTGGGTTGTGCTAGGACAAGACGTTTGGTTGGTGGGTGGGTGGTTGAACAGGGGATGTATCTATTTGTCTGATGATGAATCTAATAGATGTGGGGCATCAATGACCAAAAAAAAAATGCAAATGAAATGAGGTAGGGAAGGAGGGTGAGGATTCAAATACTTTAGTTAATCGAAGATAGAAATTTATACCCAATGTGTTTGCACTGAAAATGAGTATGCAGATACACTTAAACACACGCGCACACACGTGGACACACATGTACACTCACACACGCATACACACCTTTATGTTTGCTCACACAACATTGAGAGTCAAGCACTTGACGTGACAACACTGGACATGTGAGACAGTTTCCCCACCAGCCTGCCAAACAAAAGGCAAAGTACTTGCCGGGTGGCTTTTCGTTAATTTTGTCTTGTTTGCCTGAGGACATTTAATGCTGCTTTACAAGAAATGTGGGGAGGGAGGGGGGGGGATCAATGTTCTCTTTGAAGATTTTTTTCGCTCTAACAATGGTAAACATTAAGAGTCACTGAGGGGTTGTAGGAGGAGCCTGGGTTTCTTGGGCAGAAATGTAATGTGGGCAGGTATGATGTCAAAGGTGTTTTGCCTAAAAGAGGAAGCTGCCACAGTTTAAAGTTAAACTGAAAAATATTTTCTACGCACTATTTCTGTTCTTCTCCACCTAACTCTATAAAGGCTGTTCTGTTCCTCTTTTCTTTTGCTTTTTGTGGATTAAAAAAAGAATATGTGTGGCAAACCTGCCCTTTAAAGCAGGCCGCTGACTTCTAATACCAGGAGTGTTATGCTCGCTAGCATCAAAAGTGTTCTCGATGATAATTCTACTTTACAGCAAAGATGACAAAAACAGTGCCAAGATCAGTTTGTAAATAAAACAAACAACATTGATGATTATTTTTCTTTGGTTTTATGGGGGAAAAAAACTCTTAAAACATGCATGATTTTGTTACTTCGGGATACTACTCTATTTTCCTTGGAATTTTGTTTCTGTTTTCTTAGGTTCGAATAATATATTCCCAAAACTATATATTGAAGTCAAACACTGTGTAAGATTGTACAGTTGTCAAGAGAGGAATCTATTGAAGAGTTCTATCAATATAATTAAAGTGATGAGGACTTTATGATGGTTAAAAAAAAAAAAGGTCATGATAATGATAAGTCTTGTAAGTGAAAATGAGAGATGAAAAATGTGAAAAAGACAAGCAAAGTTCAATCTTCCTTGCATTCTCTTTGTGGAACTTGTCGAACAGTTGGTATGTGTATATATACTGTACGGTACACTTTGTCAAAACAAATAATAATAGTGGTTGAGTTGGGAGACAGCAAAGGAGACAGAGAGAAAGCGAGAGAAAGAGAAGGAGAAGGGGCTATTCCATTCCGCTCCTCCTCTTACCCTCTTTCCACGTACGATGTACAAACAACTCAGCTAAGGGCTTCACGCTTGACTTTACAAGATGTCCACTTCAAGTACAAAAAATACAAAACTAAATGAAAAAGGACAACAATGAATAAAACAACTTATGCAAATTTCCATGGTGTTGTAAATGTGTTTCTTGACAGTGACATTGTCAAAACTGTTTGTCTAACTATGCAACATCAATTGAATGGCAACTGGGAACAGGTTGTCCAAAATCATGGAATGGGTAGTTTGACTCCAGTGAACAATGATGCTACTGGGACACAACTAATTGCTACATCAAGAACATAATTAAATTACTCCTGAATAAACGTGGCCTCTTTGTGACTGGGTGACAACACAAGTAACATGCAGGTCTATGCTTACGCACTGAAGCTTTGACAAAGTTGTGGCATAATTCATCAACAGGGTAGATCGAATATTACAAATAACATCACACACCAGATGTGTTCAAATAAATTCATTGCTCATTTTGTATTAATTTGTCCACTGAATGTTCCACAAAGGGAATTAGGCCTGTGGTTTATTATTTTATGGACTGATTTGAGCAATGCCTGGAAATAATGTGTGTGAGAAATAAAATCCACTGAAGATTGGACAGTTCCGTTCAGCAAGCCTCGTGAATGTCATGTGGAGAGCGTCAGTGTCAAACATTAAAAAAAGGTTTAAGCTATAGAACCCAACCCAACTGCAAAACAAAATCAAATGACGTTACTGTAAATGAACCAGGAACAACAATGACCGTCAGGACAAAGTTTATTTCCCAGATAGTTTTGGTCATAAGGTGGTGGTGATGCATGGCCAGAGGGAAATTCCACTGGTCAAATAATGACAGTCTGTATGGGGAGTCCCTTTTCTGTGGATGAAGACAGAAGATGTAAGGCCAATACCGCCAGTAATTAGTAAAGTAAAAAGTAAAAGTAATAAGTAATTACAGATGGATGAAACATGACTGTGACTTTCAAAAAGTCTGAGTTGAAGACTTTAAGACTAAAAAATAAAAAAAATAATAAAAAATGCACAGGGGGTTTGCTTGACTAATCCAGATGTGCTTTGTGACATGGACATTATCAGACTAAGAGAATCCACACCTCCAAATCTGAGGCCCAATCCGAAAAGGGTGTCTTACAGTTTAGGAGTGAAGTTTTACCTCAGATAAAGAAATCTTGGGGTTCTTAAGTGAGGGAAGGATCAAACAAGTGCCTGTAGGACTCCCATCAGTGTTCCAGTCACATTATTGGTCTGTGCAGCTAAATGGTTCTGCTTTTCCAGCGCTGATCTTAGCTTTGACTCTCACCTGTCACAAGCTCAGGGAAGTGCCAACAAGGCCAGGTTTGCCCCTGCATTGGAGAGGAGAACAAATATTCCTCCCCGGCAGCAAATCTCAGTAGAGGTATCTCAGGAAAATGTTAGTGTATGGTAGGACAAATCGGCGAGTGTACTGTATCTATACACTGGATAGAAATTGTCTCTGTCCTACGCCCTAGGCTCATAATGTGTTCTGTTGGACACTGTCAAGAAATTTTGATATCATTGTCCATGTACAGTTAACATGATCGGCTGATGGTGCAAAATTAGGGAGATACGCTGCAATTTCCACCTGTAGAACGTATTACATATGCCTGGTACCTCTTGAGGAGTTACAGGCCAGACCAACTGGGTTAATGTCTCAGGGCAGACATAGGACATGCAAGAGGGATGATTTCTTATAGCTGTGTCCAGCTAGTGGACCGAGAGGAAGCAGTCAAGGATGGAGAATTTTGGACTGCCCTGCTAAAATAGCGGTTAACGTGACACAGACCCAGATAAACCAGACGTGCCTCAAATTTCACTCGACTATAGAGACAATTAAATATGAAAAGGGAATGAAAGTATTTGTAATCATGCAACAACTTCACCAATAACCGTAGGCGACTACTGAAATTATTGGCAGTCAAATGGATTCAACAAGCAATTAACATCTAATCACTGCAAAAAACGCAGCCAACATTTCCAACATTCCTGAAATGTTTGGGTTTAAAATAGTTAAAATATGTATTGATGCCAGCAAGCCCTCCTGACTTTTTTTTTTTTAATGATGTTGCTACGTGTAATAGTATTTGTACCTTCTTCCAAAACAGGCCTTGCAAACCCAGGCCTCGAGTGGCTTGTGATTTTGCTCGTGGCCTCATCTTACCTCCCAACCTCATCCAGCTGACACGTTCCCAGTTTGGCCTCTGTGCCCCCTCAGTAGCTTCCTTATCTCCACCTCTCTCCTCCTTGGGTAGAGACTGCCTGGTGAGTAAAAAAAGAAATAAGTCTCTGCCTCAGTGTACTGACAAAAAGAGCTACGACAGCATTGAGCTGATCCTCTGGGCTCCCTCTTGTTACTACCTCATCCTCTGACCCGTCTGCCATGAGCCGAATGTCCACAGCGACCCATCCTAAATGAAGCAGCCATAACTTCTGTCCTTTCACACCCTCTGTCTCCCAGACCGTGAGTGTTGCTCTGCTCTTCCTCTAGACACAAATAATCAACTAACGTGACATCTGTCCATGAACCATCTGTTAGAGGTACCGTTGTCTCATTGAAAAACAGCTTCCTGATCCATAGAAAATCAATAACCTTGTCGAGCAGTTCTTGCTTTATGTATTTTGTTGGAAATATGATTAAGAGTAACAATCCAGTGGTCCTATCGCTGCCAATCCATATTTTGAATATCCTGATTCCGATCTGAGGATATCCGATTTTGTAAGAAATATCCAAATTGGGCCACAAGGAAGCAAAGAAATCAAAATTTGATTGAATTTACTTGTAATGTTCTGAGTTCACCAATGAATGCACTTATTCCACTACGCAAAGTCTTTGACTGAAGGATCAATGTAGTTTGAACTGCAGCTTTCAAAATCCCTTGGTCGTATACCATAATTATCTCGGAGAAGCAATCAGAATTCTACAGTCATGCTTTCTTCGAACTTAGTGACCGGAATAACAATCCATTGTCCAGATATGACAAGTGAATTTTGAGTCGGTTGCCATTCACTATTCAATCTCTCTCTTGGAAATAAAATTCCAAAATAAAATCCTGTTTCATCTGCATAAAGAACACAGCTGCAAACATTTCCTAATATGTTTACTATTTATCGTCACGATAACCCTTGCTTGGTATGATTCATTTATCCCTGTTACCCCCTCCCTCAAAACACACCACTTTAACAGAGCAATCCAACCTCATACTAGCAGCTTTAAAAGTTGGGGCATTTTGCCCATAATAATCTCCCCCAATTTATTGTCGCCAGTACGGTATGTCATCACTAACATGATTTAGCACGTTCTTTCTGAAAGATTTTAGCCTTCTTTTAATATCCCCATTTCTTAGAAAAAAAGTAACTGAAAACAGTCATCTCATTTGTATTTTTTGATTTGCAGTATTTCTTCAATACTTCAGTGGCATATAAATGGAATGTTGATATCATGATGGAAAAGGTTAGTGTTCCAATTCATAGTTGTAGTACCAATACTAAACAGAACAAACAAGATGCTGCACAGTATTAGCTTCAAGCTTGCTTAAGGCCAGTTGATTTTTTAAAGATAAAAAATAGCTCAAAAGGTCAGTTCAGTTCGTTCCTGTCATTCACTGGACTCACAGTAAAAAAATAAACCGTAACTAATGTTCCTTTGGTGGTAACCAGTTCGTTTCCACCAACTTATTTAGTAGTATTAAGACTAAGGCTGCACAAAATTGGGAAAACCTGCAAAATGGGATAACGTTGTTGAAAATGCCAATGATGATATGACTTGCGATAAATAAAGAAATGCCTAAGAATACAATGTTTTGGGATTTGTTTCTGCTAACATAGACCCCAGACAGTGAGTACCTTATCAGAATCATCTTTATTTGCCAAGTATGTCCAAAAAACACACAAGGAATTTGTCTCCGGTAGTTGGAGTCACTCTAGTATGACAACAGACACTTTTGAGACATAAAGACATTGAGAAAAACAGTCACTGAGCAATAAAGGTTTGCTAGTTATCTGGTAATGCCGGTACAATTTTTTTTTGGACAATTGTGCAAAAAGATGCAGAGCCCTCTAGCACTTAGAGCAGTTCGAATGACTAATCTCGCAATAGTCCGGTACAATGACCATTGTGCAAAGGGCAAAGTTTCACCAGTTTGTTCATATCATTTGGTAGCAGCAAAAAAAACAAAAAAAAAACATATAATAATAATAATAATAATAATAATAAAATAAATAAATAAATAAATAAAATAGAGCTAACCTAGCTACAGCTCGCCTGCTAATATTAGCTTTTAGCAGAACCACCACAAAGCATGCTAACTTCTCTGGTTGAGCCAATTTTCTTACCATTGTTAAGCCTTCGAAAACAGATTGTCAGTAACTAGTGAGCTACGGTTTGCCAGTTATATAATTTTAAAGATGTACTATCACGCTAACATCAAAACTTTGCATGGCTTGTGTACCTCATTTAGAAAAACAATAGCAAACTAACATATAGCTATGCCTAGTATGCTAATGTCGGCAGTTAAAAAAAATGTCTTCCTATCACTAGCCGTCAAAATAAAAGTGGTACAGGAGCTACAAAATTAAATACTGAAAGTGGGGGGAAAAGTGAAACAATTAAATGTGAAATAATGGACACTAACGTTAAGCGTTACAGAAAATTGATGGATGGATAATGGACACTATTCACCACTTCAGTCAAACGTGGAAGTGGTGCATGCATAGAGTCCATGAAATAAATGTTGGAATAATTTAATTAATGTAACACACTTATTTATTTATTTGTCACTCTTAGTCCTCCATAGTCACTATCACTAGAATGTGTATATCATTTAGTAGCCATAAAAAAAATAAAAAAAAAGTACACTTTACCTGGCTACAACTTACATACACGATCAGCTTTTTGCCCAGTTCGTGCCTCTCATTTACAACAACCGCCACAAACTACTGCTAACAAATAGCTAGACTAGAGCTATTGTTAAATAATATGTTTGTCACTGCTTTAAACAGCGCTTGAGCAATATCATGTAACATTTGAGCAATTATTGCCACACTTTTCACTGTCAAAGGTTGCATACATTCATTCATTCATTCTTCTTCCGAACCGCTTATCCTCACTACGGTTGCGGGCGAGAGACAGGGTACACCCTGAACTGGTCACCAGACAATCGCGGGACACATATAAACAAACAACCATTCACACCTACGGACAATTTAGAGTGCTCAATTAACCTACCATGCGTGTTTTTGTGATTTGGGAGGAAAGCAGAGCACGATGAGAAAATCCACGCAGGCAAGAGGAGGACATGCAAACTCCACACAGGCGAGGCTGGATTTGAACCCGGCTCCTCAGAACAGTGAGGCAGATGTGCTATCCAGTTGTCCACCGTGCCACTAGGTTGCATACATGTTGAGCTCAATTTCTTCCCATCATTGAGTTGTCAAAAAAATAAGCCAGGTGTCCCTGCTCTCTGGCCCGCCACACACGATCACGGTACAGGGATAATGGTTGCCAGTTGGGGACCTGGTAACCATAGTATTAGGGTGGGTTTTCACATTCCTCTTGGCTTGGCTCCTGGGGGGCGCCTTCCTCTCCCCTCTCTTGACACTCTTGCCAGTACTTGCTCACGACGGGCGCCTAAGATGGGCTCGCTTTTGGCGGGCTATGACTGTTTTTGGGTGGTGGCTGGCTCCTGCGTTGTGCCCTGTTGGTGGGGGGTGATTGGGCGTGGGGGACGGTGGTCCGGTGACTGTGCCCCTCCCTTTGGGACTGGTTGAGGCGCTTCGGTAGGGCTGGGGACCTGCCTGGGTCCTGGGGGGTCGGTGGTGGCCCCCTGCTGGATGGGCTCGGTGGCTTGGCCTCCTTTGGGCAGAGGGGGCCCGGGCCCACCCTTCCCCAATGTGCCAGCAACTCCGTACACCAATTGACTACCATGCATTTGATAGGGTGTTCATTCACTCATAAGTTCGATAGACATGCTATAGGATTTAATTGCTTGTGCTGGGACCACTAATAACAACATAGGTTATACTAACATATAAACTCACAGGTTCTTACAGGTGTTTAGACACTAAAAAGGAATCCCACCGCACCACTCATCAGTAGCACTGCCTCGCTCATTTCCAACATCCTGTCCTGTCCTTTTCTCTTTTCTCATCTTGTTCTCTTGACTAAATAGCATCCGCAAGGTTGTTTATATCATTATTTAGTACACTTAATTGCAGTCAAAAACCTACTGCTAACCTTGCTATGACGAACACGCTAACATTAGCTTTTTGCCCAAAACTACAGCTAACGCAACTGTGGCTAGCATGTTGACAGCATTGACCTATGCGGTCAGATTCATTGGAATGACAATTTAAATTGACCTTCAACTGTTTAATGGCTGCTGTAAGATTTTTTTTATTTTTTTTATTTGTTTAATACTAATAATTTCATGTCAAACGTTAAATGATACGCTGCCTTAATGCTGACAATTCTTACTCCGTGGGAAAGGCTGCCTTAACATACTTGCACAATATATTGCCCTCTGCCACAAAGTGTGGTGGTGATTCTCATCAGTGTCTGCTGCCATCTACTTGGCACTCTTAAAAGTGTTAAAAACAAAAGGATTGACCGGCGACTCATGCTGTGGCCCTCACTGGGTGGATACCCATATATGAATGTATTTTATTAAAATAAGTGATCTTCTCCTTTAATGTGTGGTGACACTTTATTATCTACATATGAATTAAGTTGTTTTACATTCACCACGCGGATAATACGTTGTGCCCGTTAGGTGCTTGTATGCGCCCTCATATAGGAGTGAACACGATGCACACATTAAAATGGTGAATACAATGGCGTATTATTTGTAAGCTTTCTAATAGTGTTACAGGTTTTGCTCAAGCTCGCCTGTACCCTGCTGAACTAGCAGCCACCATTCTTAATAAATTAACCACCTACGTTTGATATTAAAAAATATTTATCATCAGAGTTTAATTAAGATGTTATGTTGTTCCTTTACTTTTGCCATTGGACTAAAACATTTGTCAAAAAAATGGAATGGACGGGTGGCCAGAAAATATGTGGGTTTGACATCAAAAGATTAATACGAGACAAGAGATCAACATGATAACATCATCAGTAACCCCCTAGCCACTCTTGAGGCGTTGCACGCTTCAAGAACTAAGGGCAGGCAAAATCATTTCTGACTCATCTGGACACCACCTCTTCCAACTCCTTTCCTGTGGAGGGCGCTATCGACCACTGCACCCCAAAGCCATAAACGTTTTAAACAGTTGACTTGTGTCCTTTGGGAGCCTTTTTTTTTTTTTTCTTCCCCACATTTACCATTGGAGCATGTAGTGCCACTATTACTGTATTCATCACTGTAGGTCTGTCAGACTGTCATTTTGCATCATTTGCACTCATAGTTCTGTTGTTGATCAGTATTGCACATCTTACATTGTTTAATGACTCTGCAGTTTGTACATTTTCTACATCCTAAATGTAAATTTTTTATAGTTCCTTTTTTGCTGAAATACTACAGTGACACCAACTAATTAATGGTGACAAATTCTGTGAGTGTTTTAACATACCTGATTAATAAAGATGATTCTGTTTTTTCTTTGCAAAGTGAAGTGCAGTATTTTGGCCGCTGAAATTAAATTATGCCACAATGCCTTTCTCAAACTTTATTAGGATTGTTTGGTTGTCATCAGTAATCGCTAGGGTGCATATTGGGGAAAAAAATGACATTGCAATTGTTTTTAAAACAGCAATATATATTCCAACGTGAAATAACACAGGATCAGTGATGTGAAAGTTGTTTTTCGACACGAACCACTTCAAAGTTCAGTTCATCATTCCAAAGATGAACTAGTTGAGTTCACTGGTCCAAAAATGAGAGTTCATAATTTTTTTTTTTTTCTTGAGGAAAAGCGGTAAAGAAAATGGATGGATGGATGTTGGTGATGACCTATTAAATGTTGGCCACAGTCGCACATTTAATGGTTGAGGGTTTCTTTTTTTTTTTTTTTTTTTTAACCGACACATCTGTATGAGAAAACTAATCATTCACACAATAATATAAGATCTACATAATCAACACTCATATGAGCCATGGTTTTACTGTACAGTAATGTGAATTTTGCTCTCTTTAATCTCTTTTTACTGATTGACGGATTCGCCTTTCATTGTTTGACACACAGTAGCTAAGTGCATGTTTGAAATATCATACTTAATATAATGGCGTGATAACTGATTTGTGAGTCTTCGTTATGTGTCCAAAGGTGAAAACATACTGGCCGCTAGGATTTATCTTTAGGTGCGTTGTCTTCCAGGAACTCTCAGAATGTATTTCCTTGTGTGTTGATGATTAACAACATATTTGCTTTCAGTGAACACAATTACACATAATGAATAACAACTGGATAACTGAACACAAGGTTCTTACTGGTTAATTTGACACTTTGGATTTTTGCTCCATTAATCGCCCCCAGCTCCCACCACTAGCCCATCCAAACGTTCCCACGCCTGATGCCGCCCCCTGCGGCACTGAATGGGTAAAGGTGCATAGGTTACCAAAGGTGTTTCAGTCATCGACACTTGTGCGAGCGGTGGACACCTTCAACGATGTCTCGTAACGACTTTGGCTTCACCTTGGTGAAGAGTGATGCCAGAAACAACACGACTGGGGTGGCCCTCAACAATGCTGCTGATATATCTGTCATTGTGATTTATTTTTTGGTGGTCTTGGCTGTTGGAGTATGGGTGAGTTCAACCTTTAGGGTACCTCTTTCTTGGGTATGAAAGTAGTCATCTGTTGTCAAGGTCAATTCTGTTTTCTTTTAGTTTGAGCTGAAACCTAGACCCAGAAATAATAGTAAAATACCAATGAGATTCCCAAACTGTGGTGCACTTACACTTGGGGGGCACAAGTGCCCTTCAGAGAGTGACATTAAAAGTTAAGATTACACATTTACTTTGTTGTTTTCCCAGAGGGACTTTATTGGCCATAAGCAGGTTTATTATTTTTTTTTTTTTTACTTGTTTAAAGGTTTTGTACAGGGCAGAGAGGGTGCGTAAAAGGTGCTGCATGGCTTAAAAAGTTACAGCAAGATTTTTCCACTACTAAAACACACTTAGTGGTACACGAGACTTGGCTTTTTGTCCAGATGCCTTTATGAGCAGGCTTTGTTTGATTTTTTTTGAGTGTGTGTGCAGAAAAGAGGGGGTGCGCAAATTCTAGCAGGATGTAGAAGTTGGTGAGTTGCTTGAAAAAAAAAAAAATGTTGCAGCTGTCCCTCTGCTCAATCAGGACAAACATTTCCAGACGGGTTCTTCACTTAATTTGCAGATTGGTATCATAAGACAACGTGTGAAGTCATTTAACACCATGAAAACTAAGCATAAATATTGGTTCCAGATACATGCATTGCCGCTGCTCTTGGACGGTGAGGCAAATTCTAGTGGGATGACCACAAAGTATAAAAATTATGTTAATAATAATAATCATCATAATAATGTGTTCCATGAATTGATAATTCGAATGATTCATAGGGTTTGATTCCAGCTCTTCAAATATTTATGAATGGAATCTGTCTGACATCCACCATACAAGTCCTCAGAATCTGTCTGCCTGTGCTCTGAACAAATTCACGATGGAACAGCTGTGCCAAAAGTTAGACGTGATCTCAGGAGTCACACGTTGAGACCAACTTTCTGCCACCAAATTATCACGCTACCGGACGCATCTCCAAGGGCACAAACCTCGCTGGGCCGAAACGCCCAGCTTGGCAGACCAGTCTGCCAAATTGGCAAACACACGCAACAAGTGTTGCACTTGCACGAAAATAAGGATACATACATTTTTGCGCCCATCTACGGAAATAGAACCCTAAGATGTAAAAGACACCAACATATGCATACACCTCCAGCCACACCATTAGTATCGAGTAAGAGGAAAACATTTTGTTGCAAAGATAATGCTGAATCTTGAAAGTATTGTATTCATATAAAAATGTGTTCAATATCGGCGTTAGTTTTCAGTGCTGTAAACGTCACTGCACTAATATTGACATATTTAATATTTTGACTCATTTAGCTAAATTAGTTAATAAAAATACACTATCACTGTCACTATCGAATCTTTTTAGAATATGTTAACCAATAGATATTTCGTGGCGTATTCGAGTAATCGCTGCCTTGCCCCCCCTTTTACTAATAACATGCATTTTATTCACATTTATGAGGGCGCGACTTCTATCCTTAAACAGCATATGTTGGTACTAAGAGTATGGTATAAATACTGTACAGAATTTGACAACAAAAATAGCCTTTGCTAAAAGGTTGGCATTAATGATTGGCATTAGCGCATTAGCTATTGCCATTTTAGGTAAAACAAAATTTTAAAAAAACACTAACTACCATTCAGCTCACTCATACATCAAGTTATATGTATATTACACATCTAATAGTGTCTCAAAAATCACTTACAGATGCTCCTCTGTCGTTTTTAGCAATGTTTTCACTTGTCCAACAGTGTGTGATTCTGCAACAAAAGTCAGTGCGGTAAACATGCACAGTGCCCAAATGGTTCCGGACGACGCAAATTGTTTCTGGGGTGCGCAAACATCCATCCATCCATTTTCTGTCCCGCTTATACTCACTAGGGTCACGGGCGTGCTGGAGCCCATCCAAGCTATCTTCGGTCGAGAGGAGGGGTACACCCTGAAATGGTCCTTATTCATATTTTTTTATTGCCTAGAGGGAGAAATTTTTGCGTCGATCAATTTTTGTGGTTGACTGAGTTGATTTCCCCCCCCCACAGCCCTAATTGTAACCTCTTACAACAGTGTAATTCTGTTTGGGGGACCTTTACAATGAGTGCCCACATCTTTTAAAACACCATAACTGTAGGAAATAAACAGCATGTTCAAATCCTTCTGTTTGCAGGCTATGGTTCGCACCAACCGCGCCACTGTAGGTGGCTTCTTCCTGGCAGGCAGAAGTATGGTTTGGTGGCCGGTGAGACCCTTGTTTTCACGTCTCTTGAATGTGGAATGCTTTCTAAAATAATAATAATAATAATAATAATTCTACCTTCCAAAGATTGGCGCATCTCTTTTTGCCAGTAACATTGGAAGTGGGCACTTTGTGGGAATTGCTGGGACCGGTGCAGCCTCGGGAATAGCCATTGGTGGATTTGAATGGAATGTGAGTAAATTTGATATATATAAATATATATATATATATATACATACACACACACACACACATTTCTCTTTCACTGTATTTCATTCATTATAAGTTACCAAAATACACTGATTGTTTTAACTTTAGGCTCTCATTGTGGTGGTCATCCTGGGTTGGCTCTTTGTGCCAATCTACATTAAAGCTGGGGTAAACAGGCCAACTCACTCTTTAGCAAATTTAAACAAGATCTGTGGAAAGTATGGCATATCAAATAAAACAGCATTTGGGTGTATTTAGGTAGTCACCATGCCCGAGTACCTGAAGAAGAGGTTTGGGGGTCAGCGAATTCGCATCTACCTCTCCGTGCTCTCCCTCTTTCTGTACATTTTCACCAAGATCTCAGTAAGTATGCAAAAACGCCTTTTTTCTTTGCCACTTTATTAGGTACATTTGTACAATGTAAAGCACTTCAATGTGGCAAATAAACCTCTGTGGCTGTGTCTGAAAGCAGTGGCCTTTTCTTGCAACACCAATGTTATAAAACATACACAATTAGTTACACAGTAAATAATCACAATAATTGAAGCAAAAAAACAAGTTGAACTACAAATGCTCAGATTTGTTTTTTCCTGGACATAAATTTGCAGGGCCCCCTGTTGCTAGGCCGAATTATTGGTTAATCAACTACAGGCCAAAGAAAACCAGTCAAAATAATATAACTGTCTTAACTTTAATAAAGACTTATGAAGACTAATATACTATACCGTCCTAAATCACATCGCAGATTTTTTTTTAACATTAGCCATTGTTATGCAAGTGTAAAAACTTAATCCCCGTTTATAGTAAGATGTGAAACATTAAATCATGCTTTTCTTTGACAAAGTAAGTATGGTGAGTCCACACACCCCATGTAACATTTGGTGCATGCTCTTCCTCAACCCTTGAGACCCAGAAAAAATACACATATCGTTAATCCTTTGATATGTGGCGAATGGAGCTCTAGCAAGATGTTACGCATTCTCGCACGACGGAAGTACATGTATTGATGTAAGTGTTGCAAAAAAAAAGACACAAAGTTAATAATTATAATCACTGAGCGGATGTCATGCATGAGGCTGGTTCAAATTTGTAGTTTTTTTCCTTATCTTTTTTATATATTTTTCCAGATCTTTGTTGAAATTTGGATTTGTTCAACTCCAGGAGTGTTCCACAGTATTGTAATTGAAGGGGGGGGACTGTCAAAGTGGCATATGTATCTATACACAGTATCTATTGAAAGTTATCAATTGCTGTGACATATAATCTCCTGTCTACTCAGGCAGACATGTTCTCTGGCGCCATTTTCATCAACCAGGCCTTGGGACTGAACATCTACCTGGCCGTCGTTGCATTGCTTCTGATTACGGCGTTGTACACCGTCACAGGTCTGTCCTCCCGGAATGTATTCATTTCCGTCTCAGGCCACACATTATAAAATAAATACATAAATGGCCGTCTCCTGGGGTTTAAGTCTTCCCACAGAATTGACACTCAACTAATTTGTCGGTGGCATATTTGGTGGTTATTGTTGCTCATGATTCATAAACTGCGATTATTACAAGCTAGGCTTCTGTAGTGTCTTTGCTAATTGAAGAGTGGAAGAGCTTAAGAATACAATAACAATAACAATAAATATTAATACACATTAAATACACTCCACATTGGAAAAGTCTGTGAATGTGAGTGTGATGGTTGTTTTCAGCCTCAAGGGGGTTAATTCTGGAGTGCCTTTGGATGTTTCTTTGTCATTTGTGGATTGTTTGCAATGCTTATTAACAATTTACAAGAAATAAAAATAAAATCCATAATAGACGATGTGGGAAAAGGCATCATGGTGATATAATGGTTAGCACATTTGTCTCACAGTCAAAAGGTCCTGGGTTCGAATCTTGGCTCCAACCTTCCTTCCTGCATGTTTGCCCTGTGCTTGTGTAGTTTTTCTCCAGGAACACTCTGGCTTCCTCCAACATTCCAAAAATAATGAAAGTTAAGTTCACTAAAGACTGTAATGTAATGTGAATATAATTTTACCTTGCGATATGAGTGACTCGACTTAATAGTTTCGCAAGATACGAGCCTTCATTTGGCTGAATTTTTGCTTTCACTTGCGAGGGCAAACTTGAGATACGAGCGCTTTCCATACAACACTCATATGTAATGTGTCATTGTTCTAGGAATATAACGATTTACTTTCCTCATCTTGTTTACAGTTAGTGCTTTGTATTTTGTTTTCTTCTTTCCTCACTCCCCTCTAGCAACCTTGTTGTTCTTGCTTAAAAAGTCCACTGTGACACAGTAAAACTGTTCCGGGGATAAAAAGGGATCCATATCCTCATTTCTGCTTGACCTAACAGCCGAACAGGACGGACAAAAAAAAAAAATAATAATTAAAAAAAAAAAAAAAAAAAAGACGAGCACTTTAATGGTGACAGTAAACTCAGTTCAACTCACTTAACAATAAGCAGCACTTTAACAAATGGTGCACATTTAATCAAAAATAGTTTTCAAGCTGGTTAATGCCACTCCCAGCTGAAGTTTACAGTCAAACTAAGAATAGAATAAAGAGAATTGTTGTGTTTGTGACAACAAACGCAGCTTTTCTTTAGGTAAATCCTTGAGCTTAATGCTAACAAACAACGACCAAATGAATGGGAAACGTCATTGACATGCTAACGGTTAGGATCAACAGTCGCAGTTTTAGAACCTTTTAAGAGACCGATATTTAAATGCATATGGTGGAACAACACAGACAGATAATATAACATCACTCACAGGCATATATTTTTCATCCGCTACAAAAAAAAGTATAATATTACGGCAATTTACCGGGTGGTAGAACAGCCGAAGAAGTAGTCTATTCTTCTTTGTTTATCAGCGTGACTGTATTATACAGTAGTGCCTCCTGGTGGCCAAAGCGGGCACACCACAAGGTTGATGGATGAAACATTAGATCGTGAGTCACAAACGGTTTAATGCTTTACATTCCATTCATCCATCCATCCATTTTCTGAGCCGCTTCTCCTCACTAGGGTCGCGGGCGTGCTGGAGCCTATCCCAGCTACCATCGGGCAGGAGGCGGGGTACACCCTGAACTGGTTGCCAGCCAATTGCAGCTTAATATATTTAACAACCATATTTGCATTGCTTTTGGCAGTTTACCGTCCCAGCACAGACCACGACCAAGTTTTAATGCACCCTGTTAAGTATTGTCAAGTTTAATAGCGTGCCTCCCGTTTTACTACGACCGCACCATGATTGCCGTAGCAAATGTTTTGACAATTAAACATCTCGCCGGGCATCCACGGCAATCGCGTTCACGCTTCTCGTTGTCGCGCCTTTCCTCACAACCATCCCGTTTAGTCCGCGGTGGCCAGCAGGAAGCTTCAAGCATGATCCTGCTAAAAACAAACAATTGAACGGATGAACAAGCAAACAGCATTTAAAACACATCCCGGACTTGTATGTCAGCCCCCTTCAGGACTGTTGCATTTAGTCCATTCCAACAGTTTTCCCATGAGGACGATAAAACAGTCATGGAGAGAAAACCAATGCCACGGCATTGGCCCAAAAATGTGGCCAATCAGATTGATGACGTGATGCAGCGGTGATAAAATACAGTGGAAATGTGTTATGCAGTATAAAGCTGTTGTGTTATATCCTTCAGGTGGCTTGGCTGCAGTGATCTACACAGACACCTTACAGACCATCATCATGATTGTTGGATCATTCATTCTCATGGGCTTTGGTAATATGTTCTTCTTATTTCACCATTGTAATGCTGTATCGAATCCTCCTTGAAATGAGTCATAGAGAAAGATCTGTTTTGCAGCCTTCAATAAAGTGGGTGGCTATGATAGCTTCCAGCGACGCTACATGGAGGCCATTCCCTCCATCACGGGGAACATCAGTGAGAGATGCTTCAAGCCTCGGAATGACTCCTTCCACATTTTTAGGGACCCCATCACAGGAGACCTGCCGTGGCCCGGACTGGTGTTTGGACTCACTATTCAAGCCACGTGGTACTGGTGCACTGATCAGGTCAGTCATATGTACACGGCGTCACTTGCGACACAGCTGTGGTCATGAAAAAAAAGTCTTGCTAGATCCCCTCACAGTTGTTCAGTTCAAATAAATATGCAGCTTTATCTTACCGGTAATCGTTTTGGCCAAGCAAAACTAAAGAGGTCACTTTACTGGTCAGTGTGGTTGGATATAATGTGCTTTCATGTACATTGACTCATGCAGATAACATTAGATGTCTTTTATTACTTTTATCTACTGTTTCTTGTGTAACAAACGACTAATGTGCTTGTACTGCCATGTCGCCGTCGACTAAAACTATTCAAGAAAATAATATTATAACTATTAAAACATTGGACCTCACAGAAAGATGTTCCACTACAGTTCGTCACTGTCCACTGATGTTGGCCACCGATGTTGTTAACTCATTCACTGCCAGCCTTCCCAGTTAACATGGATATTTGACTTTTAAAGCCGTCAATGGCAGTGAATGTGGTAACCTGTTAACAAAATTAAATCATATTTTGTATTTTGTCAGTGTTTAGTGCACGAAGCCTTCAGAGCTATTATAAGGATTGAGCTTTGCTCACTTTTTTAACAACAGCTGTATTATTATATCGACTTGTCTGTCTCCACCCTCCCAACGATGTGTGTAGGTGATAGTGCAGCGTTGCCTGTCAGCCAAGAGTTTATCACACGTTAAAGGTGGTTGCATCTTATGTGGCTACTTGAAGCTGATGCCCATGTTCCTGATGGTTTTCCCTGGAATGATCAGCAGGATCCTCTACACTAGTGAGTGATGCTCATGATTCTAGGCGACTTTGGCCAAAGCAGCTGAACAGTGCTGTTTTTGCAGAAGAGGTGGCCTGCGTGGACCCGGCTGAATGTGAAAAATACTGTAAGGCCAGGGTGGGCTGCACCAACATCGCTTATCCCAAACTGGTGGTGGATCTGATGCCCGACGGTGGGTAGCGGAGGACCTCGCCTCCTCCTCATCCTCTCTCTTTTAATTCAACCCATGCATTCTCAGGTTTGCGTGGTCTCATGCTGTCGGTCATGCTGGCCTCTCTCATGAGCTCCCTGACTTCCATCTTCAACAGCGCCAGCACTCTCTTCACCATGGACATCTACACCAAGATTCGTCGCGCTGCCACTGAAAAGGAGCTCATGATCGCTGGCAGGTTAACAAATGCTGGACGTGAACCTGTTCTTATGGTTCAGCTTCATTTGCGCCTGACTGCCACTGTGCTCGTATTTATTGCAGGGTCTTTATTTTGATACTGATTGGCGTGAGCATAGCGTGGATCCCGGTGGTGCAGTCGGCTCAGAGTGGTCAGCTCTTTGATTACATCCAGTCCATCACCAGCTACCTCACGCCGCCCGTCGCTGCCGTTTTCATATTGGCCATCTTCTGCAAGCGAGTCAACGAGTCTGTGAGTTCCCACTGTGCGGTTGTTAGTTACTATCATTTACCAGACGCTTGGTGAAACAGCGAGGTGAACTCTGCTCTGTTGATCATGTTAAAGAATGACTGTGCAAAGGTCCTTGCTCTTGTCAAAGGTTCTCGTTCAACGTTTTGTAATGAGGTGACGTTGAACATGTTGGTGTTGTAATGATCTAGAATGGTTTTTAAAACCTTTTACAACAAGTAACAGAAATCACTACAAATATTTAGCTCCCCAAGCCGACATAATGACCACCATTAAAAATACAGTAGCATAGTAGCGTAGAAGAGGGAGAGGTTTTATTTTATATAGAGGTTTTATATTATTGTCAGCCACTTTAACATGCAGTTTGAACATTAACACTGCGCTTAAATGATGGTTCAAATAAAACGTATTACACATAAAAGTTAATTGTATCTAATATATGTTTAAGAAATAAACAGATTATATACAACTGTATTGTACTTAAACGTTAAATACAACTGAACTGTACTTCACAAATGCACTGCACTGGAATAGAAAAATAAATTAATTAAAGAAAATAAGAAATATACAAATCAAGTACAATGGAATAAATACATCCAATTAAAATGATAAAAAATGTTTTATGTGTGTATGATAAACACTAATATTGATTGAGGAGGATGAAGAAGCTTGAATATATTGAAATGTGTGTATTTCAACTGTAAAATGTCTGTTACACTTGGATGGACTCGTTAGTTATGGTTATTGATATTATGTATACAGGGATCTCGTTTAGAAAACCCACGCAGGCACGGGGAAAACACACAAACTCCACACAGGTGAGGCTGGAGATATATGTGTGTGTATGTGTGAGTGTGTGTTCAATAAACAAAGAAAAAAAAAACGGTTTAAGCCACTATAGAGTAATAATAGTAATAATAATTGAGTGATTCTTTTGCATACCACTACAGGTAGGTCATGGACTACTACTGTATGAGTACCACAGCTTAAGACTCACTGAGCTAGAATGAAAACTAGGAGCAAACCTCTTTGACTTCAAACAATGACATGCTTAGCACCATGATAACGTCACCAGTTTCAGTATCAATCATTAGCTTTCATCGAGCACAAAAGATAAAAGCTGTATTGTTTTGATAGCAGTTTGTTGGGTGCACAATGCAAAAACTACATAGAAACCAAATAAATTCGGATTATTGTTGTTGTTATTGCTGTGTTGGTTTAAGCTTCCTGGCATATTCGAAAAACATGCATGGTAGGTTAATTGAAGACAAATATTTTTCAAGGTGTGAATGTAAGCGTGAATGCTTGTTTGTCTATATATGCCCTGCGATGAACTGGGGACTAGTACATGGTGTAACTCTTCTCGCCCAAAAGTCAGCCGGGATAGGCTCGAGCCGAATGAGGGCAAGCACAATAGAAAATTGATGAATGGACGCTTAAAGAACTTATTTTGTTCCACAGGGTGCCTTTTACGGCCTCGCCATCGGCCTCCTAATCGGCCTTTTCAGGATGATAGCAGAGTTTGCTTATGGCACAGGCAGCTGTGTGGAGCCCAGTAACTGTCCCACCATCATATGCGGTGTTCACTACCTGTACTTCGCCATCATCCTCTTTGTGATCTCCTGCATCATCATCGTCGGCGTCTCCCTCGTGACCAAACCCATCGCTGACAAAAACGTACGTGGTGTCTGATTGAATTGGAGAAATGGGAATGTCACTCTATACACCTTGTCTGGTATGCAGTTGTATCGACTGTGTTGGAGCCTGAGGAACTGTACTGAAGAGAGAGTCGACCTGGAACAAGACGACTGGGTGGAAAATGTCAACAGTATGGAAATCGAGGGTAATTGTCACAGGATTAATAATAATATTTATTTAAATAATATTTATTTATATTTAGGGTAAAAAACAAACAACCAAACAAAAACAAACATCAGTCCTGAACCATCTCATTTTTCAGGAACCTTTTGTTGAGTTGCTGGGGCTGTCCATTCAACCCTATATATATATATATATATATATATACACACACACACACACACACACACACACACACGCACACACACACACACACACACACACTATTGTTCTGATTTACTGATTCAATAACCCCACACACATCCAAGCTTGCAAACCCATCAACTCATCTACCTTTGTTCTTTTCTGTTTAGAACCAGATGAGGAACCAGGCTTGTGCAAGAAGGCGCTGGCATGTTTCTGCGGCCTGGAGCAAACTAAAGCTCCAAAGCTGAGTGAAGAGGAGCAGGCCGAGCTGCAGAAGAAGCTCACGGACACGTCCGAAGTGCCGCTATGGAGGAACGTCGTCAATGCCAACGCTATCCTCCTCCTCTGCATAGCCGTCTTTTTTCATGGGTTTTATGGATAAACACACTATTTATATATACATATACAATGAATATTCAAGAGGATTTTCTTGTATGATTAATGCCACTTGCAAAAAAAAACAAAAAACTGTGTAAACCTACATGTTGTCCATATCAGGTTTGTTGTTTTGTCTAACACGTGCCACTTTCAAATTCAGAGTCATTGCTGTCAATCATCAATTTGTACAGTTGCACTGGTTTGGATTAAGTAATATATTATCATAAAACAGTACTTCTAACACTTATCCAGTGTTATTTAAAACAAGTTTTTACATTTTGTAAAAAATATTTTCAAAATGTAAATAATAGAAAATAAAAAATACCCAAATAATAAAATATTAAATCACATTTGATTACAACGCTGCTTCAAATGTGGCTCCGGTGTTAGTTTGTAACATTGTTTTGTTTTTTAGATGAAAATAAAATGACATTTAATTAAAAATTTCATTTAAATTCAGTATTAAAGTCTTTAGTCTTTTAACATCTGCATCCAGTGTGAATTATTTAAATGAAAAAATATGTGTATGTGCTCCCTCACTCCTCCACCTTTAATGATGCATGTGTCAAGTCCGCAATGTATGCATTGGCATTTGTTGATTTCAGGCGAAAAGTACTTTCTTGACGTACCTTTAGAGGTCGCTGTTCTTGCCAAAACAATCCTGCACACTGTGTCATGACACCACGCATGACATTCTTGGTTAAGTCGTCATAAAGGTTGTTCTTAGAACATTACACCATTAATTAGGCTTTCTAATTAGCACGTTGTGTGCTATGGGATCCTGTTTCGACACCTTGTCTCAACCTTTATGGCTTAATATGGTTAATGAGTGAACAGCAAATATGTGTACTTCTTTGTATTTTCCTTGTTTCCTGTTTGACATTTACGGTTTTTTCAATTTAAAGTTATGGTATATAAAGGAGTAATTACATAGCATTATGATTTGTTTTCAGAATATTTTGGTTTTGGTTATTTTGAAAATAACCACTTTGCTTTCATTATAGTCTGATTTGATTTCTCATACAATTGCGACCTTTCATGATATGATTTTGTTCCTTCATAATATGTACGTCTTGATGTGCTAATGACTACTCCTAATATCACAACATCTTTCTCCTAATAATACGACTCAACGTTTTGCCTTGTAATTATGTGAGGTTTTCCTGTTTATATTTATTTATTATTTTCCATTTGTCCCTAATAATCCTACACATTGATAACGCTCACAAAAAAAGTTTTTGGGGGTCTAAATTAAAAATGTACATTTCATTTGTTGGTGGGTCACTTTACCACTTTATACCTTAAACTATACATTCATCCTCTACACCGCTTATCCTGTTCAGAGTTGCGAGGTGCTGGAGCCTATCCCAGCTGACTTTGGGCGAAAGGCGAACTCCACCCTGAACTGGTCGCCAGTTGGTTACAAGGCACATAGACACCAGAGGTGGGTAGAGGGGCCCAATATTGTACTCAAGTAAGAGTACCGTTACTTTAGAATAATATGACTCAAATAAAAGTAAAAAGTAGTTATCCCAAAATGTACTTGAGTAAGAAAGTACTCAGTGAAATAAACTACTCAAGTAAAGAGTAACTTGTGAGTAACTTCAGATTTGTTTTTTTGTTTTTTAAATCAGAGCATGAATATCAAAAAAATAAACAAATAAATAAATAATAATAATAATATATGGGAGTTGACACACAACTGCCTCCATTTCAATTTTAAACCAACAACATATATATTGAGCCCTACAGAAACATTAAAAAAGTGAGTGTCCATACAGGCACAAAAAGTATTTTTACTCGAGGAGGGAGCACTTCATAAACAACACTTCAATCAATGATGTAGTGCTTGTGTACACATAGCCAAACACAAACAACCCTACAGCCACCGCCTCAACAACTTGATGCATCAATCAAGTATGTGCTGCAAAAGCGCTTGTGTTGCATTGCAACCTTCCCCTGTTCAGAGATAATTTCACAACCTTAGTGTAGATGTCATCTTTCACGCCTCTTCGTAACAATGTATTTTCTGTCCACAATGTGTACATTTATGTCCTCAAATGAATGCTGTTTGTCTTTGTGGTGCACGTAGAGAGCTGCTTCTTCACCTGAAGACTTAGCCCGTCTGTGATTGTACATGTGCCTGCTCAGTGGTCGCTTGCTTTCCCCGATATGCAGTGTACGCTACATCAGTGCATTCCTCACTGCACTTGACAGCATTTGGTGCACTGGAGTTCAGCTCTAATCTTACAGCTGTAGCTTTGTTCATTCCTCTCGGCCCCCTCCCCATGTCTTTTTTAAAAGCTATATACGAAAGGTGTGCTCTCGCAAACAGGTTCAACACGATCTTTTGATCTGTTGTGCAACATCCTTCCTTAATGTTAAAAGGAAGTTAAACGGTCAGTACTTACTGCAATAGCAGAGTAAAAAAAAAAACATGTAATTAAACATTCAAATGCTGCAGAAATGTGCTACAGCACTGTGACACCTTCTTTATTAATTCATCATTCCAAACACTCATGAATACTTGATTGAGTAGAAACATGTGGAGGGACTTGATTTGGAACATAGCATTCTTGTCCCGGACAATTCGAGCTCACTGGATGAAATAATGACTCGAGTTCTGAGAACTACTTGCTCTTTTTAAATGACAGTGTTGACTTCCTGAGGTGCGCAAAAACGAGACTGGGTAAAGATGTTGAGATTTCACTGACATATTTTTGCACTGAGTTCATTTTCTCATTACCGTCTGCTAATTAGCTTGACAGGAAGCTGCAGGACTGAACAACAGGAGGCCTCATGGTTTACTATATACACAATGGCTAAGGCTTTTTGTAAGTTATGTAAATGATTTATGATATTTTTCCTCCTTGGATCTGAGGATTTTTTTTTTTTTGGGATGAAAGCTTAGAGAAATCGTATTATTATCTGTGTTATGCAATATGAAGCAAAGCTAAAAAAAAAAAAAAATAATAATAATAATAAAAAATGCTGCCTTAAAGTTGGCTGCTTAATATATTTATAGGAAATAGGAAAATAGTGTTGGAGAGAATTAGTGTTTTTGACGTGGACATATTTAAGCCTATTCTCATTTTAATTGTGACCCTCTGCTGGTTATGAATCATGTCGGTACTGTGACCACAGGTACCCTTGTAAATGGTTTATTGTATTGATATATTTATATATTTACATTTATATTTATTTATATTTCAATGCATTTTGCTTGCTAACAAAAGAGGTGTCAAAAGTACTGGAATTCAGTACTTAGTAAGTAGAAATACAGATACTTGTGTGAAAAAATAACTCTGGTAAAAGTACTGAACTGAAGTCACCCCTTAAGAAAACGTACTAAACTTATAACAATGTACTTATAAATGTACTTAAGTAAAAAAAAATAAAAAGGAAAATTGATATTTTCCGGCCCAATAATAAAATACATATAGGGAGATATTTGTATTTCTCCAGATGATTGCGATGCTTTTTCAGGTGTCAACAATGGACAAAACAAAAATAAAAACAGGTAGGCTTTAATGAAAAGACGAGCATTTATATGTACTATTCAAATGAAGTTATATACAACATAAACAGTGAAGGATAAAAAAGAGCTAGATTTATTTCAAACATTGATTTGCCCACTGAAATGTTTGAAACGTGACATCATTTACTGCAAGTGAGCCACACTTTAACAAGCTAGCTTTCTGAAAAAAAAAAATGACTATAGAGAGCTTGTGGCAGCGTGTGAGAAAAAAAAAACCAGCTGTGTGACAATGCCTGCCATTTGAAGTTACCCGTTTTATAGCAATTAAGGTCTCTGTTAAAAACAAATTGCTAGAACAGGTCGTCTCTTTTCCCAATTGGAGGGTTGCCAATGGGCTAAACCTTTTAGCCAATGTGGCTGAACAGGATAAAAATCTCTGAGTCACACTTGTGTGTAGTTAGCCACAACATCACGTGTGTTTATGGCGAAACCTTTAGCCACACTGAGCCAGTCCTTGTCACTAGAAGCCACTAAGCTTATAATAATGTGGGGCTAATTAAAGCTCCCTAGTTATCAATCAGGACTAGAGCTGAACGATTTTGGCAAATGCGCTAATTGTGATTCATTTTTACAAATATTGCCATTGCAATTTAAAATGCGATTTCGGGGGTTAAGTTTATCTTCAGGATTATTCACTAAATGCAAGAAATAAATCATTCTACAGCATGATCAACATGACATTGGATACAGCCACTACAGACAATAAACAAATCTTTCCTGTAGCCCAGGCCTAAATGCTATGATGAATTCATTTAAATAAGAAATCTTTATTTTAATATTGACTTGTACAAAGAAAACCCATCACACTCGAATATTGACTGATTGTTTTAACTTGATACCTTGTAAACATGTAATATAATGACTCTCCTGCCAATAGCAGCCAAGGAAAGAGATCAAGCGGAGGGTGACACAAGTGACACTTTTCATCACCAAAATGTTAGTATAAAAACGGTTGAAATGGTAAACTATATTAAATGTTGATTAATGTTCTTATCGATGACAGTAAAAGTGCTGAGGTGATTCACGTTATATAACAATCATTAAAAAGGATCTTAAGGACGTTATCTAGCTGTTCTCCAATTCAAGCTTTATAGTTGAATATTGTAAATCTTTGGGGGTAAATATTAGCTCACGCACACTAGATTGAGTATCTGCATCGCGTCTTTTACGCCGCGTCGTCGCCAACCATAGAATATTTTAAAAGTAACGAGCTCTTTTTAAAATGTAAGGAGTGGAAAGAACTGATATTTGTGTTCAAAAGTAAGGAGCAAAAGTAAAAATTCACCAGAAAAATAAGTAATCAAGTACAGATACCACAGAAATCTACTTCAGTAACGAAGTATTTGTACTAAAATCGAGCAAGTAACGAAGTATTTCTACTTCGTTACTTGACACCTCTGGCTAACAATAGTCACTGATGGTGTGGTGGTACATTCGTCTGACTTCGGTACGTGCTGCATGGGTTCAGTTCAAGCTCAGTGATGGCGTGAATGGTTGTCTGTCCTCGTACGTGCCCTCTGACTGACTTGCAACCAATCCAAGGTTTAGTCTGCCTTTTGCCCAAAGTCTGCTGGGAAAGGCTCAGGTTCACTGCGACCCTGAACACGTTAAGCGGTATAAAAAAAAAAAAAGGGATGGATCAATGGATGATCTGGGTAAAGGTGAATTATTATTATTTTTTAAATCATGCTAATCAATGTGGTATCCTTGGAACCATGGAACTTCCAGAATCATAGCACCTCGCGTCTGTGTTCCATACTTCATAAACCAGGAAAAAGTCTGCTGACTAACAAAAATATTGTAAAAACAAAACCAAATACGAAGCTGTATGAATTGTTTTCACTTTTATTAATAGTTCAGCCTTGGTGGAGGCCTGTGCTCGACTTAGGGGCCTTCAGTATGATTATTATGACATTGCTAAAACAACAAATCGAATGGTGCCTTAAGACTTCATTTTTTCCGTCCCATTATTAACATTACCTTTATTTACTGATTGACTGGGAATAATCACATGGTTTTAGTCTCTGTAAGTTTAAGTTGCCGTGTGTGGTCCTTGCACTATAAAGGGCTTCATAAAGTGTGAACAAACTACATAATTAAAAGTGTTTATACCCTTCATAATGGCCCCCATAATATAAAAGGACTTTGGAACTACTTTACATTAAGTGTAAGCTGTATTCATCCCTCCGTCTTGTTTTCGATAGTGCTTGCGCTCATTAAGATTGTGGGTGAGATGGAGCCCCTCCCAGCTGACTTTGGGCGAGAGGCGGGACTGGTCGCGAGTCAATCGCAGGGCGCATATCTGTAAACAACCGTTCATCCTCACATTCACATCTATGGACAATTTAATGAACTTGCCATGCATGTTTTTTGAATGAAAAGATGAGAAAACACACCCCAAAAAAACGTGGCATTTGAACCATGAACCTTACAACGGTGAGGCACATGTGCTCAACACTAACCACCTTGCTGCACTTTAACCCTTTGTGTTTTTAAATAGTTTATATCATCATTATCATTAAATTATAAACTAGAATTTTCAACATAAGGTGCTCCCTCCACACTGGAATCTTACAACATGACTCATATATTAACCATAAAGACATTAGTTAATAACACATTTATAAAGCATTTATAAGTGTACCCTTAATGTAAAGTGGTGCTCCTTGCAGAGAACATTAAAGTTGGATGAAATGCATTTGGTTGAGCTTGTAGCTTGGAGTCAGCATCTTTTTTGAACATGATTTGTTAGTGAATTTATGCTTCATTTCATTCTCTCGGCACTCTGTAGATTGGATCTGCATTTGTGCCAGTTTACTGAATGTGTGTGTGTCAGTTTGCATCTATGTGTGTACATAGCTAGTTAAGGAGGGAGGGTGTAGGGGTTGGCTATTAATGTTCTTCAATGGGTGAAATATTTTTTCTGGCAACTAGAACACGCGACACTGCCTGCAGAGCCACTGCAGTGTGTGCTGCAGCGAGGGGATGGGAGGGAGTGTGTGATGGCGAGATAGAGGGCGAGAGAGCAGGAGTGAGAGATATTGAAGGGAGAAAGGAGGGAGAAGTGAGGAGAGTGCGCATGTGCAGCGGTGAGGTGCGCTCGCCTGGAACCGACGAAGAAGGAGGAAGAGGAGGAGGAGGTGTTGTTGTGAGCGGGACGACGAGAAAAAAAGCGAGGTCCGACTAGATTAAAGACCCAGGCCCAGGAGGACTGAATAAGCCACACCAGGGAGGAAGAGGAAGGATGGAGAGAGCCGACAGAGACGCTCCGACACACACCGGAGGAGGCAGAGCGACGGCGTGAAGGACAAAAGACGAGGGATGCGGACGTGCCTCCACCTTGCCTCCACCATCTTAACATTCCTGCTGCCGTCATCCTGCTGGGAACCAGACCTCGCATCCTCAAAGCAGAGAAATCGTCAAGACAGGACCTGAAAGAGGCTTGAGGTGAGCATGTTTTCCATCTAAGAGGGATCTTCTCGAACCGAATGAGGCGCTGGGGGGCTTACATGGCTGTTGCATCATTGCGCATGCATGGCTGCTGATAACCCTCCTTGGAGCCATTTATGAAAAAAAATATCAAATGTGTTTTAATATCGATTACAAGAATGCATGGGTTGAATGTTATTGTTGTTGTTAAGCCTGATGAACTGCTGTCGTAGGCTCCATGTGGCCCACGGGCAGCATGTTTCCCAGCCGTGCTGTGTTGGTTGGAGATCTCGAGTAGTTATGACAAACGACAGACCTCTGAGACAGTGTGCATGAGGTGTGTGTGCGTGTGTTCTGTGTCCGACATCCCGGCCCGTACCTCGGTGTTGCAGTGGGAAATGTCACGATTGCATAACCGGGTCTCTTGAACGCACCTCTCTCTCCCCTGTGCCAAAAAAGCTTCTCCATCTTGAATATTGTGCACATCAACAAGGGCCGTGCGCTTCTCGAGACGGCGGGCCTTTTTGGAAAAATCAAGTGGCCTTAATCAATCAATCCACCACCGGCGTACTGCAGAAGCTCATCAATCCCCATGAGGTGGCGGGTGATGGTTTGGGCTTTTTCATTTTTCCGCCTGCGTGCACCTCTGCCATGTTGTTGCCGCCGCGGCTACGAGAACAATGAAGAGCACTTAGCGGAAATGAATTGCAAAATGGCCGAAGTCAACTGCGGATGGTAAGAGATAGAAGCGTTTCAAAGTAAAAGCACCACCAGTCTTGACACATTCACTGCGTTATCTCCGTACAGATACAAGTAAACCGTGGGATTTGGACTCAAGGTCAGCGGATGTTACGTAATCAAAATACAACATAATACCCTCCGCGCTGCTTTTTTACCAGCCGAGGCTTGAATGTGGTCAGTTGGCTCAACATAGCTGACATATCTGCCTGCATGCCTCCAATCTGTCGGCGGCATGCGGTCGTCTCCATGCCGACTCGTATGAATAGACAAATATGAAAAGGATGTGTAGGAGAGATAGGTTTCCATTGAGAGAAGACGATAGTGTGTGTGTGTGTGTGTGTGTCTGTGTGTGTGTGTGTGTGTGTGTGTGTGTGTGTGTGTGTGTGTGTGTGAGAGAGAGAGAGAGAGAGAGCGATGGGGTCGGCATGGAGACAGACTGATGACTCATTCAGAACATTCAGAACCCTTCTCCACCCGCCGTCCTCCAATCGCAGGTGAATCAGCTCGGAAAAGATGACGGATGGTAGTGGGTGTGTGAGGATGATTGGAATGTTTAGCGGCCTTTTCTCAGGCAACAGTGCTCTCACAAGAATTTAGTACGAAATCATATGGAAAGATCACAGATCTTACAATATGTCCGTCCGTCCAGGGGTCGAGACAGTCCCGATATATGCCTGTTCGAGATTAAGAACGTTGCACAGTAAACTAGTAAAAGCGATGCTCAGTTACTGCCGTACTTACTATTTTTCATTTGCTTTTCTTTATGGCCTCAAAGTGCTTTTCGTAATTATAATTTTGCTACTCCGTTAGCGTAGCTTAATGAGTTCCAATGTATACATTTGAGTTAGCTCGCCTCCATAGGAATGAAACTCCATTGTGAACTGAAGACCTCCTGTACAGTTCTACCTATTAGATCTGTAACCAACAGGAAAACCAGTGAGCTGTCCATAGCTACAAAAACAAGCAACTGTGAAGCTAAGATAAAATGCAAAATCAGTTAGAGCCATTGCACAAACATTGGCCATACCTTTTAAGACCATTTGGAATGTCCCGAAGAAGAAAGAAACTATTGTTGTTGGCACAAGGTTGCAGGTTTGCATGGCGGAGTTGATGGCAAAAAGTGGTGGAGCCAAGTGCACGGGAGCAGGGAGGCAAGGCAGGAGTGCAGGACTCAGTCTCAAAAAAAGGCAGACAAGGAACTTGGAAAAAATAGAAATACTAAATTAACAAAGTCACCCCCTTCCAAAAAAAAAAAGCAAGATACAAAGTAACACAGGGAACAAAACACTCACCACTATAAAGTACAGCAATAACATGACGTGACATGAGACAGCAACAACGAACCGACACAGACTGTACAATGGGACAAACATGGAAGAAAGTGTCAGTCAGAAAGTCCACATACTTTTCAGAGGTCATTTTCACACCTTCAGGGACGCTAAAGGGGCCAACATTCATTGAACCTTTTGGAGAGTTTCTGCTTGAATTTCTTTGCAGGATGTCGGAACAGCCGCCCAGGACTGCTGTTTGGATGTGAACTGCCTCCCACCCTCAAAGATATTTTGCTTGAGGATGCTCCAAAGGTTCTTAATAGGGTTGAGGTCAGGGGAAGATGGGGGTCACAACATGACTTTCTCTCCTTTTATGCCCGTAGCAGCAAATGAAGCAGAGCTATACCTTGCAGCGTGAGACTGTCCACTGACGATTGCCGTGCAAGCCTGGATGGTCCAGATGGGTGGAGTAGTGGATGCTTGGTGGAAGGCCACCATGTCCCAACAAGGCTGCGACGTCAGCAAGGAGGTGGCAGACTGGCGGAGTCACGTATTTGGCCCGAAACGTGCCAGGGAAAGCGCTTGTTGGTCCCTTTAGGGTCCCTGAAGGTGTGAAAGTGAATAGTACAGTATATGGACTTTCTGACTGATCAGTTTCCACCTTGGTACAAAAAGAAGAACAGTGCTTTCATTTAGAAAATGATCTTCAAGCATGACAATGCACCAACTCAAAAGAAATTCAAGCAGAAACTCTCCAAAAAGTCACAATTTGAATGGATATAAGAATTGTGAAGTTGCTATCAAATAAGGGGCCCTATGTCAAAATGTAACTTGACTTATGATTTTTTTTTAATTGAAATAGCTTTTGAATCCAGTAAATATGACCTCTTAATGCTGAAAATTCAATAAATGACTATTTTCAGTTCTTTAAAACCTGTCTAATGTCTTGAAACTCTGTTGCGTTATTTTTCAAAAAATACTATTATCATTGGGAGATTTGTTCAAAAATATATGAATTATATTCCAGCTGGCCGGCACGGTGGACGACTGGTTAGAGCGTCAGCCTCACAGTTCTGAGGACCCGGGTTCAATCCCCGACCCCGCCTGTGTGGAGTTTGCATGTTCTCCCCGTGCCTGCGTGGGTTTTCTCCGGGCACTCCGGTTTCGTCCCACATCCCGAAGAAATGCATTCATTGGAGACTCTAAATTGCCCGGAGGTGTGAATGTGAGTGCGAACGGTTGTTTGTTTGTACGTGCCCTGTGATTGGCTGGCAACCAGTTCAGGGTGTACCCCGCCTCCTGCCCGATGATAGCTGGGATAGGCTCCAGCATGCCCGCGACCCTAGTGAGGAGAAGCGGCTCGGAAAACGGATGGATGGACATATTCTGGTTGTTTATGATGTGAAAATTATGCCAGCTGTCATTTCCATCAACTGTTTAAGAAAATCAGAAAAATATAACTTGTCTATTAATTTGGAACACAGTGTAAAGAGAGAGGAAAAATCTGAGTGTCCGCATCAATAGTTTTAAAAAGTAGAAGGAAACTAATACCAGCGCATTGATTTTTTGTAAACAAACCCACTAAACTGTCATGAGAACAGGCTTGAGTATGTATGAGATGATGTTTGTGTCTGATATCTGCTTGCCATGCGTTTGTTTGTCAGCTCAATGGAATGAAAAGCATGGGTCACAATGAGGGTGACAATGCTGTGCACGTGGATATGTGTAATACGTGTGTGTGTGCGTGCGTGCGTGTGTGTTTGTGTGTGCCTCCATTTGCCATCGTCCTAATGTTTGTGATGACAATCAGCATGTCAGATGCCTACCTTGATTTCATTAGCGTCATGATGGCCTGGCACATGCACCCGGAGAGGAGGCTGCAAACACGTCACCGGGATAGCTGCGGGAAAATCTGCGCCGGTTTGCACTTTTCACGCGGTAGCCAGGGTTGGGATCAGCTCTTTACATAACAGCAGGGGGCTAACGTCGATTAGGATGGAGGCTGCTCCAAAGCCGGCCCATCTGCAGGACGAGGAGGTCTCTTATCAGCCTGTCTCGTGTCGTGTTGTCTGCAAATCAGAGAGGGGTCATTTCAGCTGCTTTGTCTCCTCCTTTGTCAAGCAATCCTCATGCTTTATTTCCACCTCCCAGATAGGTGCACCTAAACACGCTGTTTATAGTCACACACACACAAAAGTGTGATCTCACTACATTTTATTTTTAATGTAGCTGTGACTTTGTAGTCTTCAGTCATATTGTCACAGTATTTGAGCTTTACAAAGTTCACTTAAGTCTTGGCTCACACGTCTTAATTAACAAATCAATTCCTAATCGAGCCCTGAACTCATCTCCATCAAAACCCAAAAGCGGTGATTCTCAAAGTGCAGTACATGTACCACTAGTGAAAAGAATCACGGCCCAGTTGTATTTAAGTTAGTTGTTTTAAAAATATATATATTTAAATGTACATAAAATACATTTGCAATAAATCATTATTTAAGTACCATTTTCATTTTCCCATGGCTGCCAATCTATAAAAATTCACAACCAGAACAATTTGTCCAAATTTCCATATTTTGAAAATTTTGTCAAGAACATTTCCGTGAAATAGTCATAATCATAATCGTTAATAAATTATGGCTTCAATATTTGCAATTTCTATGTTTTTATTACATCAACCTTGTAAAGGTGGATGCAGTCGCACTCTGAATCATAGTACCAGTGTATGAGATTTTGACGTTTATTCATCCTAAATATCTGTGTCTATGGATTATTTCACCTTTTCCAATTCTGTTTTCAAACCAGGTAACAAAAACCGCAAAAAAAAAAAACAAAAAAAAAAACGCAAGTCTGTTAATACCAGATTTAATTAGAATAAAGCAGGCAGGACTTTCTTTACTTCTTCCCGACCTCTGGGGTGAAGGGGGCATATTACCTGGCGGGCCTCTTGGCGAGCATTGGTGGTGGATTCGCCCATGTTCCGCTGGTGCTGAAGTGGTGTCAGCTGGCGTCCGCCTTGGTACCCCGTTCCGGCTTCTGCTGGAGGGCGGTGGGCCCCCCATGTTGCTCCACGACCCCTGTCCTGTCCCTGTCCTGTCCTATATTGTCCTGTCCTTCCCTCACAAAGTGTAGCACTACTAACCCATACAACACTCGAATCCATTATGTCATTGTACTGGTTATATAATGCTTTACTTTCCTCATCTTGTTTATAGCTAGTGCTTTGTCTTTTGTTGTCTTTTCTTTATATTATTTAGTTACCTTTCCACTCTCTCTCCTTTGTTTTTTCTATCACTCCCCTTTAAAAACTTTGTTCTGTTCGACTGAAGGACTGTAATTCTCAAATATCCATCACAATACAAAGAAACCACAGTGGCAGCTTAAAAAGTCCACTGTGACACAATAAAACTGTCCTGCCATAAAAGGGATACAGATCTTCTGTTTTGCTTGACCTAAAAGCCAAACAGGACCAAAAAAAAATTAAAAAATTAAAGCAAATTAGTCAGATCCCAAACGTCAAAATAAATACTCAGCATTCTATTTTTTAAACAAACAAATAACATTGCTGATAGACTAAATTAGATGCACAATAGTTTCGGTTTCTATTTTGTGCAATGTACTTCTTGTACGTGTACAAGAACCGATACTTCTTCTACCTGTACAAGAAGTATCGGTACATGTAAGAAGAAAAAAATGTAATGACGTCTTCTCTTGCATGCTACTCATTTTGCATATTTACTGTATATATCCTATATCCACAATAGCATCTAGGAGAGGTGGCTGCGGAGTTTTCGACCAGCTTGTTCAATAGAATTCTAGCGTGTGAGAAAATGCCTGAGGAATGGAGGAAAAGTGTGCTGGCGCCCATTTTTAAGAACAAGGGTGATGCGCAGAGCTGTGGCAACTACGGGTCCAAGCAGGTTGGAACGGGTGGAGGAAGGTGTCAGGTGTGTTATGTGACAGAAGAGTCTCTGCTAGGATGAAGGACAAAGTTTATTAAACAGTGGCGAGGCCAGCCATGATGTACGGATTAGAGACAGTGGCACTGAAGAGACAACAGGAAGCAGAGCTGAAGGTGGCGGAAAAATATATTCCCTAAAATTAATACAGTTGCTGTTGGAAGACGTTATGTGAGCGTTATTTAGACAGCATTAGGAGATTAGGATTGTTTTCTTTGGCTTGTTTGTGTTTTAGAGTACCAGTGATAGTAAGGAAGAATTTAATAAGCACAGAAACAGAAACGGAACTTATTTCATAGGAAGGCGGTAAGCACCAATCTGACCTGGCTCCTTCGTACAAAATCGCTGACAAGAAGTCATCATCAATAATCTGCTTCATGCGGAACTTCACATGACCAAACCTGGAAAACAGGTTAGCGGACCTCCTGTGTGAGCAGCGATAACGATGACAACTACAGGTCAATGACATAATGGTTTGAACCCAAACTTGCTTAAAAAAAAAAAAAAAAGAAGAAGATTATTGCCAGCGTTTTCAGACTAAAGTTAAATACATGTATACGGTTTACTTACACATACTGTGTGTGATATGATATATATATATATATATATATATATAGACACAAAGAAAGCCAAACATTGGATATGGTCATCTTTGGTAACTCTTGAAATCATCATCTGTAAAACAAAAGACATTGTAGACATTTAATATTCCTACAGGGGCTGTGTCCATGTCTGCTGCCATACGGCTCCGCCATTCACACGAACCGGAAGCGCTTTAAGTTCTTTAACTTGGGCTGTCACTATCAAATCTTTTTAGAATAGATTCTCCCATTGATTATTGGTTAAATGATCGAATAATAAACGACCCACCTCCCCACAATGTTTTTTTTTTTTTTTTCCTTTTACTACTAACATGCATTTTATTCTCATTTATGAGGGATGGACTTTGATCCTTAAACTGCATACGTTGGTACTGAGTGTATGGTATAAATGTGTCGTTCTGAATTTGAGACAGCAAAACGCTAAAGGCTCAACTGTTGGTAATCGCGATTAGTATGAGCGCGCTAGCGATGACTATGTTAGTTCAAAAAAACGCTAGCATTCCGCTCACTTATACATCATGTTATATGTACATTACACATCCGACACTGTCTTAAAAAATCACTGACATATTGTTTTTGGTGAACTTTATCAGTGGCCCAACACTCCTTCCGTCTATTTGTAGTTTTATTTGTTTGTCTGATTTTTTGTTTTTTATCTCAGCGAAGCTTCGAGGCTGAAATTTGGCATCGACCTATGTATTTTTGAAGTCGACTTAGCCGAGTGACTGGATTAGTTTTTCCCCCAGCCTGAGCTTCAACCTGTTTTGCTCAGTGTGGAAGTTAGTTGCACATAAAACAACTGAATGCACACCACAAAGTTATCTTGTGTGTTGCATTGATTTGATGAGACTCAGCTCCCCGGCGCATGAAGTAATTTTCATGTCCGCCACCCGTCTTTAGAGTTAACATTCCATTTTATTTTTGCAGCAAATGGATAGCTTGTCGCTCCATGCTGGACCTTATCACATGCGTGGGAACGGGAGGGGGAACAGACATAGGCTATTTTGGGGAATGTTTTACATACACACAGTTAGTGAGACTGGGTGTGGAGTGGGCAGACAAACAGATGCATGGTGGGAAGATAAAGGGAGGCAAGACGTGTCTAATATGGCCGCTGCATCATGTGAAAGTGAAGGCCTGTCGCTGTTGAGGGTGCAGAGAGGAGGGCTGCAGGAAGCGCTGATGTGTGCATGCTTACACAAACTACAAATAGAAACCTGCTCTGCTGTACTGGCTTTTTTCTTTTTCTTCATTCGCCATGTAGGTCACCTCCTCTGCTCGCTTATTTCGCCTCAGTGAATCATCACTTTGCACAAGATGACGAACTGAGGTGCCGTCCTACCTCTTCATTTTTTGTTTGTTTGTTGCATTTAAAAACCGATCACCCGCATGCTTGACGTTGGTGAACCCTCGCGTAGGACAGAAATCCCTTGGGATCCGTTCCCACGCGTTTGAGAGCTCCGAGGATGACGGCGCCTCGACAGAAAGCAGGAAGCATGTCTGCCACAGTCACCTGCTCTCACCAGACGTCTGTTTATTTAACATCTTCACTGTCACACGAATGTCTTTCTACATTAAAAGAGCTGTAGCAAACACATGCTGCCTCTGCAAAGTTATTAATGCTCCTTTTCAAAAGTGTTTCGTTTAACGATGTACACAGATGGCAAAAGTAATCACACCTTGTACTTAAGTAGAAATTCAGATACAGCGGTACCTCGACTTACGAGTTTGATTCGTTCCGTGACCAAGGTCGTAACGCCATTTAAAATTCCAGGACAGGAGTCACAAAGCATATGTTTCACATACAAACTACAAACTACCACTTTTCCCCTTCGTTGTGGGCCACAGTCGAACCAGCACATCTACAAAAAGATTCTGTGGCCGTTAGTTTCGTTCAATGTGAGAGAAGAAGCAAGAGTTGTGGCAGAACCACTCGTGGCTGCTTCACCATGACAACGCGCCTGCGCACAATGAGCATCTGACAGTTCCTGAATAAGATCGAGAATAAGATCACCGTGCCGGAACAAACTTCTTACTCGCCCGACCTGGCTCCATGTGATTTTCTTTTCCTCTTTCCCGAGCTCAAGGACATTGGACTTTGCTAACATTTTGAATTTACTACCAAAAACAATGCTAAATTAGCTGAGGATAACCACTGGAAAAAAAGAAAAAAAATCACCTGTTTGTGTTTTTTCAGATTAGATGGCAAATGTTTGAAGGTCGGAATCTAGAGTTTTTTTTAGCTGGCATCGGACACGATGTACTCACCACGAATCATTCTTGGAGTCTGCAAAATCAAATCTTTTACTTCAATTAGTTTATGGATGGGCACTGTTTTGCTTCTGCAGATCTGTTTTGTCCACGTCATTGACGCTCCCAGGTCATGTTCGCCATGGTGCTGCTGTCCTTGTTTTACTGCCTTATAAATGCCAAAGATGTCCATCATGCAATCAAGATCTCAACTGCGGTGGACTTTATTTACTTTACGCTCTTAGTTTACATCTTTTTTTGTGTGTCGTAATCTCATTCGTGAGGATTGTAAACAGTAACGAGTCGATATTACAAAGTAAGGAGTAGAAAGCACAGATATTTGTTTTCAAATGTAGGGAATATAAGTCAAAAAATCACCAGAGAAAAATACTTGAGTAAAGCACAGATAGTTGAAAAATCTACTTACGTACAGTAAAAAAGTACTGTATTTCTACTTTGTTACTTCCAACCACTGTCAATGTGTAATCTTGTTACTGTAGTTCCATTCTTTATTTGCAGTATATGGATTCTAAAAACAGTTTTAGACGGATAGAAGCAAATCTGTTGCCGCAATTAAGTCCAACAATGACTAGTCTGCCCCTGGAGCATGAAGTAACTTGATTGTTGAGCCATGCTAAAAGAAAGAAATTTGTGCCTGGACCCAAGCCAAAGTGCTTCTTTTATCATCCGATCAACGCTGTGGTGTGGTTTTACAATACTACATAAAGCACAATACATTGCGATGTCACAGAGTCTCTCACACATTCACAGACAAATGACCACTTGACTGTCCCTTGCTTTCAGGACAAGTACAGTACATGTCCAGGAAGCGAGCATCCCTTGCTTTTGCAGTGCATTCAAGTTTCATTTATAAAGTGAAAAAATGGCTGAGCTCCGACTTTGTATAGGTTGGAAGTATACCAGGACAACTACAGTATAGTACTCGCTCTTCAATTTCTCATCCAAATACAACGTATTTGAATAGTAGGGTTAGAGTTAGGCTTAGGGATACGTTGGTCTATCTCTTTACATTAACTTTGTAAATGACTCACTATTGTGTATTAAATATCAAATGCAATAGTATGATTTTTACCACAGCTTTCTCTGCACGATCTACAGCAAAATTTCCATCGGTGATATTTGCCTCAGTCGGCACAGATATGGCTCACGATAAATGTCACAAGACTTCATGCCTGCTGACAACCAGCAATGTGTCCTTGTGAATACACGCCTGAGCAAAACCGTTCCTTGTCTTGTGTTTTCACAGGTAGATGCACCAAAGCTATCTGGAGGACACTTTATCACCGTCTAAAAAGGGAGACGAGCACGGAGGCCCACACCTTGAGACTGTTATCGCTTCCTCGACCCGAAACATCAACTCCCACCTCGTAGGAATTCGCAGAAGGGAATCTTTCCGACCACTAGGACGAGCCACAAAGGACACCTCCCCCCAAATATGAGACCACCCACTTGGCAAATAAAAAGGGCGTCAACCAGGGTCTGCTGAGGGAATTTAGCAGGGCTCAGACAGACGTAAGGAACACATAGTAGTACAGTTTCACTTGGCCTGACACTGGATTCACTTTGAGGTACTTGGAACTTGGATCATTCTGCCCTGTGCATGCAGACATCAACCAAACTGTAGTGTGTGTGTGTGTGTGTGTGTGTGTGTGTGTGTGTGTGTGTGTGTGTGTGCGGGTGGGTGGGTGTGTATAACTGTGTATTTAAGATTATCTATTGGTGCTGACTGTGTGAATGTAATGTTGTTTTAATACAAAAGTAGCCAACACCAGTCTAAGAAGCTGGACTGTTTCTTCTTAAGCATTGAATTAAGGTGCTCTGGCTCAACTCTTTAACCCGGCAAGCCCTCATAAGGACTCAGGCTGACAGGAACATCAACCAGGGTCCGGACTGGGGTCTCTAAAGGCAATATGGACGGAGTCATTCGTCCACATGTGCCCTCTAATGGCTGACTTTAACACAACAACGCTACCCAGTCCTCTTGCCCAGAACCAGGCAGGTGTGTCCACTCCTCTTTAGAGCCTCTGTGTGTCCACTTCCAAATTCCGAATGTCCTGCCTCAGGCGTCAGCCCGTCACCATCCCTATGGACACGGTCAAGATCATCCAGTCCGAGAAGTTCCCCAGAGAGTGCACGGTGCCCGTCACCCAACCTCGCTTCGCCCCGCCCCCCAGAGTGGCATGGGACGGTGGCGGCGAAGGGGAGATCATAGTCAACCAGGCTTGCAGCGACCTAACGCTTGACATGACGGTGGCGACCCCCAGGCCCATGGCGTCCCCCCAGCTCCCCGTTGTCCGCAGGGAGCAAAGCTTCTTAGCGCAGCGCAAAACCAGTGCCAACGAGATCTGCTACCACCAGTTTCACTACAAGATGGACGACGTCATCGTCAACCAGTATGTGCTACGCTCCTCCTCCACGTCCTCGTCCTCGTCCTCGACCTCTTCGGGGGCCCCCGTGCCCTGCGAGCCCCTGGACTGCCCCACCTGTGGCCACACCTACAACTTCGCCGGCAAGCGCCCTCGCATCTTGTCCTGTCTGCACTCGGTGTGCGAGGAGTGCCTGCAGATCCTCTACGAGTCGTGCCCCAAGTACAAGTTCATCTCCTGCCCCACCTGCCGCCGCGAGACCGTGCTGTTTACCGACTACGGCTTGGCAGCCCTCGCCATCAACACCAGCATCCTGAGCCGGCTGCCCGTCAACCCCAACGGGCCCGTGCAGTGGGGCGGGGACGTCGACCGCAGCTGCTACCAGACTGTGCGCCAATACTGCCAGTCGGCCTGCACCTGCCACATCGCCAACCCGCTGTCCTCCTGCGGCATCATGTAGACAAAATGCGGGCGCCACGTAACGCTGCTCAGCCACACCTTTGTCGACTATAAGCTCTCCCCCTACCCCTCACACACACACACACAGACCGTCAATAATCCCTCCACAGATGACTTATCTCTATATATTTAATAGCACAGATGGATGCTGTGTGGGACTTATGGATGCCGACGATTCGATAGATAGTAAATATATGTATTTTACGTATGGACTGGAATCCTGTTCACCCTCTCTTGTTTGGTTGGATGTGTTTGTCATCTCTTTTCATGGGAATGCCAGGGGAGGTCAATTCCCCCCCCCCCCCCCCTCTCCTCAAGGTGAATAAAGATTAAATTAATGACAAAACTGTTGCCTCTTATTAATATATCCTAACTCTAGGGTTAGGGCTAGCTCACCCGAGGGCGGTGATGCCCCACCACTGCGCCACATCGTTGTGCATTTATTGTGCATTCATCTATCTGTGCCAGCGACATATAGTGGCAGACAGGGAAATTGAATGCTCATCCACGAAATGGCAGAAGGTACAAAATTAAACCAAGTATCCTCCTGCTGACATTCATGCAACGGAATAGGTTGTGGCACGCACATCACTGAGAGGTACATTTGTGAGTAAATTGGGATGAGCTCATCAGTATTCTAGTATACAATGAACCATGTTCCAGACCCATATGCAGTAAAGGAAAATCCGCAATAAAGACAAAACTTTTTGTCAAAATTCTCATCAAGACGTCGTCATCTTCAATACCACGCAAGGGAGCGGTTGGCAACATGCGCGCTGTCACTCATTTCATCAAATTACGTGGCTTACTAGCTGGTATAACTTTGCTTAGCAACAGCATTCAAATGGACTCTTTCATGTTTATTACCCATTTCTCTCCCCAGATGGTTAAAGGGAGGTACAGAGTTCCCTTTTAAGAATTGATTCATTTTACTTGATTTTATTTTAATATTTAAAACAAGAGTAAGAGTTTTGTTTTTTTGCACCAACGCTTCCCCTAATGGGACATCCACTATATTGATGACTGATTAGCATGTGCTTTTTATTAGGAGACTCATTTGTTCTGAACCAAATTTCTGGTAATTTTCTTTAATTGAAGGACGTGTCGGCAAAAAAGATGTAGTCAGATGATAACACTTAAATCTTTGGTTTAGCATAGCTTCTTAAAATAGCCATTTTTGTTCGTGTGTGTCAAAGTTTGCTTGAGAGTCGCCCTGGCTGGTGCACGGAAATTTAAACCAGTGGCTCTGTTAACTTTTTACACAGTCCCACTTCAATAAAAAAGTACATTAAAAGACAGTAGCATAGTGGGTCTTGGTGGTGTTCATCAAAATGAAGGTTGTACTTCAAAAAAGTATTATTTTAAGCCACAACAGTTTAACAAATAGCACTGCACTTTAAAATTTAAAAATATGTACTTCAATAATGATTTAATTAAAACGCATTGCACGAGTTAAATAACAAATACCAAAAATACCTAAATACATGTTTAAAAACAAACAGTTATTAAAGTTTAAATGCAAATGTATTGAACTTAAAAGTTAAATACTACTGAACTGTACTTGGGCTGTGATTCTTTTGCACACCACAAGATCTCACTTCCAATGACCGTTATAGACCATAAAATAAGAAACGAGGTTGGTGTTTTTTTTTTTTTTTTTTTATCGGCAGATAATGTTTTTTTTATTATTATTTTAAGGGAAACGCTCATTTACCGTATACACAAAAGTCTTGAGACAATCAGTCAGCGGCACCTGTCTCACTACTTTTATCTACATAGTATAGACTTCACATAGCAGGAAAGTGTTGTAGGTTGCAAATGAACACGATGAAATAATTACTATATTCTGTCAATATTGCATATGTTTTACACACCAAATCAATATTTGTAAATAAAGGTAGTGTATGTTACAAATGTACATGTTACAAAATACTGTAATACAGTCAGAATGTAAGACAAATGTGTATATTACAATGACTGTATGTACGTTGTACATTATCCTGAGACATCTTCAGCTAAAATGTTCCTGTCGTGTCACTGCGTGGTAGAAACAGGAAGAGTTTTCCATCTATTCTTGAACAGTTGGCTGAGATGTCGTCGAGCGGTGTTTCTTTCAGAAGACTGCATCATTTGGCTGCAATAAAACGACAACAACAACACCGAAGTGAACAGAGTTGAGATGAGAATTCTGTGGACAACAGGAAGCAGTCAGAAGGGTGGCCGGATGCCATGTTGGAGCAGCACTGCATCGTCAGGCACCATATGGCAGGGGCACGCGCCCCACTAAGAGCTTATTTGCACTGGTGAACAATGTTACAGCTCACCTATTTCTATCTGGGAGACTAGACTCGCCTCTCTTTTGCGACACGATCTTGATCTTTCGGTTCTTTTTGCCTTTAGGTGCTATGTCCTCCTTTTTAGAAGAAGAATAAAACATGGGAAAACGAACATGAACAACATAAGATACATAAACATACACAACATAATCAATAAAGCACAAAATAGTAATAATGACGTGCTCCTGTGTTTGTAGTATTACCATAGGTGAAAAAAAAATCACTCGTATCACCATTTAAGTGCGACAAATTGAAAATATTCTTTTCTCGAGCCCTTGGATAGTCATTACTTTTCCGCCCCTTACAATATTAATAACCCCGTTACCACTGAGAACAATACCACCCTAATAATGTTTAATGATTGTAATATTAATCAAGTAAAAGACTAAATGGACCAGGATTAGGATGATTCAACAACAACAAAGATGATATTACAATTTTTTGAGGCAGGTATTGTTACTAGCAATATTCATTTATTATAATAAATCAAAATCACAAAACATAATATGAAAGGATTGACTGGCATATAAAGAATTAAAATGTGAGCATAATTTTGTAAAATTATTACACAATTAAATACTATATATGAAAGAAAGCACATGATTTGTAAAGGACAAAATGGTGCCATGTACCATTATAACATACATCCATCCATCCAACTATTCAATTTCTGTACCGCGTCTCCTCACAAGGGTCGCGGGCGTGCTGGAGCCTAGCCCAGCTATCTTCAGGCGAGAAGCGGGGTACACCCCGAACCGGTCGCCAGCCAATCGCAGGGCACACATAAACAAACAACCATTCCCACTCACATTCACACCTACGGGCAATTTAGAGTCTTCAATCAACCTACCACGCGTGTTTTTGGGCTGTGGGAGGAAACCGGAGTGCCCGGAGAAAACCCACGCAGGCTCGGGGAGAACATGCAAACTCCACACAGGCGGGGACGGGGATTGAACCCGGGTCCTAAGAACTGTGAGGCAGATGTCCGACCCAATCGTTCACCGTGCCGCATAATGGTAATGTGTTGCATAAAGATTATTTAATCAGGCATTGATTACAATCTTTATTATGTTTATCAATTTTAATCATTTGTTTTTGTGCATAGTAATAATAATATAATAATTTTATTGTAAACCTATTTATTACAATTTAATATTAATATTATCGCTGTCATCATAATCAGTATTATCATTATTATTCGTAGTAGTAGTAGTCGTAGTAATAATAATAATGTAATCATCTTTTTTCCCAAAAATGATATCAACAATTAGCTCAAATAACTTCATGATGAAATTAGTGTCTTCGTTTTATTGTGATAGTTCTTATTGGGTAGATTGTAACAGATTTCTACCTGTATGTTAGTGTCCTTAGCTTGCTTGTCCAGTAAGTTGAATGTACTCATTTGCTGCCTGCTGAAGCCTAGGTTTAAATTTCCTGTTAAAAATCAAAAAATCAAAAATACAGTCGAACCTATTAAGCACTACAATATTCTATTCATTAGTCACTAAAATCTAAAAACTCACGTAGATGTATCGATGTATCTGAAGCTGATCTCTGACGAAAATTTCCAAAAGGAGATTCTTTGAGTAGTTTCTTCTTCTTGGAAAAGTGCTCCAGCCTAGGACCATGAAAAGAAAGAGGCTGGTCTGATGATTGACAGCTGTTGCAGGCCTGACAAAAGGTGGAGGAGGAAGTCATTAGTAAACAGGATGGCATCCACATTAAGAACCCATGCATTCATCCATTTCCTGAGCCGCTTATCCTCACAAGGGTCGCGGGAGTGCTGGAGCCCATCCCAGCTATCATCGGGCAGGAGGCGGGGTACACCCTGAACTGGTTGCCAGCCAATCGCAGGGCACATAGAAACAAACAAACATCTGCACTCACATTTGCACCTTCGGGCAATTTAGAGTCTTCAATGAACCTACCATGCATGTTTTTGGGATGTGGGAGGAAACCGGAGTTCCCGGAGAAAACCCATGCAGGCACGGGGAGAACATGCAAACTCCACACAGGCGGGGCCGGGGATTGAACCCCGGTCTTCAGAACTGTGAGGCAGACGTTCTAACCAGTCGTTTACCGTGACGCCACATTAAGAACCCTTATTTTAAAAAAATAAAACATTTTTTTCAAAGCCATGTGTGCTAGGCTCACTTACCTGACTATCAGCCCTGTCCACGTGGTAGCCACCATTAGCAAGTTGTTCCTTGGCGATGTCCTCCAACATTTGGCACACCTGCTCCAAGTACCTAAACCCAGGACTCAGGCCCGTGGATGCCACCTCACCGTGGTCCTGAAACGTAGCATGCAGCAGGAATGTTACTAAGAAAAGCATAACTTACAGCTCATTGATTATTTTATTTTTTTTTCCTGAGGATATAATTTGCATTGAACCCTGAGCATCAAATTCAGTTTGCAAAACTCATCCATCAATTAGGGTCACGGGTCAGCTAGAGCCTATCTCAGCTGACTGGCTGACAAGCGGGGTACACACTGCACTGATCGCCAGCCAATCGCAGGGCACATATAGATAAACAACTATTCACATTCCCACCTTTGGACAATTTGGAGTCTTCATTGACGCTAACATGGATGTTTTTCACTGGGCTTTTCCCACATAAAGGCAGCGATAACATGCAAACTCTGCACCCCGAACCTCAGAACTGCGAGGCAGAGGTCCTAACCACGAGGGCATTGAGCTGCCCCACGCAGTATGCAGTAAGTTTTTAAAACCTATCCACATGATTCAGTGTGTGTGTTATACCGAGTGAAAAGGGTAAGAAAAACAGGACTAATTAAACTTATGAAGGCAACCTTTGCAGTTAGAGGTAGCTTTAACCACTCCCCTCACCAACTAAGTTAAATTAAATTGTATTTTTTTTGGTGTGCTTTTGTCGGTTATAATTACTCTATTATGTTCTTGGATCCTGGCAAAACTACCAACGCCTAAGCCGTGGTGGAGTTCTATGGTCTTTTAGCACTCATGTTCTGTAAAAATGAATATGCAAAGTAAGCTTATATTTTGTAATCATTGTTTCTCTGGCAGTCTGACACGACATGTGTCAGGTTACTGTCTTCAACAAGTTTAGCCTGATTGATAACATCATTCCCCCCCCCCCCCCCCCCCCCCCCCTAAATCTTTGTGTACCTGCCCCTGTGTTTAAACGCAACAAAAGAAGATTTCATTAAATATAATTATGGTTTGTAAATTACTGGAAACTATGTCGTGTGGTGTCGCTCATCGGAAGTTCAGGCGCTTGCCTCTGAACTCGCAGAATCATAAAGCGAACGCACGAGAACAAAGGCAGCACCGACAGGGCATTGTAAATACACTGCAAGGTTAGTTCAACACTAAATGTGCAGTTCGGAGGGTGACAAAGTCAAACATTAAAGTTACACATACAGCAAGACAAAATGGAAGAAAAGGTGACATTTTGTTCCTCCTTTGCAGCTATAACAGTTTCTACTATCCCAAATAAGTATGGTAAACTATTTGCTCCATGTAAATTCTAAAGTGGCATTTGCTTACCGAGTTCAACCATGCAGCGCCCAGGGACCAAAGCCAGAGCTTGTACCAGCACTTTGACGAAGGACAATAACATTAATGTACGCAGACAAAATCCACACAGGCGTGGGGAAAACAACACAAAAAAAAGGGGTGTTCAGAGCGGCACAAGCTGGAATCGAACCAGGGACCTTCAGGAGTGCTGTGTAATTTAGTGACCGCTAGTAGTGTGATGGTTTACATAGCTGACTTGGGGCCTTGGATCATTACTTACTATAGTAATGACTTTCCTACTGCGGGAGCAAAGGTTAGTGGAAGACTATGGCGCACTCCAACTGACAGTATGTACAAATTGACATTAAAGTCAGAAATTGAACTCCGTCATAAACAAAGAACCCACTGTATATGGACAATTCAAATCAAGACAGATGAACATCTTATATGAAGCATGTTTAGTCTTTATGGAACGCGACTCAGCCCCCAAGGACTGCCTCAACTGTTTCAACACTATGTGGCCACTGGTCATCAGTGTTAATGGTCAAGTAAATGTATTGTTTTTGCATTTTGCTAGGCATATCAATTACAATTGGACACAGAGACCTGCAATGTAAATCCAGCTAAAGTTGGAAGCACAAAATTGCCAAAATGTCGTGGAAGGACCTGCGATAGACTGGCGATCAGTTAGGTTAGGCTCAGAGCTACAGAAAACGGATAGATGGAGGGCTGTATTGGTAAAATGAAGCATTAAAATTCACGGGCAATCATGGGGCCTACAGCTTGATTGATTGATTGATTGATTGATTGATTGATTAATTAACTCATGAAAACTTAAAACTAGAGAGAACATCCCAGACTTACTCTTGAAATTTCCCTTCCATTGCTCCCACTGCCTGTGGCCGCGAAGTCATGTCGTCAGACTGGTTTCTGATCTCTTGCACCACAGACAGACTTGTGTCAGCAGTGCCGAGTGAGTACTAGCATGTGTGTGGTGTGAACACAACTTGTAAGTAAAAAGGAAGAGTAGTACCCTGTCCCCCCTTTTTCTTTACTTTTATCTTTACGAGGGGAACAAGACTAAGCATGTTGCTGTAGGATTGATGTAATCTTCAAACTGCTCCTGGCATCCTTTAACAGACTCCACCTAAAATAAGCATGTTTGGTGGGAGAGAGACCCTAGCAGCCAGGACAACCCTAAACCTACCCCCAACCCTAACACTAGACCCAAATCCTTACCCAAACACAACCCTAAACCTAGTGCCTAATCTAACCGCAACGCTAGACTTAACCCCTAACCCAAACCCTAGAATCTAACACCCTAACTCAAACCCCAACCCTAACACATGCCCCTAATCCAAACCCGATCCCTAGCCCCAACCCCAGTCACCTAACCCAAAACGCCAACCCTAACCTGAGATATCACCCATTTTACCTGCATTAGCTCCATCCTGCTTGTCGAAGGCAGCATCTGCTTGCTCATCTCAGATATCGGCCACGCCGGTACTGATGGGCTGGCGGGGTTCAATGAGCCAAAACTCTCGGATCTCAGCATGGCGGGACTGTGCAGGGAAGCTGTTTGAAAGTGTTGATCAGCTGCATGGGCCTCAGATAGTCGCCTGGATTCTGATCTCAGGAGGGCTTGCTTCACTTTTTGGTTAAAGACCGCATATCTCTGAACTCTGCTTGGACTGGTAGGCTGGGAGAAATCAGGTAGTGACAGATAAGATGGCAGCGAAGCAGATCGAATTGAAGAAAACTCCATGTAGCTGTCATTCCCTTTCCCTGACGCAAAAGAGTCCATCTCTGCCATATCCGTGGACAATGACGAGGTTGGAAAGAAAGTGTCAGTGCTGGCTATCTCCACTCCAGAGTCCACTGATTCTGTTCGCACATTTTTCTCCAAGCCCGAAGAAGAAAACGAAGAACGTGCGGGGGATCCTTCGGGAATATCCTCCAGCAACTGCGGGTCTGGGCTTTGCTCAGCTACCCAGGCCTCCATTAGGTTACCGAAATTCCTGTATAGATACATTAGCCCCTGCTTCGGTGCCAACTTCAGCGGCGCAATACAACTGGAGGAAGAACGTGAGCGAGGATCCAGTTTAGAGAGTCTTCTTGAGGTGAGTTGCTCAAGTAGAATTCGCAACATCACACTTGGGTCCGCCTCCCCACCTTTGTCGCCACGCCTTCTCCACATCGCCCGTCCCACCTCGCAGTAAGAGCCGCATGCTCACACTCGCACCTTGCGGTCGCTCACGTGGGAAAGCAGTGACTGCAGCCAGTTCCCCATGCTCCTTGTGGGACTCACGTATAGCCGTGAAACACGCAAGGCAGAATGTGGCTCAACTCTGACGGAAGATTTAGGTTTAAATATGGCAACTACGTGTACTGTAAAACTTTTTATTTGAGAAAGAAAATCAATCAATCAATTTATTTGAGAAAGAAAATCAATCAATCAAGCGTGGACCAATAAAACAGTTAAACTAGAAGTGCTCTCCTCTCTTCTCTAAAGCATACATTTAGTAACGTACACACACACAAACACGCACACACAAACACGAAGGATAATTTTGAGTTAATTTAAGCTAACGTGCGTGTTCTTAGAAAGTGGGAGGAAGTGCATGAACAGGGAGAACAAACTTCACACAGGAGGGCCTCAGCTGAGATTTGAACTCAAAACGTGTCTATTGTGACACAGATGCTAACCACAAAGTCCACTGTCCTGCCCATATGTTTTAATTATGATACATTCTAAAGATATATACATATGAGGAACCCTTTGAAAGTCATTCACTTCTTTAATTGTAAACTTGGTTGTAAAAATATATTGAATGTTCACCTTCCGTTAAATCTGCATTTATTTACATTTTTATGTGAAAATGTGTTCGTGAAGGAGATAAAAATATTCTAGTTTGTAAATCAAACGCATTGTCAACATCGAAGCAGATACGTGGAGATTTGCTTTAGTGCAATAGTGATTGTGAAAAGCCTTGTGTGTGTGTGTGTGTGTGTGTGTGTTTGATGTAGGCAACTCAGATCATATCAGCACATAGGAATGTCCATTCTACAAATTCCTACTGTCACACATATTGTCACTGCTGTTGTGAAATACAGTTTCAGTCTCCTTGAGCTTTCGTTGACAGCAATAATAATGCAAATGAGTCACAATGACAACCCAAGTTAAATAATTTTTGAAAATTTCACTTATTTCCCCCCAGGCTAAGAAAAAAAGGTAAGCGTTCTCAATATATGTTTTAGAAAAGAAATCTCCATACGCATGCTAATTAATTCAGTGAATGTCAATTCCTCAGACTACAACCCTGAAGGTCTTTCCAGAAAAAGGCACCATAACGAACAATGGCAAATTGGCAGAAATGGGAATTATTTCTGTAAGTTATTCCTATTTACAGGACTTCTATGGTTTATAAAGGTACTGAAATACGAGGCTTCGGGGTTACAAATGGTGACTTGCGCACATGTTTGTGTTACGTAGCCGTCAAAGGAACAGAACTCTGTTGGAAAAAGAGGACCCCCTGCATCATATTTGTAGAAAGAACAAATGAAAGAAAATAAGCAAAATGATCAGAGCAAAGGTAATAAATTACACAGAAAAAAAATGTGACAGAGACAAAAAAAAAAGAAAAAATAATTTCTAATTCCTGGAATATTGTTTTATTTTCATAATACAAACCAGTGATAGTATAACTCATCTAAATTGCTATAGTTTTAGTTTTATAATGACTGAGGAACTATTGGTTTTGTTTGAAAAATTCTGATTAATCTGAATTTAATAAAAGAATGTAAAAAATATTATAGTGGTGCCTTTAAAGGAACTCAAGGACACGTAACAATAACTAAATGTACGCTGTGTGTGTGTGCGTCTATAGATGCCCAGCGATTGGCTTGGCTGGCAACCAGTCCAGGATGTAACCTGGTTCTTGCCCAAAAGTCAACTAAGATCTGCTCCAGCTCCACCAGACTTAGGAGGACAAATGCAATAGAAAACAGAAGGATTTATTAAAACACCGTCTGCGCTCTATTCCCCCCCCCCATAATATTTACAACAATATTCCACCAGAGGTAGCTGTTACACATTACTGCAGTCTAAATCACATATAAACTAATATGAAACAGTAATAGGAAGATACATAATATATTGATTACTTTTCAACCTAGACAACTAAATAAAATAGTCGGCTTAATCATGATCTATATTTTTATCATTTTAAAGATCCCCATTTGTGAGTGCGAGCCACAGGGTTATTGCTGTTTAGAGGCTATTGTGCATAGCAACCAAGCAAGCCAATACCTGAGCAACCAGTCAACAAGAGTGCAGGTGACCGGAAGGTGCCTCTCAGAGCACCAATATGGAGACAGGAAAAGCACAGTTCTGTTGGAGCGCGATCCACATTACATACCAGGGCGAGTACATCCCTCCAAGCATATCATAATATCATTTGAGGCCAAGGATTGGACGACTGTTTTATGGCACCAATGGTATCTTTTTAGGGGGAATTACAACCTGGAGTTATTTTTTTTTTTTGATGTTGGATTTTATGTTTTGAGTTTCTCAGGGTAGCGCCCACATCTCAAGTTCAAAATAGGCAAGTCTTACGGCCAGCTAATGACCGAGCTGCGGAGCCCGGTACTGCACTCGGGTCCAGTCGGGACGCTCAGAAACATCCCTGAGAGACACTCCGGCCGGATCGTACCAGGTGATACTGGTAGATAACATACACACACAACCAGCTGGCACGCTACACAATGAAAAAAATAGACTCGTTGGCTGTGTTTGATTAACAAATTAGATATTTGTTTGAACTGTATTAATTAATAAAAAAATTTTTACATTAAATGTTAGCTGAACATTGTTTCCAGAAAATTCAGGTGATCATCTGGTCAGTAAGGCACTAAGGCATGCTAAGATTTCAAATACTGTACATATTGTTGTAGTTATCGACACAAATCCCGGCCTCGCCTGTGTGGAGTTTTCATACTCTCACCGTGCCAGCGTGGGTTTTTTCCGGGTACTCCGTTTTCCTCCCACATCCCAAAAGCATGTGTGCTAGGTTGATTGAAGACTCTAAATTGCCCGAAGTTGTGAATGTGAATGCGAATGGTTGTTTGTTTATGTGTGCCCTGCGATTGGCTGGCGACCAATTCAGGGTGTACCCCGGTTCCAGTAGGCGAAGTGCCCCTCCTCCCCTCGTCTTTCACCCACTTTTCTGTATGTGGCCCTCAGTGGAAGAAGTTTGGACATCCCTCGTAAGCACTGTTAATGAACTAGTCTAACCCATCCCACAGAATACAAATTCATGTATGGGCACACCTTTGGTCGTCTGTCCAAGAAAGCTTTGGAGAAGAGTGCCACCAGGAGACCCCACCCCCAAAAAAACTAAAAGCAGATTTGAGTGACAAGAAGATAAATCTGTCTATACATATGCAATTATTTTATTGAAATGATTGTCTTTGGACATTAAAGGATGCATTCCAGCATTAATTTTTCACGTCACACCATTGATTATTGCGGGTTATTGTGCAAGTCTCCATTTGTATATGTACATCAGTCTTCTTTTACTAGCAGTCTATCAAAACAACACAATTTACAATATGGCTTATTACTGTTTATACCAGATGATTTCACACATATCAATCTCCATGAGACCCTTTCCAAACCTTAACCTCCCTTTAGAATTCATCTCCAAAAACATAAATACAGTACCAGATGAGGTGATCTAGTTTTACTCTAATACCAACTGTACAGTATGTATGCAATATCATGCAAATATGGAAGAAAAACATGCAAGGAATTAGCTTCAAACAGTAATAAACACATATGACTTGAACCTGGATCACTGTGAGTTACTTGAATATTACCGCTGTCAGGCAGAAATCTCATATGTCCAAATTTGGTAAATTTTATATTTTTTCACAAATCGACCCTTGTGAGGATAAGCGGCTCAGAAAATGTAATGGATGGATGGATGGATATTATTTGTCTGTCCCAACTTTGTCTCTTATTTTTACACAATATTAACCATTAAAGTGGTGGAAATAGCCTGAGAACTAATCTATTGATGCTCTTGAACGCTCAAAATGTCTGAGAAGTGTTGTGAAATTCTGCCTATTTCCTCATTCTTCAGAAACCATGCGGTGATTGTTTTTAGACAATAACGAGTGAAAGTAGTGATGTTCGATAGAATTGAGTAGGCTTTAGTTAAAATAAAATGCTGTAATGCTTCGTCGCAGAAGGATGCTCGTCAGCCTCTGAGGTAAGTTTAAACATTAATATCCGCCTTAATGTTAAATCGCATCGCTCATGGCTCTGCATCATTGAAAAAGAGTTTGGGATGATGACGTTACACAGGCGTTTGCTTTTGTGACATATTAAATAGGCTTTTTTGTCTGGTCAGGGGCTCGTATTGACTGCGGACTTTGATGTGCAGGCTGGCACCCGGTGCCATGTTCGTACCATTTTGATCAATGCCCACGTAATAAATTAATGACTGGACATTATTTTGGGCTGATGTTGTGTTGGTGTGCGTGTGTAACAGTATATGATACCAATATAAGGTATAATACCAACTTGAACAAAGTAGTGTTTGGGAACTCAAGCAAGATGGCATTTTTTGTTTCTTTTTTATAATTAGTATTTCCTTAAAAGCAGAAGTATTGCTACCCTGATTCCACCTGACAGCAACAATGTTTTATATTGTGAAGGAAAAAATTAAATCAAGCTACAGTATACTATGCTACTTCTGAAATCTTTCTACTAAACAAATAGGTGGGATATGTTTAATATTGGGACAACGCAGCAGTGGTTACAGTTAAATAAATAAGTTAATAAATTACAAAGTAAGATTTACACAGTATCTGAAAAATTATGTGGTGTTATGTCTATCTGTCTATCTATTTAAAATGACAAAATAAATGGTTAGCTCCTTGTTGTTAACCGACATAACTAGCTTCACTGGAACCGACATAACTAGCTTCACTGGAAGAAAAATAAATGAAAAAATTAAATACGATTATTGATGTGCAGCCACAAATTGCAAAACTTATAGGATTTGACACAAATAAGAATAACAAAATTCACAGTGAAAAGTTGCTTAAGCGCTTTGGTGAGCAGTAGCTCAATATTTGAACTAAGTCGACATTGGTAAGGTGTGCTAATGCTAACTTATAATTTGTAGTTTAGTTAAAATTCAAAACCAAAACTATTGGGTGCAACTGGATGAAAATGACAGAATAAATAGTTAGCTCGCTTATATTGTTAGCCAACATCGCGAGCGTGACATAAAGAACATTCAATAAAATGAAATATGATTGTTGACCAGCAATCATAACTCAAAATTGCGAACAATAACAAAAAAGCTACACAGAAAATAATTCAAAGCGCTTTGGTTAGCATCACCATTTTCTTTACCATAGATCTACATTGATTATGGCTCACACTCATATTTAAAAGGTGTTGTTAGCACAGTAGTATGATTCAGACCAATAAATATTAAATATTCAAACTGGTGTAGCTTGACGATAAGTAGAAATGCGAAACTGAACATTTGTGTTTCAGCGCATCCTTTTCATTGGGTGTACACATTGATTATGACTGATAATTGTAACAAAAAATAAAATCATGATTAGTCATCAAATTAAAGCAGCAAATTAATAATATCAAATTAAAGATGTTTATTGATGTGTCACGAGGAACTTTTTTTGATACCAATAACTGAGACGCGTCAACAAAGAGTAGCGAGAGCACTCCAGCTAGCATTAGAATGCTTTTTTTTTTTTTTTTTTTTTCCCCCCCCCCCAACGGGTCTACTTTGATTTTGGATTATTTGGGAAATATCTGAATAATAACAAATATAAATAGTAGATTAGACTACTGCCATGTTATGACAAGGAATCAAACTGTTGGCAGAAATGTTCCACGGAAATGTAGCTATAACGCATTGGTTAGCATTAGCGTCATCAATGCCATTGATTATGCATGATTCTGGCTAACTAACTGACTCTTATGATTAGTAGTTTGTTTTATAGCCACATCATTGGATATTTTTCAAAGAAGAAAACGACAGTTTTTTAATTGCTCACCCGAGGGCTTTTTTTTTTTCCTGCTAGCTTGACAGAGGCTGATGAGTTATGAGTCAGTTTATCAGTGCAGTTTCAACCTTTCAAAAGACATAGCACATAAATTTAATGATGAACTTTTTGATAGCTGGCTAAGCTTAGAATTAGTAAATACAGCCACTTCTTGATGAGAGAGGCTGCCAAAGCTGTTAATCTTGTTATTCGTGTTCTCTGTGATTAGTGCAGCAGAACGACTGAGTTCTGTGTTCTTAGCTGTGGCATCCTCTGGAAGACTTTCTGTGAAAAATTCTCTCAGCAGTCTTTGTTAGACTGACTGCATCAAGGCTTCAATGACCTGATGGACTGAGTCAAGAGTCCAAGGTGTGATCTGTCCAGATGAAGCCACTGTGACGGACGATGGCACCTGGAAAACCAACAATTGGGAGAAACCTAAATCAAGAAGGTACAAAGACTGAATAAATCAATCATAAATCATTTGAAAAAGGAACGTCAATTGAATGACCCAAATGCCACTAGGTGACAGTATTGCTCTGCAACCACCTTTGTGTTTCTACTTCATTATGTGTGTGTCAGGCGTCGAGGGTGAGTAGTTTTACTTTATTTCAGGTTTCTTTTACATTGGCTACTTTAATCTATACTTGTGCAGCAGGGATATATAATGTTACATTAATCATCACCTGCACAGTTAATACAGGCTTTTATGATTGTTTGGAATCTACAACAAGTGAATCCAAACAATTCACTTTGATGGAAAACCGTTTTGAAATTGAAGATGACATGGCACATCGTAGAGCCACTGTACTGTGCAGTACATCCATACAAGGTCTTACCCTTTGACTTGACTCTGAGAAGTCGTCCGCAGCCTGGTGGAAGTGTTTGCAGCTCCAAAAAGTTTGGCCCAGCGCAGTCCACCTTGGTAAGGTCTCTCAACCTGAGTACTAGCTGTGGTTCCATTGTCTTTCTCCATTTCCCTGCAGTCCATACTTACTGGAGGTGTCGCATCTAGACAGTTCTGGCTGCAGCCACTCCCTTCAACCACGCATTCCCCCAGATTCCTCCACTCTGGAGAAGTAAACACTACCTGGCTCCTGTTGACCTGCATCACTTCACATTTCTTCTCACTGAAAGCTGTATTCTGAAAACTATCTTGTAGATGCCCATTGGTCTGGTGGCCTGAGATTCCTGCGAAGGGCGGAATAGGGGAAACACAGTCCCCCAGTGGGCATGCTTGTCCGTTACGTAACAACCTGGGCTCCAGCAGCAAATCGAGCTCAAAGGGCAAGACGGAGAGAGGCTGCAGGAGAAGCAGAAGCTCATGAAACAAAGGCTGACATCGACCCAGCGACATGGACAGGAAGCCCCAACCGTGGTAGTGTGAAGTCACCACATCTGTGCAGACAGGGAGACACGCTTGAGCAAAAACTGTATGTTTGAATTTTTGACACCCAAGTACAGTGGAAAGATGAGAAAACACACACAGGTTCAAGAGTACAAAAATAAAATTGTGGTAGATGACAATAGCGGGTAGCCTCTCTAGTTTCGGCTATTCCAATCGCTCCTGGTCTTAAAAAATTCATACCAGCAGTACCTTGGGACTGATAGTGAGGACCGAGGGCAGCGATGAAACGCCATCTTTGTTGCCAAAATCCTATGTCTAATAATGCGCTGAGTGTAATTACTGTGCGTATCCGCGTTAAATGTGTGATTTTAAGGGGCTTCCCCTAGTGAGTACATCAGGAGCTGAAGTCGGGCTGCCCGGTTAATTTACTTTGAGCGTTTAGGCGAGAGCTGTGGGCAACAGCAGCTCCTTGGCAGTGCTTTCATTTGTTACTGGCTGTTTGTCATGTTCAATAAACAGCTGCAAATGCATCGGTGACTGTAGCTCTCCTTGCCCATGTTTAAAAGCATTCCACTGCCTTAATTGCTCAATTTTTTTTTCATTTCATTTGAGTGGTGGCATATGTGAAGCAGCCTTGTACCTCAAATCTTGACTACCAACACAAAGGGAATTTAAAAAAAGAACAAAAACAAAAACAAAACAAACAAACAAACAAACAAAAATCAAACCAAATGATGCTTCATAACTCGAAAAGGCCGTAAATTTGGACACTTGGATGTCAAGGTACAAGTATGCAATACATAACAGTGAACGTGCGCTCACCTTTTTGACTGTGGAGGTGAATGAGCCAGAATTCCAAAGCTCTCAAACTGAAAAAAGTCGAGGAGCCTTTGTAAGCGGCATCTCTGGCATTAGAATGACTAAAAACAAGATACAAACTCACTTAAGCAAGCCCATGATGTAGGCCTTCAGTCTCATGCTGTGGCTGCTGAGTTGTGGACAGTTAAGGATTTTACAAACCAGGCTGGAGAGAACCTTGGTGCGTGAACCTGTTGCACCAAGGTAAAGGGAGGTTAGTTTGAATGCGCTTCTTTTTAATTTTACGAAACCATACTTTTAAATTACCAGGCTTGGTAGAGACTTCCACTACGGTCCAGGAGGAGTTACGACGTTGACCGATGACCACGTCTAATTTGTGATCTCTGAGGCCATCTTCGAGAATATTCTGGATGGCTGGACACAAGTGATCCAGGACAAGACTAGCCATCATGGCACTCAGATAGCTGTTGCCTAGACGCATCTGTGGTGCAAACAGTAGAACAAAAATCTGGTTATGTTTGACTATGGGGAAACGTTATGGAGCTCAACTTTCCATAGCGGGCATCATGATTGTCTTTAGACAGCAAACTATTTGAGCGCGAATATGCTAGTTACAGCTAACTAGTGCACTCTATTTTGCGTCAGTTGCTTCAACACATGATTAATCAATAATCAAGTCCACACAATTACCCGAATTACAATTAATTGATTACAATCAATTAATCTTATATCTTATATACCCAAGTGAGAACCAAATGGAGCACATGTTAGAATTTAGTATGATGATTATTATTTTTTTAAATCGATAACAGATTATTATTATTTTTAATTCTGGTAAAATTTGAACAAAATATAGCATTACCATGGCAAAATATGACATAACAATACATGGTATTTACACCATGTCAATGGTATTATGACAGGATTTGCCATTTTTGAAGAATGTCACTTAAGGGAGCTCCAAAAAGCTTAAAGACCTGCTGCCCTGGACGGTAATAGACATTTTGTACAATTTCCTATTCAATTCCCCTAAAAATGCTCCTTGTATTCGTGAAATAAAATGTAAACATATGTACCTTTTCTTTTGGGTCTCTGCTGTTGCCAAAATGAGCTATGATTAAGTCCACTGCCCTGCTCACAGACCTCAGCAAACCTGCACACAAAGATGAATAAGCTGTAAACACCATTATAATCACAATAATGCATTTTGAATACCTGTATTGTGATAATGTTAGATTTTTTTTGACTTTGTTAGTGTCTAATGTTGTGGCCGGTAACCATCGGTGGCAAATACAAACTGTACGCAAGTTGATGTTATTCAGGAGGTACTTGGTAAAAAGAAAAGAAAAAAAAGTTGCAGTGCTGCTTCAACTTCTTTACATAAGTAAAAGTGATACCTGTATTAATGATTTTGCATAATGGAAAAAAAATAAAATAAAATTGTTTTCCCCCCTTTACTAACTTGTATTGTCCTCATACTAAGAAAGAATAAATCACATAGAGAAGCTCAATCCTGACAGGACGTGACTAGCAACCGGTCCTGCATGAATACACAGCTACTTTACATTTTAATATCTATGTATCTGGTAAATGACTTAATGATAACATCTGAAAAAATACACCTTACCTTTCTGTATGTGTTTTTTGTTTTGTTTTACATTAGACAGATGCATTTTTAACACCAGAAGCTCAGTTTTAAATATTGTTTTTTATGTCATGTTATCATCCACTGAGGTTGAAAAAAAAACATCAGCCTATTTTGACAAAGTAAGGAGTAGAAAGTACAAAGATCTGTTTTAAAATGGAGTAAAAAAAAGTAAAAAGTCATCAGAAATATCAATACTTGAGTAAAGCACAGATACCTGAAAAGTCTACTTAAGTAGTATTGTAACTACATATTTCTCTTTTGTTTCTTCCAACCACTGCCAGTAACCATGTACATTGTTGTTGTTAGTGCATATGGTTGATTTGTGACAGTTTTATTGAAGCAAAGTAGTATTTGAGTGACAGTAATACTGTTTGTAGTGTTGTACTGCATTGGCAGTATTTTAAAGAAACACATTTCTAAGGTACAGTGACAAGTTAACGGTTAGGTTTTTCTCCTCACTAACTGGGTTATCCCTTAGAAGTGAGAATGATTTTTCTCCCTCCATGTCATGCTGGTTTGTCTCCGCAAATGTCACGGTGAATTCTTTATGCATGCTGACACCGCCCCTAGGGTCGCATCACACCGACAGAATATTACCGACCATGATTTGTCGCCTTAACATTTCGATCATTAAGGATTTGCAACTGACTTTAAAAGAAAAACAGTGATGCAGATCATAAATCATTAGTGCTATTTGTACTGCATCATTCCTGTGCTCTCACATAGGCCGGCGAACAGACGACTCAGCCAATCCTGTGCAGGAAGAGTTAAAAATAGGTCATGTTTGAGAGGAAGCCCCTTGAGGGCATTGAAGGCGCTGCTGAAGCAAAGTGCTTTTTCCCTGCTCCTCTTTATAAGAGCTCCTCATCCAACAGATAATTTACCCCCAAAAGTCAAATCATTCATGCTGATTTTGAAGTCCATTCAGCTCCATGTTACCCGCTCTGATGTAGTGTCACTCTCACCTCTCCTCTGGAGATGACTGATGGACAGAGACTCATATGGGGTGTCAGGTGAGAGATCTGTTGGAGGTCTGTCACCCAGCAGTAGCTGTTCGTCATGTTGACCCTCAGTGATTCCTTTGAGGCTTTGCTGATGTTGTAGACCAGAAGCAGCAAATGAGAGCAGAGAACCCAAAGAGGAAAGCGGTGCCACCGAAGCAAGTGCACTTGTTAAACTAAAGCTTTGAGGTTCAGGGGTCTGTGGGAGAGGGTTTGCGTGATCTGGTTTATTGGTTTGGGCTATTGAATCAGAGAGTATGGACTCAAAGAAGCTCTGGTTCTGGGACTGACCAAGACTTTGACGGGTCTCCTTGGGGGTTGTTAGGCTAATAAGATCCTGGTAGGTAGGAATTCGAACAAACTTGGGCTGGCATAGGCCTGACAACAATTCTGTACCAGTTTGTAGGCAAGTTCTGTCTTGATTGAGCTTTGAGCTGGTATGAGTTCTATCTGGACTTGTTTCGGATGTCCTTGGACTATGGTGGGCCTGAAACCACGTGTTTCGGTGGTTGAGGACATCTGGGCTCGGCGTACAAGTGGAGCAGGTGTCAGAGCTGGAGCAAGCGTCCATGAAGATAGAGCAATGGTTACTTAATGATGACGGCTTTAGTTTAGGCTTTAAGTCTGGTTGGGAGCTACCAGACCTCTTGCTATTCTTTTGTTTCATGTAATGCTCCACAAGACAGCCTAACTGCTGATCCTTGGTGTGACTTTTGTCACTGGGACCAAGAACAATGGGCTGGATTGGTAGCGATGTTGGCCTCTGTGGTTTATTAGAGCAAAAACTTGTCCCTGTATGAAAGAAACAAAAATGTATCACATTACTACAACCATTTTTCTTGTACCCAAAACTCAAGCACTACACTTACCCTTCTCAAAGTTACATTGTTCCTGGTTCAATGTCAAAGGTTCTTGGGCAGTTGTATAGTTTGTACTCTGGCATGTACAGCTATGGTTGAAGCAAAGAAAACAGGGAATGTGACATCGGTTACGGATGTGATCTTTCATTCTGGAGGGGGATTTCTCTTTGGAAGTGCTGGCAAGTTGAAAGTCATCGGTCAGCAGATCTTCCCTCTGTTGATCCTGAGAAGGAAGCGATAAAACAGCTTTGGCTCTGATGTCATGGTCATTCAATGTTCTGATGCATTTTTGCATTATATGCATCACATCACGTTGTAATTCGTTGTGCCTGGGTAAAATCATTTTGTTCCCCTGGATCTGGAAGATATTGTGGATCTGGAAGAAAACCTACTTCTGTTTCGGTATTACAATTTTTAATCATTTTTTATTTTGCAGTCAGCACGGTGGGCGACTGGTTAGAGCGTCTGCCTCGCAGTTCTGAGGTCTGGGGTTCAATCCCCGGCCCAGCCTGTGTGGAGTTTGCATGTTCTCCCCGTGCCTGCGTAGGTTTTCTCCGGGCACTCCGGTTTCCTCCCACATCCCAAAAACATGCATGGTAGGTTAATTGAAGTCTCTAAATTGCCCGTAGGTGTGAATATGAGTGCGGATGGTTGTTTGTTTGTATGTGACCTGCGATTGGCTGGCAACCAGTTCAGGGTGTACCCCGCTTCCTGCCGGATGATAGCTGGCATAGGCTCCAGCACTCCCGCGACCCTTGTGAGGATAAGCGGCTCAGAAAATGGATGGATGGATTTTGCTGTCTTGGCTGACTGATAACTGCTGAACTAGTGAATACTTGTTACCTCCAATAATAGGTAGAGATAGTCAGTTGTTTCAACCTTACCTCCATCTCTATATGGTCTTGTCTTCTTGTCTTAGGACTGACAAAGTCGGTCTGATCCTCAAAGCAGTCAGTGACATTGGACCAGTTTGCACCGGGCGACTGGGATGAAAGATCACAGGTCACCAGCTTGTAGTATGTCTGATTAGTCCCAGTGACCAGGGCGGCTTGGCTTTGGAGACAGGCAGCCAGGTCGGGCACCTCAAGAGAAGACAAACCTGGAGGAGGTCGATGTTCGATGGGGTAAAGAGTGCAGTTTGAGTTGAGCTCCTGAGGTTTCAGAGGACTGTGCACGCTTTGGTCATCGCACTCACTGGGAAGGGGTTGGAGGTTGAGGAATACGGATCCCTCGGATGACGGAGAGGGGTGAGCCGCCGGGCTGCTGATGTCATGAGGTAGGGCGGGGTTGTTGCTCCGGTTGTACATGGTGCAGAAGTTCACCAAGATCCCATCAGAGCTGCCGCAGGAGGAGTCACTGGCATAGTCGGCTTGACTATTGGGCAACATTTCTGAAGAAGACTCGTGTTGGTTGTGGATGCAGCAGGGGACGTGATTGGGTATTCTGTTCAGTGCCATGACACTAGATCTGATGATATGGAGGGGTTGAGCCTGCAGTAAGTCCTCATGGCCCCAGTCCATGTTCCCGTCAGTGCTTTTGTGCCAGGTGGAAGTCCCGTGCAATACAAAAGATGAATCCTCGTGATATTTGTGAAGGTTGTCCCCATCGCTATCCTCATCGTCCTCATCAAAGTCTGGATTAGGAAGAAATGAGTTGTGCGAGCGCTGACTTCCTCTTACTCGAACCTCTTCCTTTCCAGTTTCTTCTGGTGATGAGGTGGAGATGCAGTCACTAGCATCCGCTTCCTCCTCCTCCACTCGGTCCTCATTGAGGCTACCAAAACTGTTGGAAAAATGCTTATGACTGATAGCGATGGTATGCTCCTGGCTTATCCTGTCTTGCTCTGGGAGGGACGCCGCCCGGGGCAAACCCGAAGAGCCAGGCCTCCTGGCTGAGCCGCACAGGGCCTGGACGGGAAGTTGCCAGGCGGGAAGTGGAAGCAGCGGGAAGTGGCATGCAATCAGGGTGTCCCCCGAGACACTGGACGCGGCAATCATACTGGTACACTGAGATGAATGATATCCACTGTCATGTTGTGGAAGTTAAAGCCTGAAAATATAAAAACACAGCATGTAGTTTGCTAAGAGGAAGATATATGCTTGATGTACAGTTTTACATAGTGTAAAGGTGAAAATGCTAAAAAAAAAAAGCATTTTCACCTAAACGAGGATCCACATACACGGATCCTCGTTTAGGACAGTACAGACATGATGTTTCGAGGTTACGAACAGCACGCAATTAACTGGCCTAATCAAACAGAAATGTATAAGAATCAGAAGAATCAGAATCGGATGCATGTATGTACAGTATTTTTTGGCTTGGCGGTGGTCTGCCCTCTACCAAGGGATATTTTACAATAGTTTTGAAAGTTTTGGTATTGAGTTAAGACAGCTCGTTGATGGTTTCAGCTGCTGAACCATTTTCAAAACAGTTTTTTTGGTCACCTATATCAAATTCTGGCATGGTAATAGAGTTTTTCCTGGGTGGCTTCCGATGTAGCATCATTTGATCATTTTGCTGCTTTCTGCTGACAGTTAACCTGATGGGTTGTATATTTTTCACGAAAAAAAGAAAATTCCTAGCATTTATATGCTGTGAGTAGTTCTGGAGCTATCTGATTAGGGGGATTTGTGAGCTTGTCAAACACAACAAACAGAGTGCGAGTATTGTTGAGGTTCTGAAGAAGTGTGAATGTTGCTTGTGTCTATGTTGGAATATTTCCTTCGGCCTTTTGCTGGTTTACATTTGATTTACAGTAATATGATTCAGACAAACAATTTGAGATGCACTTAGCCGCTAAATGTTTTGAATGTGCAACATGAGAAGCGGTCCAGGGACTTTCCGCTCTGGAGAAACAAATGCCTCTTCAATCCTAAACACACACAGCATCAAAACATTAGGGTTAGACACTAGAAATCAGTCAAATCCTAGGCTGTAGTGTGCCTGCTCCAGCAATGAATAAACTCGCTCTCAGTCTTAATCTGATCCTACCGCAGCATTTCTGTCTTCTACTTCCTCAGCCTGTGTAAGTAGGTCAGCTGCACTGCAGACAATCACTGCCAGCACTGCTATGAGGAAACACGTGTTCACTGCAAACTCACGCAAATTCATTCAAAAACCCATTTTACACGCTAAAACAACCGTCACATTGTGGATTTAAACCTGGCTGCGACTAATTTTTTCCACAGAAGCAGATTTGTTCTACCTGAAAAAGATACTAAACGACTTCCATTAAATGTTATATATTAATTCCATCCATCCATCCATTTTCTGAGCCGCTTCTCCTCACTAGGGTCGCGGGCGTGCTGGAGCCTATCCCAGCTGTCATCGGGCAGGAGGCGGGGTACACCCTGAGCTGGTTGCCAGCCAATTGCAGGGCACATACAAACAAACAACCATTCGCACTCACAGTCATGCCTATGGGCAATTTAGAGTCTCCAATTAATGCATGTTTGTGGGATGTGGGAGAAAACCGGAGTGCCCGGAGAAAACCCACGCAGGCACGGGGAGCACATGCAAACTCCACACAGGCGGGGCCGGGGATTGAACCCTGGTCCTCAGAATTGTGAGGCTGACGCTCTAACCAGTCATCCACCGTGCCGCCCTGTCTTCCTCCCACATTTCAAAAATATCCTTGTTAGGTTCATTGAAGATTCTGAATTGTCCAATAGGTGTAAATGGGTTTGTTTGTTTTGTTTCTTTGTCTATTTGTGCCCTGCGATTGGCAGGTGACCAGTCCAGGGTGTATCCTGCCTCTCATCTAAAGTTAGCTCCCCCGCAACCTTAATGAGGACAAGCACTGTATAAAATTTAATGGATGGGAGGATGGCAATATTAATTAATATTAATTATGAAATAAGGAAAAATTACATTTTTATAACTTATTTAATTCAAGCTTTGTAACACTTTGGAACTGAAATAAAATCGTCAAGCAAATGCCGCAGTGTAGATGAACAGAGTAAATAGGGTAAACAACTTTTGCCAGGTCACGTTATGGATGCGTACATGTCACTTGTTGCTAGATAGAATTCTCAGATGAAATCCTAACTTCCCCATAGGTCAGTGAAACAAATCTTTCTAATCACAGGTGTTTATTCTACACCTACTAAAAAACTACTTAAATACGATTAAATATTCGAAAAATATTGACCCATGAGGAAACATTTTATTTTTTACACTTTTATCATCCATCTATTTTCTATAGTGCTTAATTATCCTCATTTGGGTCACCAGCCATTCATTATTTCATTAGAGACTTCAGTGAACTAACATGCATCTTTTTGGAATGCGGGAGGAAGGGGGTGTATTTGATTTTATTATTCTCTTAGATTTAAAACAATACTTCACAACTGAAACAAAACTATAAACTATCAAACAGACAGAGTAATGTAATCAGTACAATATATGTCACCTCACGTGTTTGCATAGCCAGTTGTTGCTAAGCAGAATTAATGGGTTAATGAGGCAATTAGCATATTTCAGCCTCACCCATTGGCTTTTTAATTGACAAATTAGGCATTGACACACACACACTAAGAAAACATAAACTCAAAACAACACTCTCAGGATTATGAGAGTGATTTACATACAGTAAATGCATTCATTTTGCAATTGAACCACCACACTATCAAATATAAATAAATATTAGGGGAAAGAAAGCGCTCATAACCATCATGTGTGTGTTGTCTGGGCATCATTCATGTAATTGTGTGGAGATAATCCTCTGTAGCGCAACATAGTTTATATTTGCGGAAGAGAAAAAAAACATCCCTTCCATGGCAACAAAGAGTAAACAATCTAATACCATACTCATAGGGCCCTTTCAAGAATTGTTTCATCATATATTCCAGCCTCAGAAAATGGGTTAATCTGCTGGGTTTGGTGGCGGAATTCACAACAACAAAGATAATCTGTTGACTGTTTTGCGACGTCGAGGAGCAAAAATGACCTTGTTGTTACTACATCAGATCAGAGAAGAAATGAGCCTTCATTTTGGAATTTCAATCAGGGTAGAAATAACAAGGTAGAAATAAACAATACTAACTCTCTGCAAACATAACACGAAACTGCTTCACTTTGAAATGTCTATTAGGTATTTTACAGTGAAATAGTTGGGATCTTCCCCACATGTGGGATAGTGGTCACCATCGAGGGCATGTGGAAAATCTTCAATTTCATCGCTAGGGATCGATGAAGGATTGGCTTATCTTAAAATTGACTTTTGAATGCTTGTATGCAAACATCTGGCTCCCAAAACGTGAATGTGATAATGTGAATTAAAACAAACAAACAAACAACTAAATCCTTTATTTGCCCATTTTGTGAAAATGTCTGTGAGCAAGCCATTCAGAATTTGGCCGGATTGTGATGTAACAGTGCTGCTAATTTACATAATAACCGTCCTTACCTGGAGTTCTCGAGCCACTTTCAAACGACCGCCCGAGTCCAGCCACCCACCGGACCACAGAGAAGCACTATCATGTCAAAGCCAAAATGTAAGCAGAGCTGCATTGGTAGCACTGATTTGCATTAGCATTAGCTTCTGATAACCATGAGATACTCGAATATTTGGCGAAACTGTTGATTAAGGGCACTGTCCAAATACTTTTGTTCAATAGTGCATCTCAAATAACTGCCACACTAAGATACGCACACCTCCGTAAAAACAAGGTACAAGTGACTTGAAGACAAGTATAATGATAATACTTACAAACAGCCGTCAGTCACAAGTCACCTCCATCCTCTTCTATTAGGGTCACTTTCTTCTGTACGCATCTAAAAAACAAAACAAAAAAACAATTGCACGCTTCCGTCCTACATTACGGTACGGTTATTCTGTCGTAAAGTAAGACGTAGATGTAGTAATCGAATGTGAAACGGTACCGAGCCTGGCGGACCCCCCCATGCCGAAGATCCGCAACACCGACAGCCAGCTGGAGGAGATGTAACGTCACGAGCCGGTCAACCAATGAGGGGAGCGGGATATCAGTATCCACCACACGTTTGAAATAAATAAATAAATAAATAAAATAACAACACTATTATTACAACTAAAGACTATAATATGTAATTTTTATAGCCTAATTATGATTGATACTAAAAGTATCATACAACATAATACAATGAAAAAGATATTTAAAATACAATCCAAAAAAATCGAAATACAAATAAATTAAAATACAAAATAAAACAAACCAAAATATATTTGGAGAATACACACTTTAAAAAATAAAAATTCTCAGAATTATTAAACGTATTTTAATATACAGCTTTCACATCGTTATTATGTTCGTAGATGTCCCCTAGTGAGGATAAGCAGTTCAGAGAATGGATGGATTGATGGACAACCAAAATAAAAAGCTGGGCAAGCCTGCAATCTAGTGGCAAGAAAAGATAGGTGTGAGAGTTGCCTTATGGACACACCATTAGGTACACCTGCATAATGTAATATCATGGGATATTGATTCTGATGTTAAAACACAATAATAACCACATTTCAATTAAAACTACTATTAATATTTTGATGACGCTGCCAATCTAAATGGCCAAGCTTGTTCATTATTATTTTACTAACTTGGATTAGATCACAGTACAGCTTGTAGGTGTACCTAATGTTGTGAACAGTGAGTCGTTTTTTTTTTTTTTTTTTTTTTAGATTGACCATAATTGACAATATAAACAACAGTGCATTTAGGATTATTTTTCTGACGTTAAATGGATAAACTTAATCACAAAATTCCAAATCATTGATTTAAGTTAAAAAGTCATTGTTTCCTGTCGAGAAACAAAAATAGGCCTAGTTTGTATACATTTGACTTAAATGTTATGTGAAAATCTTTACAAAACGTGTTAAAATACAACCTAGTGACATTGCTTACAGTAAGTATGTACATATAAATACATAAAAGGACAGCTCTTAAAACATTGCATGGGTGTGTATATTTGACCGATAAACAGATTTATACAGTTTAGGGTCACATTTTTACAGCTTTGTTTTTGTAGCCGTGCAGACTAATCAGATTACTCGGGGTAATCTAATCATAAACAAAGAGCCAGTAGCCAAATCTTTATTTCAAGCAGAACACTACTGTTATACAATTTGTTTGTTCTTTGAGTTTTGAGTTGATTTGATCCATGAAGAAGAAGCTTGTTGTGCCGACACTCGCCCCGATGGATTTTTTTGCATTCTTCAGGGGAATTTCCAGAAAGAACAAATGTTTTCCCTGTTAAGACAAGGGAACCTTTATTTATTACACTGTCATCTTCTCATGACTTTATCCTGAATTAATAGAAGATGTACAGGTTGCGGACACACAGTGCAATGTGAACGCACCCCAGTTAAATGACGAATACCACTCTATAACTTGTTTGAAACAGCCTGAATTATTAATTGTACACTGACATTGAAAAGAAAGCTATTTGTCTGGTGGGGTCAAGAAAAAAGTAAAAATAAAAAATTGCATACAAATAAAAAATACCAAAATGATAACAAATATGTACCAAATATTGCAATTAAGATTGACAAAAAGTACAAAATGAATAATAATGTACACATAATAAAAAGTGCAAAAGGTAGAATAAATATTTAAAGAAAATGTACAAAAGTTTAAAAAATAAAAAAAATACAAAATACAGAAATACAGCTATGACATGACCAAAAGTAACAATTCTGATTACAAAAAAATAAAAGCAAATATTTGCCATGAAATACTGTGCCCTTGGGTCCCTTGAAAGGCATTAAAAAGTGTTATTATTATTATTATTATTATTATTATTATGGTGAAACACTAAAACATGAATAGAAAAATATGATCAAAATATTACAATATACACTGAAAAAAGTAAATGGAAAATGCAATATGTATAAATATATTTTAAAATGTAAAAAAATATATATGCCAAAAATGTAAAAAAAAAAAAAGAAAAAAAGTTATGACAAAAGTAAAAAAAATGTTTGGCAGATATACTGTACCTGCAGTATTTGGTGCCACACTCCATGTGTTCCCTGCAGCTGGCACCCAGTGGCTTCATGCTGTTCCAGCAGCACAGCAAAGACCTCTTGGTCCGCTGGACTAAGCCAGTCCGGTCTTCAGGCACAGGCAATGAATCCACCTGAGAGCATGTTTTAATATTTAAAAAAAAAAAAAAAAAAGATGACGGCAGCACCATGAAGTAATTACTACAATTATTAACAAATGTTAACTTACCTGTGTGCTGCATAGGAGAGCCATGACCAGAGACAAAAAAAACAACCCTCTGCACGAGAGACCTCATGGTGTCCAGATGGAGCAAAATGTCCTGATACGGTGTGGCTTCTATTAAAAAGGCTTGAATTAGGTTAAGGAGGAGCTAACATGAAACATCAATTCCGTTATTAGACGCCTTTGTGAGCCTGAGGGTGAAACCGATGTGATCGCAAGATACAAGCAGGCGGGTACTACAAAGTAGTCTTTAACCTGTGGATTGAGGACAACGCCACATGTGTCACACACTGAAGATGTAACCATGTACTCCATTCTTTGCTCTTCAGCACCTGAAAACAAACAATTTTCATCTGCATGACAGCAGATGTCAGCACACTTTTTATTTCGCCTTAGCCCTCAACTCTATGTTGGTCATCTGTGCCCACCTCTCTCCCTTTAAAAAGGTTTCTGAAAGAAGCGTTTAATGCGTTACTGCACTCCAACGGATTAAATGAATGAAATAATTTGGATTTTAGGAAGTGGCGATATCCTCTAAGAAGGAGATTTTAGGAAGAGATTTTAGGAAGTGGCGATATCCTCTAAGAAGGTGGCACTGAAAAGGTGAGGTTATTTTCTAACCTGCCCATTGTACAAACAAACTGGAATAACCATGTTAACTGGGAAGGCTGGCAGTGAGTTGAAAAAAAACCTGCTAAAACCTCAAAACTGCTGAAAGGATTGTCTGTACCCCCCTACCGACCCTTGAGGACTTGCACGCTGCCAGAACTAAGACAAGAGCGTGCAAAATCCTCTTGGACCCTCCGCATCCCGGTCACCAGCTCTTCCAGCTCCTTCCCTCAGGTAGGCGCTACCGATCAATGCAAACTAGAACTAGCAGACATTCCAACAGCTTCTTCCCACTTACAATCAACTTCTTAAACACCTAACCTACAATTCCATTACAACATGCTGGCAATTTTTTGGCTTGAGTTCGTTGTCACATTTCTGTGGGGCCAATTATACATTAGTCGTGCACTCACTGTAGTTGTCTCGCCACACTGCACTATTTGCATATCTGTTGTTGACCAATACTGGCCACTCATTCCAGAGTAGCATCTGCTCCATTTGCACACTGATTGAGGAGTAGCTGCAACATTTGCACAACCAACATTGTCCCAGATGATCGCACTACTCGTCACTTTCAACCGCATACACTCCTTGAAGTCTCGGTGCCCTTTGGACAATGGTCATTGCACCGGACTATTGCAATATTAGTCATTCGAACTACTCCAAGTGCTAGAGGACTCTGCATCTTTTTGCACAATTTTCCCCCCCAAAAAATGTACCGGCATTACCAGATAACTTGCAACCCTTTACTGCTCAGTGACTGTTTCTTTTTTGTCAATGTCTTTATGTCTCAAAAGTGTTCTCTGTCAATTGACTGTCTGTTGTCGTACTAGAGCGGCTCCAACTACCGGAGACAAATTCCTTGTGTGTTTTTTGTACATACTTGGCAAATAAAGATGATAAAGTGACTGCTAATTGGACCCAAAAAAAGTAGCCAATACCAAAATATTAACAGCCTCTCCCTTGTTTAGTTGGTTTTGTGTAATCCTACACAAAAACAAGCACATGGAGGGGAGAAAAAGGCGCAATTACAAGTATAAATTTGATTCAATGAAAACACGCTAATGTGAAGAACGGTGACTTTATTATTGATTATTATCTGGTTTATGGCAAATGCCAAAATCTTTGATTAGGTAACCAGGTGAGTGTGTTCAAAGATGACATGACAAAGTTAGCCGCGTGTAAACACATTTCTCTTTTCCATCTGAAACTGCTCAAAGAACAAGAACACAAAAATAGATATGTTATGACAGTGGTGAGTGGTTATTGTTGTATTTTGTGTTGTCATACAGTAACTGAATTCATGCAGCTCAATTAAAAAGATACTCACTAATACTACCTGGATAAAATTCTGCTGGGACAAACAGTCGTACAAAAAGAATGTGACATTTCTAGCATCGAGCAAGCAAAAAAACTTCATCAACCACCATGGTTGTAGCATTTTGTCAGCAGGATTTGGGGGTCAGGGGCTATTGGAATTAGGGGAAGACAATCAAAAACACACAAAAACTTCCCTTTATACTGTTAGTGTGCAATACGATGTTATTACAGGTTCACTGAACTGTAGTTCACTTGACATTTTCTCATGCATTACAAAAAAAAAAAGTACTTATTTACAACTATTGCAGTTTGATGGCTTCCACTCACTTAACAGTTATGACACTTCACTGTAAAATTAAAATAATACAATGATGTCATCCTTAAAACTGCCGGGAAATTGGATTATTTCACAATTTCTATGTTGACCCAACCGAGAATAACACAAAAAACACATTTGTACTCAGACGTCAAAAGGTGCAGACTGATGAATTACTTGGGTTAGGTATAAGGCGGGAGGACGTGGTGACGCGCCGCCTGTCACTTACGGTCTTGGGGGCTACGACGCCAGAAGCGGCTCCCGTTCGGCAGCGGTGCTCTGGAAAAAACAACAATACATATTCCATCAATACTTCTTACAACTACTAACATCAAATGTATTTTTATTGGTATGCACAATATACAGTATATTACACACAGAAATCATTTCATTATAATAAATATTGTTTTGATTAACAATATTTTTTTTGATCATTCGAACTGCTTTTTTTGATCTTATTGATATGTGGAGTATATATTTTATAGCGAGGAAATGCAATTGTGACAAATACTTAAATAAATAAAGTGTAGCAGAGTACTATATATATATATATATATATATATATATATATTTTTTTTTTTAATCAGAAAAATCATGCTACATATTTTTACTGTTAGAAAATAATCTAACGGAGATGTGCAGAACACAATTTTTTTATGACACATGATAAAAACACTATTAATATGCAGAGTAAATGTTTTATAAAAAAATATGCCCAATATGTATTTAATAAAAACAATATGTATTGATATGCAGCGTATACAGATTATGCAAAAGAAATGTGTGATTTTTTTTTTTTTCAAATGTTTTGTGTTGTGTCTTGTTGCTTAGAACGTTATGGCTTGTAAAACCCACCTATTTTCAAATAAATACAGGAGCGACGGGAGAGATTGTTTAGAGCGTGTTGAGAGGCTGTAAACTGAACAATCTCCCATACGCCCTCCTCATGAGAAAGAGAAACCAGCGTCTTCATTCCTTTTGTGCATTTTTATTGGTGTTGGGTGAGATAAATCCAACAGTTATATAAAAAAAAAAAAGTATTTCATTGATATACAGAATATAGATTTTACCCAGGCAAAATCTAATTTCATTTATTTGCAATGTGAATATTTTCGTACATTTACCTGCTCAGGTAAATTTATTTATGTAAAAAAAATATGACAAAACAACATTCTTCCGTTTTATGGAGTTAAACGAAAGTGAAACATATCAAGCGGAAAGGATATGCACGAGTGAAGAAGTGACTCACCTCAGGCATATTGTGTCGACACACCAGCAACATGAAAACTCCGCCCAGGAGGATGGCGATCCCAATCAGCATGAAAGGAATGTTTATCAGCACGTTCTGCTCCACCACCACAGCGTTCAGCTTGGCCACGGATGAGTCATCGATGATGACGCTCTGAGGGAGGCGGGAGGGTTACAGGCATGACTCCTATCGTTCTTTACTGCCTACTTTTTTTATTTTGCTGCATTGGAGCGACTTCACTTCCGTTCTATGATTATGTTAATAATGTTTTCCTCTTTCAGTGTGCCGAGATTATCCTCTGACCCTTCAAAGACCAGTGGGTGGATATTTCTGTGGGAACCTATGCAAATGTGATGGAAACACAGAGTTCTCAGGACTCTTTCAAGCTACCACTTGAACACCGTGTGTGTGTGTGTGTGTGCATGTGCGTGTGTGTGCGTGCGTGTGTGTGTGTGTGTGTGTGTTTACCTCATTCAGGTAAACTACAGGAAAGATCACTGTGGTTACGTTTCCAGTTTGACTGAAAAATCAGAACAATAAATCCACAATTAAGACTGCAAATTTGTAGGGATTTCATATTTCCATTGGACAGAAGGAAAATACTGTAATTGGGAATTATAGAAGTGCAAAATTGCTAATTAGACTGTAACAAGGAAGCTGATGGGATGTTTTTGACAAAGGGGATCCCACAATGTTTTTTTTTAATAGATTTAATTTAAGTAATATTGTTTTGAATTTTGTTAAACTTAAGGCCCGGCGGCCACATCCAGCCCACCATATCATTTCATGTGGGCCATGCCCAACGTGGGACATTAACAAAGGGTCAATGTCCTCAATTAAACTTGCCGAGAGAGAACGTTTCCAAAGATTTGCTAGAAATTTCCCACCCCTTTGAGACCATAAATACTAAACAAATATAGTGTTTTTCTTGATACAGTGTGCTCAAATACACTTCAATACATGCAATGAGAAAGAAAAGAAACCTTATCATGATTATTTTGTATTGTACTTATTGCACTTAGTATCTTACCATTGAACAAATAAGATGAAGCACTCTTAAAAAATGACACTTGCTGTGTGAATTCAGTTATAGCTATCCATTTTCTGAGCCGCTTATCCTCACAAGGGTCGTGGGAGTGCTGGAGCCTATCCCAGCTATCTTCGGGCAGGAGGCGGGGGGTACACCCTGAACTGGTTGCCAGCCAATCGCAGGGCACATAGAAACAAACAACCATTCGCACTCACATTCACGCCTACGGGCAATTTAGAGTCTTCAATGAACCTACCATGCATGTTTTTGGGATGTGGGAGGAAACCGGAGTGCCCGGAGAAAACCCACGCAGGCACGGGGAGAACATGCAAACTCCACACAGGCGGGGCCGGGGATTGAACCCCGGTCCTCAGAACTGTGAGGCAGACGCTCTAACCAGTCGTCCACCGTGCCGCTCAGTTATCGCTTAAAAAAAACACACAAAAAACAAGCAAAACAAATACAAGAAGATTCAGTTCATGTTCGTATATTACGTTAAATTAAAAAAATGAATATTAATATGCAGTGTTCAGGTATAGTGTCTTAGTGCACATACAGTATGTCAGGATTCTTATCTTTGTGCTCGTCAAGCTAGAGAGGAATGTATCAAAGTCCATTAATAAAGATGAAGGTGGCATTATTAGTTTACAGTTGAGAGTTACTGGCACCCTTTCCTACACATGTCCAGAACAAGGAATAAATGGTCGAGCTTTATTAAAAACAGAACGAGAACATTTGAATCAAACGTGCTCTGCAGACATTTGACTTCCTTACCTGAATGTGTCTATTTTCTCGACATAGACGTTGACCTGGAGACGTTTGGCAGCTTGCAGGACTATTCCAGTGAGCTGCAATACACCATGTAGTTTGTCAAACATATTTGAAAATTAAAATTAAGAAAGAAAAAAATAAATAAGGATGCATTCAGAGCAGGAGTGGAGAAAGCATAAAAGTCTTTACCATAAAAGCAATGCTTTTCCTGAATTCACAATTGTTACTAAGCCTTTTCCAGATATCTCTTTCATTTGGCTTCTGATAGGCTAAAATGGTTTTCCGATTACGCTTTTTAACACGAGGCTTGGAAACCTTTTTCATTCATTTCAATTTTTATCAAGTCCTTCAAGGACCCTACTGAATTTATGAAATTTTTTTTAATGCTAGTCTTCATTAGGGTTGCGGGTGAGCCTATCCCAGCTGACTGGGCAAGACGTGAGGTCCACCCTGGATTGGTCGGCAACCAATTGCAAAGAATTCTAATTAATGTTTACTATTCTACAGCTCTGGAAAAAAGTAAGAGATTGAAAAAACACTTGACCTTTTTGGTGTATTAACCATTTTTCACTTTCTGCAAATAAATGATCTAAATGACAATATTTGCATTTGGAAGACATGTCAACAGGTTATGGAATAAAACAAAAATGTTAATTTTACACAAACATGTTCCTATAAATAGCTAAATCATAAGCATGGTGGACTAGTGGTTAGCATGCCTCACAGTTTTGAAGTTCTGGGTGCAAATCTTCTGTGTGAAGTTCTCTCTCCGTTTGCGTGAGGTTTTTCCGGGTACTCCGGCTTCCTCCCACGTCTCAAAAATATCCCTGTTAGATTGACTGAAAACTCAATTGTGAGTGTGACTGGTTGTTGGTCTTCATACGACCTGCGATTGATTGCCAACCAGTCCAGGGCGCACCCAACCTCTTGCACAAAGTCAGCAGGGATAGGCTCCAGATCAACGGATGCATGGATGTTTTGGGCTTTTATAAAACAGTTCCTCTAAAGTTTTACATGTGCAACATGGACTGGATCAAATTCAAAAACATGTACAGTATGTTGGATTTCAGCCCTTCAAGATTATTCTTTCTTGCAAATATTTTGAGCAAATGTACATTCTCAGCATTAGCCAGTTGCTGCATGTGCATACACCTTAACATTTACGTATGACTCCACTTATGTTTCAGCTTGATTGGTAAACTACACCAAAAGTAGGCCTGCTGTGAACACTGTCAATAGTAGGGTGCAACCCCGCTAACCTTGTATCAAAAGCTCAAAGGCCAAGGTGAAGTTAACATGGCGGCAATCATCTCGCGATACTGTGCTGTTTACTTCACGTTATCTTTAATGCAGCTTTGTCATAAGAACAACAGGGCTGTAATATATGATAAGAGCTACTGGCTTATTTTCAGTGGAGGACTGCTACAAAGCTCTCGGAGTTCACCATCTAGTGGTTATGATGAGTGAACGAATGTAGCCAAAACATAAGGTACACCTGCACAACTAGAAACTGCGCATCTGTCCGTTTCAACCTGTAAAGTGCTTGACCTGATTAAGGTTGCACGTTAGCAGGTGCCTACACCCCAGCTGACTCAGGCCGAGAGTCGGGCTCGGTCCCTACTGCCCGTGAAAACGTGCAAAGGCTGAGAACTATGAACAGCAGTAGACATTTGCGGTAGCGTTAAACTGTTTTCCACCATTTCAATTTTCCAGAATTTTTGGCCCTGGCTAAAATGGAGTCTAGTGATGGATGCACTTGGGCATCCCATATTAGTCACCCCTGACTATAAGAACTTCAGCGTCCTTGTTAGCATCAGCGGTTTTCTGGTGCAAATTGCGATTCCGATACTTCTAGTTAGTTAGTTCTACACTAATGGTGAGCTATATTCCATCCATTGGAGACTTTACACAAGTATATTTGCACAGCGCAAACATGTAGTTATGTATGTGTAGGCATAAGAAAGATGAAGTAGACTAGACGAAGTAGGATCCTTTTTTTTTTTTTTTTACAGGTCATAGTAGTGGTATTTGATTGGCAGTTGAGCGGGGCGTGGTTTCAGTGCATTCAGTGAACACGCTCACAGTGTTCAAGAGCTGAGAGAACGGCTTAATTTTTCACAATTTTGAAGCCTCATTTTAATGTTTTTTTTAAAAAAATCATATTTGGCAGGGTTGTTACCAACACTCTTCTCTGTGGTGTGTCAAATTTAGAAGACTTTAGATTTATTTTCACTGTACACGGGCTAGAAAAAAAAAATAATAATGGTGGAATTGTATATATTGATGTGAACCCTATTCCTTTTCCATTATTAAAAAAAGTATTCCTTTATATAGTGAGAACATGCTAACTCCACAGATTAGCACTCAAACCCTCAGAACTGTGAGGCAGACATGTTAACCACTAGCTTATCGTGCTGCCTCTTTACGTCATATTTTTTGTGCATTAACATGCATTTTTTGGACTGTGGGTGGAAGCCGGAGTACATGGAGAAAACCCATGCAATTATAGGGAAAACATGCAAACTCCACACAGAAGGCCGGAGTCAAGATTCAAACCAGAACCTTAGAACTGTAAGGCAGAAATACAGAACACAATGTGCCATCTGCATTGCATATTCCCAGATCGATAATATTTAGGTTCGAAATTTTTTTTTACACTTTATGATACAGTAGTAGACCTGGAAACGGCAAAAATTCAGCATATAAAAAGATCATTTGAAACGCATGGTTGTAGATGACCACAATCTATCACACCAGAAATCTTCCCTTCAACTTGTGTATGATGCACTCAGGGCAGCTGACGACACCACTTCAACCACAATTATACATTTTGAACTTAACTCAATTTAAACGGTGCTCTTTAAAATTTAAAAATAGTTGATACATTATTTCTACTGGCTCTGATTGGACTTTTCCATTGTCAGCCATCTAGTGTTGACAATGTGGCAATTGACAGTTTTGAAGCAACAGAACTTTATCCTCAACCGAGGAACCCCTGTACATTCACAGTAGCTCAAGAAGAGAGCATATAAAGTGAAGCAAACAATGGCGATCTAACCGGATTGAGGTCAATGAAGGTCTGGTGATACTCCTTGCGGGGCCTCATGCCGAAAACTGCCCGCACAAATTTCTCATCTCCCTGGTAGAAGTGCGGTGAGGACATTACGATGGGCGCACCTGAACATAGCACAAGATACTGCAGTTATCCCAGAAACTGGATATATAGTACTTAAACGTGACGTTTCATCACCTTGTTTGCATGGCTTGACGTTGAGGACGCCCGAGCCGAGGCAGTTGCCGGAGGGCACACAGAAGCCCGCGTTGGAAGGGTTCACCGATGCGTTAGCGAACACCTGGCTGGGGGGAGCGAAGCGATACCCGGGAATTCCTTTCACTGTTACATCCTCCTCATACACAGCGTACATAGACCTAAGAGAGAGGATGGCGTTTATGAAAGTAGCTCAGTCTCTAATAAAGCTACGGGATCTGGAAAAAAATATGTACTGGTATTTAATTTTAGGTATTATTCAGACAGATGTGAGGCCATCAGCATTTGCCAGTTTAGGCTTAGCATTTTTTTTGTAATGATATCATTCCCTTGCCAAACGCTTGCCAATTGACAAAAGAGCAGCGTTGTAAAATTGCCGCCTGTCCCCAAGTGCAGTCCAGCACCATTTTGAGAAGCTTTATGGCAGTCTACATGTGTAGCTTTGGCTTCGTTACCCACACCAAGCAAGATAGCGGAGAGGCAAGAGGTTTGGTTTTTAATCGTCATTTGTCAATTGGATTATCTGTTAGTCAACAGGATTATGCAAACGCTGCATGGCTAATTTCCATTAACTCATTCACTCCCAGCCTTCCCAGTTAACATGGATATTGGGCTTCTAAATCCGTCAATGGCAGTGAATGTGTTGGGGACACATTACATAAAAAAGATACTGTTTAAATTGCTTGTATACAAATAGCTGGGTATCTGGAATGCCTGCCAACCCAAAAAGTGTAAAATTACACCGAAATGAAAATTCTTGACAGAAACCGAAAACCGAAACTGGGCGCCCAGGGCCGGAAGCAGAAACACTGAAAGGGATTATCAATCAAACTGAATTTGTGCTTTTCATCCCCCCAAAAAAAGCAACACAACGCACTTTACATTAATTACAATATAAAAATCAATCAAACCTGCCAATTATTAATTATAAAACTATGCCAATCATTATTACAATTGCATTTATGGCCATGATTGCAGACCTGCCAACCTATAGAAATTCACTTCCACAACAATTTATTTGAACATTACCATGGGACAGTTATTTCTGTATGTTATGTATGTATGTTCACAACATAATCATTACTTTATAATTATAATCACTAAAAAATTATGGCTTCAATATTTATTTTACTGTATTTATTGCATCAACCTTGGACTGGCAGATGCATTTGTAGCCAAATGACTTGTCTCACATGCTCTTTCTGTATTTCCCGTATCCACTATTGCTGCTGAAATGATGCAAATTCCCTATTGTTGGACTAATTAAGGGGGTCTTACACTCTGAATGTTTATTATATTAATGTACTTTTAAATTTCTAGTCCCATTTTCTCAAGTGACATAGCAGCGGTGATATATTAATTCATTTCCAGTCCCTGTGTTTATGTAGCTGTCTAGCGTTATCGTATATTTCAGTGTTTTCCTCTATCAACATGTACCAATTTGCCTGATATTTTGCTATTTTGCTTGGCTAATCTGCGCTCTAACGCGGTTCCAGCCAGACGAATGTGACAAGTGTACTGTACCAGCCAATTATTATGTCGCTTGTTAATAGGAAATACTTCTCAACTATGTAGTGTACAAGCTTACGCACTAGCCACGGCAAAGCGTTAGAGTTAGCAACAATAAACAACATGTTATTTTGGCAGTTTTATTTTGGTGACAAAAGTCTTTCGGTTCGAAACAGAAAATGCACTTTTGGGGTATTTTCGGCCGAAGAAAGCGTCACTAGTAAGCAGAGCTGCAATTATTTTTATTGGCTGCAAAGATGAGCAATACCTAATAGCACTCACTTTGTTTCCCACAGTCCCTCAATAGAAGCCTGTTTAATTACCAAGCTCTACCCCTTTTGCGACATGGTAACAAAATCTATATTTGCCATTGGCTAGGCAGTATACGGGCCGGGGTAGCCAGTCGCGCACTTGCATGAGACAGGAACGCCCTCTCAAATGGGATCATTTCAGCAAGAAATACTAAACTGTCCTCCTATAATTCTTGATCTTTGGGGATTGTTTTACAAAAACATTTCAGTGATATGTTGTTAAGACCTGGGAACTTTTAAATGATAAATAAATCAAAAGTTTTTGTAAGGCATGGCACATTTACGAAGACAATCAATTACCGCAATTTCTTGTGTACAATGCTCACCCATGTATAATACACACCCCCAAATTTGACCTCAAAATTCTGGAAAACCCTTCTACCTATGTATAATGCATTTTCACAATGCATGATTTTGCTTTTACGCATATGATCAAAATGAAGTATTATCTGTATTTTCTTAATTTTTTTCAAAAGATTATTCTGAAGTTAAGCACTTTATTTGTACACATTTTTCTTTATTTGCTCTTATTTTGAAATTTGCAGCCCTACTTTTATTTACTAAATGAGAAAATACAGTTGTGCTCATGTTTGATTACCCAGGGAGAATTTGTAAGATGTGTACAATTCTTTAGAAAACCATGAAGGACCAGGCAAAACACATTTTATTTTAATGGGATTCAAATTGAACTGTCAAGCATCTCAGAAAAGCACTGTCATTAAACAAAACAGAAAAAGAAATTAATGATAGTTGTTGTTCAGTCATCAGTCGTATTTAAAAATATATATATATTTCACAAACTCTGCCTGAGTATGTAAACTTATGAGCACAACTGTACATATGCAGTCATACACACCCCTGGCATATTGGAATGAGAGTGCAGGCTACACCTTTTTCATAACCTCTAAGTGGCGGTAGCATACTAGAATGAAAGTGTACAACTTTTTCAAAACCTCTAGGGGACGGTGGCATATTAGAATGAAAGTCTACAGCTTTTTCATAACCTCGAGATGGCGGCATACATTTATAAAATGTGAAGGTTTTTTTTCATTTTCCACTATACCTTTGTATAATGCTCACTGTTGACTTTTGACAATTTTTTGGGGGAAAAAATTATACACGAGAAATTACGGTATGTGTTTCCTCGTTTTGAGACACAATGGAGTAATTCCTTCCAGGAATGTAGACTAATTAATTGAATTTGTCTTGGTTGTATATAATTTAACATGAACCAAAAAGTACCGGAACTGTCACACACAGCCCACCTCTGCATAATAATTGTGACAGTCCTGTCCTCTTACTTCATCCTCTGTGAACCAGGAACTAGCCTGCTAAAATACGGATGGACAAACAAATAATCGCCCTTCACACTGTTTTTCTTACTTTACTTACAAAGAGACAATTTAGCTTGTAACATGTTGAAATGTAACACTGTCAATTAGATTGTCCCTCTTCAGGGGTCTATGATGCTCATTCCTCTCCTTTTAAATCACTCTCTCCCCTTTTAAATCCATGAACAGAGAAATAGTTTTAGGACGTTCTACAGTATATATAAGCAGTAAGCAAACAAGAGACCTCATTCATGAGGCTGCCGAGTGAGACCAAATCAGTAATGAATTATATCATATCCAGACCTGGCTAATGGAGAAGGAGAGGTTTCCTAACTCAATCCAGACAGTGAGATAAGAATAAGGGAATAACAGACTGAAAACATTACAGTCATTGTTGACTTCTCGATGCTTCAGCCATGTGTTTTTGCTCCTTGGCTGATCTGAAGTCATCTGAACATTTACCTTTGTTAATTAACTTTAAAAGGTAAATTTCAACTTTTGGGATATTAAAAAAATAATTAAATAAATAAAAAATTGTAATAAAGGCATGCAAGTGTTGTTTAAGCCACCTGCACAGGTCTGAAGAGAACATGGAGAGCTTTTCCTTCTTTGTGAGGACCGAATGGAAAGAGGCGCCGTTGGTTCCGTTGATCATGTTGCACTCATCAGATGTCCACCAATTCAGCGAGCTGCGTGCATAAACAAGCACATAAACTATAGAATTGTATGTATGTTTGCATTTATTTATCATGAAGGAGTATTAAGGCTCCAAGTTAATTAAACCTTAATTATGAAGGGGGAAGTTATAATATTTCAAGAATATATTTTTTGTACAAGTTATTGTACAATATCCATATGTAAATAATCGCATAACTACAAATATGGTCATTCTCCAAAATGTGATCAATTGTTTGTTCTGTAAACAAGTCTTTTGATAATTACAGTATGTTCTTATATTTCTTTTTTTTTTTTTTCCCCAACAACTGAAAATTGTGAGCGGCCTAACTGATATCCATTGTTCCTGTGACTGCAACAAGAAAGTTCTATCCTATAACACGACACAGCAGTTAGAGCCCAACAGCCATGCATATCATCCTCAATAGTGGCTCACAAAGCCCTTCCCTACTGTTGTAATGTAATATAATATAATTAAATATTGGTTAAACCATTACAGGTTGACGACCCAAGAGGCCTTTTTTTTGCATTTCTCGTCTTTGACGCAGGTGACAAATTCCTCCTTTGACAGGCCTTTCTTCTTTGTGCCTTTACTCTAGTAAATCTTAAATCTTGTAAAAGTATGACTCACAATGTTTTAAAAATACTACTTTATTCTATATAGAATAGTATAATTAGTATTAATAATATTCTGACTTTTTCCTCTCAATATTACAACTTTATTCTCCAAAAACGACATGTCATGGAGCTTCACCAAAACAGGCTGCTACATTTGATTTAGATATTGTATTTTGTCTGTAGACATGGTGAAGCAGCATGTGGCTCATTATCCAATGTTATTTTTTAATGCTCAGTTTCAATTAACTGCATACAAATCTATGTCAGCAATCACATGGCAGCTCAATTACAGGTATAGCTAAATAAATTTCAAATAATGGAAAACATTTCAGTAGTTAAGTTAAAATAGTGAAACACAGAGTATTATATAGATTCACGACACACAGGGTGAAATACTTTGATTTTATATTGTAATGATTATAGCTAACACCAACAAATCCCCAAAATTTGCCACTGAAAGAAATTAGAATATCACAAAATAAATTGATTGAAAATCAGAAAATGAAAATGAAAGCATGAAATGAATGAAAATGATCTTAACAAATTAGACTTGTGTAAAGTATTTTCCTGAATGAATGAATTTCTTACTGTTTCTGTTTTTTTAACTGTACTACTGAAATAAATGAACTTTTCTATCATATTCCAATTTACTTGAGATGCACCTGTAGTACTGAAGGTCAGAGGACAAAGATGTTCAAAATGTTCTTCTTCTAACTCTAGAACCCCTTTATAAACCACATCTGCTATTTCGAAGTGATTATAGAGCAGATATACAGCAGTTAAATCGATAAATATGATTCAGAATGCGCCTTCTGCTTTTTGCATCTAGTGCCTTCTGCTCCATTCCGCTCTATCCGGTGCTGTGACGTAAAACGAGCCAAACAGCCTGTTCATTCGGCATTGTGTGCTATTGTTCCATGCTGCTGTTCCTGTCTTTGTGCATTTGTTGTCGTATGATTTAGCAATTTCACGATGGTTTATTGTGTGGCATCTGGTTGTACAAATGGTTCAGACAGTGGGAAAGTTAATCGACAGGGGTAGAAACGTGTTCAGCTATGGGTGCCTAGCAAGCATTCCTTTTTAGAGCTTTTTCTGTTGTGCAGCTGCTACTTGGCTGCTCGTTGTCGTCACTGTCAAGTTCCGACCTCCTAATTGGCTCGAACATGTCCGGTTTGACGATGCCAAGTTCAGCTGGGTGCTCTTGTACGTCGAAATCCTCCTCCTCCTCATATTCCAACACTTTGCTCGCCATTGCATCGATAGTGTAGCGCGCTGTGTTTGGCAATTGCAATGTCACTTCTGGTAGCCTTTGCGGTGGATGGAGTAACTACACGCCGGCGTCTCGAACTTCGGGTATGCTCGGGGAGTGCTCAATACGCGTAATAAAAACCTCATTTTTAGTTAAACTATAGTTGACAACTTGCTGGAAATGACGTGCATGTATTACATAACATACAAAAAATGCAAAAAATAATAATTTTAACTGACCACATAACATTGTTGTCCTCTGACCTTAAGAGGGACAACAGTCAGAACAAGTACACTGTATTCTGCACATTTGCTCTACACATTCACTCCTCCTCCTTGCAAAAAATACGATAGAAAGACAACATTTGGCTGTTTGGTTGTTCTGCAGTGGCTAATACAGTAATGTAGGAATATACTACCACAACATTACCATTTCTGACAAAATTATGACGAGGCTAGACTTGTCCTTAAATCACTCATACAGATAGAGAACTACGTTCCAAATCAGTGACTCTCAAAAGTGTGGTAGAATCACTGCCTAAGTACAGTTCAATTGTATTTAGAGTTTAAGTTCAATATACATACTACATTTAATCTTTCAGAACTCATTGTTTTAAAATATTTATTCAGGTACAATTTGTTTTTATTTTTATGTGTAGTACATTTTGATTGAATCTTAGAGTATTGTTTTGTTTTTGTTTTTTACATGTTCCTATATTTCAGCACATTGTTATAAAGTTCAAGCTGTGCAAAATGTTACAGTGGCTTACAATAATATCAAATACAATTTTTAGCAATAAACTCTCTGTCTTGTTTTTGATGAACAAGCGGGCCTACGACACTACTGTATTTAAATGTTGTTCATGATGGCAGTACTGTATTTGCAAAGTTAATTGTTTTATAAGGTGGTACTTAGTAAAAAGCTAGCGAACCACTCTTCTACACTTTATAAAATTAAATGTTTGGGAAAATTGACTAGTTAATAAAAACAACAAACAATAACCTCACGTCACCCCCAGCAGACTAGGAATTGTCACACTGATATGACTTAACTAAACACCATCTGATTCAATCACATTCTCACTGATTGATTGTTGATTGGATGAATAAGGCATGATAGAGGTAAGGTAAGTGGGCACGATTACCTTTGATTGTTCCATGTATCCACTCGAGCAAAGTCCTTGTAGTCCTGCTGGCCCGTGAAGAACACGTATTGGCCATCATTAGTCGCATTGCTCTATAATCACGTCACAAAGGGGTCGTGTCAACAAAACACACAAAGCTAAGGACAAACAATAGATTAAACTCTTGATGAGTTTTCATGATGTAAATTCTCAGGTCCGTGTGATTATTGACCTTGTAGAACAGTCCAAAAACAGGCTCCACGTCATGTTTGAAAGCGTGGATGACTTTTAGCAGAGCGTCTTCGTATCCCCACAGGAGCTCTCCCACTGTACGTGTGGTGAACAGGCCCTCGTCTTTGTCCGTCATGTAGTTCGAGATCAGCTTGGCAAAAAAAGGCTGATTCTTGAACTGCTCCATCACCGTCTAAACAGGAGGGAGGAACGGGAGAAGAGTGTATTTCTCTCCTCTTGGGTCAAACTGACATAATAAGTTAGTTTGTGGTCAAATGCAAAAGTAGGGAGCGATGTTCACCATTGCAGGGATGTTAACGGTCCTGATGAGGTCACTCTCTGGACCCCGCGACATGTCACGCTGGAATATGTATGTCTTAGTGTTGACCGCTGCTACTTTGGTGCCATTATCCTGAAAGCTCACTTCTTCCATAGGCCGGTACTCTCTGGGTTAAACAAAAAGAAACGAAATAATAAGTGGGTTAGAGTGGAGTGGACATGGAGGAGAACCCCCTCTTTATTTTGTTGCAGTATTTTCTCAAACATAATAATAAAAAGCAGTGATTCCAATAATATGCTGCGGGAAATTACCGGTATTCAATTTCACTTAAACCCTTATCTCCTAAACCAAACAATTCTTGAATAAGCGGCAATACACTGCCAAGAAGTGTTTTCAAAGTTGCCCCACCCCCCAAAAAAAGAAAAAACTCAAAGAAAAAAAAAAAGTTGAACAAAAAATTTATATATTTTTTTAATCCATGAATAGGTGAATCCATGGGTGCTGAACTGCACGTGCACGGGGGTCTACTGTACATCAAAACCACGAAGTGATGAAAAGAAAAAAAAAAGTACATGGCACAATACTTTAACAGTAGATAGTCTCATGTAAAAAAAAAAAAAAAGGATCATGTCTCAAGTCTGAAAGAGTTGACCAGTCTGTTTTCCAATTTCTCAACCTGTTACACGTCAAACAAAACCAAAAAAGCAACAAGTTATTTTAAGATATTTCATTTCATATCAGAACAAGACGACAATCTTGTGTTCCTGAAACTCAATCTCTGAAACAGTTCATTTATCAGCACTTTCACTAATTAAATAATAGGCATACTTGAATGTTAAGTGAACCACTTGTTACTGTATTTAATTTAATTCTTTGGACTATATTGCATTCCTTGAAAACTAGTTGTACTACGAGAGATTTCGAATGGTAATTTTTGACTGGATATTTCTATTTATTATATTTGTATTAATCTTTTATTAACGGTACTGCGGTTTTTCTATGTTTCATAAATAAATGGAGAAAAGATAAGCAGTTCATCAATTTCATGCTATTTTGAGGAAAAATACTACATTGGGATATACAGCCTTATCAGGATCATATACCTATATCAGGATACAAAACTATTGTCCATATCGCACTAGTTACTTGGTGTAAAAAGTGTGACCATCAATGATATAGATGACCAACGATACATTTTTTTGCAGACAATTTGCATTCAAATGAGTGTAATTGGATAATTTGGGAATCACTGCACAAACAGAAAGCTGCTACTCTCTGCTGTTGAATGCACCCCTGCTATTTTATGGGGAATATGGGGTATTTTACACCTGTGCCCTCTATTCTGTTGTGCAGTTTTTCCACACTTACCTGTAAGTGTATGGTCCAATCTCCAACACAGCAGGCCTGTCCCCGTCCAGCATCTCCAGGGGATTGGTCAGGTTGAAGAAATAAAACTGCATGTAGATTGGCGCCGGTGGATCCTCCCAAGCATCGAAGGCGTCGGTGCCATTCTTTAACACAATTTCCTGCGAGAAGTTTAAGCTCGGTTGAGAACATGTGCAGTTCCGTACGAAAAAATAAATAAAAAAAATAGATGCTGACCAAGCTGAAAGTGGTACCACGAGGGTAAAGAGGTCTTAGTGTGGCAGTATTTCACAACAAAATTAGGCCAGTGAGGGAGTAAACAAACGGCGGGTTGTTTTTAGTCTTGAATTTTAGCCAGCCGAGACCATAATTTGTGTCGCAATTCACATGAGCGAACTGTCATAGACAAGACAAGGCTACTGAAATGTCAAACGTCGGGTGGTGTTTGCTTACCTTTTCCACCAATGACTCGACTAGTTTTGGAAACACGTTAGACAAGGCCAGCGCGATGCCCACGATGAGAAGTAAAAACGAAAACAATCCGGTCGCGTAAATACAACATGATTTAAGCATGATGGGACCCCACTGAGTGGCTTCTAACGGTGACAAGTACCGCTAATAAATGACAGCGTCCGACGGCCCTCACGTATGTTTTGATACACCCGGAAGTCGCCTGCGCAACCAAAGACCAACTACCGCAATGTAATAGGTCACTGCTGTAACTTCCTGTTTCTTCGCTAGTCACCTTTTCTTGTTGTAGCTCCCCAAATGCCTCATATTCGAGGAATACAAATTACATAACGCACACGTTTAATTGTTTTAATGTATTTTGTTTCCTAGCGCCTAATAAACTGTTGATGCAGCGACGTTTTTTTTAACTAAACTTATTTGTGCCCGTGTACCAATTTTACCGATTATTAATCTTTGTATGCAATCACGTTACACTGTACCCTACGGGCTATTCATTTTAAATTTTAATTCATTTTTTTAAAATTAGTATTTCTTACAAGGAAACGCTAATTGCATTTTAGAATTGCCATTTTCTGTGTAAACGTTTTATAGATTTAAAGATTTAACAGCCTTCAGTGATTTATTTGAAATCATTAAAATTCCTGTTTTGTTTTGTTTTTTCCATTGTTGGAGGTCGCCTGACAAAATATATATACTGTGCAGTATAATAATAAAAAATGTCGTGTCAGTTTAAGGGTAAAATACACGTTTAAACATTTAAAAAATGCATTATATCTGCTACATCTCAGGTGTAAAACTCAGGTAAGGGCCAGATCGGACCCTCCATGACATTTTATGTGGCCCCGAGAAAGCTTGCCACAATTTCTATCCTCGACTTATGTACAAAACGAGTTACCCATCATAAAAACTATAATAATCAAATGCAGGGGCAATTATTAGGGTTGCAGTGCGGCTCCGCTTCCGGCCAGCGGACATCATGGCTACCAATATGTTTTCTGCGTTTTGTCAAATCTGTTAACTTGTTTTAAACGGCAACATTCCACCCACATCCCAAAAAACATGCGGGGTAGGTTAATTCTTCTTTTCCTTTCGGCTTGTCCCTTTAGGGGTCGCCACAGCGCGTCATTCTTTTCCATGTAAGCCTACCTCCTCTGCCATCATGTCTTCCCTCTATGTGCCCTGCGATTGGCTGGCGACCAGTTCAGGGTGTACCCCGCCTCTCGCCCGAAGATTGATGGTATAGGCTCCAGCACGCCCGCGAACCTAGTGAGAATAAGCAGTACGGAAGATGAACGAATGAATGAATGAATGAATGGGAAAGTCTCACAGGCACCTTATGCTGACATTGACTCAGAATCTCCACTAGAGGTCAGTGGTGTCCACATGTGCACATACAACATACAGTGCTAGGGGAAAAAAACATTACCTATGACCTTTTTTGTTAGTTTTCTTTTCTTTTTTTATTACCATTTTTCATTTACTGCTAATATTTCCTTTAAATGACATTATTTGTAATGTGAAATTTGGGACCTGTCTGTAGTTTGTAGAATAAAACAAATGCTCTTTTTACTGAAACAAAATCTGAGAAATTGATCATTTTGCAGTGACCTAATTTCTTTCCAGGGCTCTCTGGTCATTTGATTGTGTTTCTCACCTTTGTTTTATTGATATATTTGCACTCAAATTAAATGTTTGCGTATGTCTTTGTGACAGATTGTGAGGTTGCAACAGACTTATCCGAGTTTACCAAGTAAGATCAAGTCAATGCAGTTTTACAGCTTTGACACGTTGCTGCTTGCATCAATACTTTTACTGCAGTGTGGTTACATGCACCAACTAACTCGCATAGTTTCAAAGCAAAACAACAGAAACGAAACCCAAATTCTATAGAGGTGCAAATCCAGAATGAGTCAAGCAGACAGACTAAGGCTATGCTGTGTTCTTATGGGGTTCCCAGTAGCCATGTCTCAGTCAAGAACAATATGTATGGCTTGTTCAGGACTGGTGCGCTGTTACTTTTTTCAGCCCAATTCCAAAATATAGTGGTGCCTTCAAATACGAGTGAACCGATTTGTGAGTCTTGCCAGATACGAGCTGCCGTTCTGCTGATTTTCTGTTTTGACTTACGATCAAACACTTCACAACAAGAAGCACTTTGGCAGACAGTCAACAAGTCTCCAAAATGAGTCTTCAAGCTGTTCATTGCCACTTCCAAGTAAAGTTTACTGTTTAAGAGAATTACATTTTGTGTATTTAAGACAACCACATAATTTTGCCTCTAAAATCTACCACCTTAACGCGAACACATAAAAACGGCTTAAACAGGCTAACGGATAGCATTGGTGATATTTGAACACAAACGGTTGGGCAACACATACAAAGAGATATTATAACAATACTCACAGGAATATATTATTTTTCCTTGGCGAAGAATGACGAATATGATTTAGGCTTACTGAGGACCTGAGACAATCTCCATTTATAGTATATCCATATTTCTGTAGAATGCTACCCCCAGGTGGCCAAAACACGTTGTCTATTGAATGAAAGCAAAACATGATCACGTTTGTCTGTTCCTTCTGCTTCTGACCTCGAGTTTTGCTACTTTGTTTCCTGGTGCCTGTGGCTGTTGGGGATTCTGCTACAAAGACAGTGAAGTGTGTTTCCCTGTCCCGATCTCTGTGAATTGGGAATTAAGGCAACAATCTGGTGTGAGCATTCCTGACCAGCTATCTGTGGATTTCGGAGTATTACATGACTTTGGCCCAAGACTACGGTGGCCCTGAAGTGCAAAACACAAAACAATAAGGACGCACAATAGCAAATTAAAAAAACTCCCGATGATCCTACGCCCATGGCGCCCAAAACAGGGCCGAGTTGAGTGACCAGACAAAGACGGCTCACACCAATGGACCGAGGTTTCTCTTGCCCAGATGTGGGACACCGGGGCCCCCTTCTGGAGCCAGGCCTGAGGGTTGGTGCTTGAAGGCGAGCGCCTGGTGGCTGGGACCGCACCCATGGGGCCCGGCCGGGCACAGCCCGAAAAGGCAACGTAGGTCCCCCTTCCCCTGTGGGAGGGGCCAAAGGGTACGGGTCGGTACCGAGCTGGGTGGCGGCTGAAGGCAGGGACCTTGGCGGTCTGATCCCCGGCTACAGAAGCTGGCTCTAGAGACGTGGAATGTCATCTCTCTGGCAGGGAAAAAACGCCCGAGCTGCTGTGTGAGGTTGAGAAGTTCCGACTTGATATAGTCGGGATCACCTCCACGCACAGTTTGTACTCCGGTAACAGTTCTCTTGAGAGGGGTTGGACTCTTTTCCACTCTGGAGTGACCCACGGTGCTGCTGGGGGACTTCAAAGCTCCCGTGGACAATGACAGTGAGACCTGGAGGGGCATGAGCGGGAAGAACGGCCACCGACCAGAACTGGAGTGGTGTTCTGTTATTGGACTTCTCTGCTTGCCATGGATTATTCATAACGAACACCATGTTCGGACATAAGGGTGTCCACATGTGCAATTGACACCAGGACACCATAGGCCGCAGTTCAGTGATCGACTTTGTGATCCTATCATCGGACTTGAGGTCATGTCTTGTTACACTCAGGTGAAGAGAGTGGTGGCGCTGTCAACCGATCACCACCTGGTGGTGAGTGAGCGCCTTTGGTGGGGGAAGATGCCGGTCCGACCTGGGAGACCCAAACTTATTGGAAGGGCCTGTTGGGAACGTCTGGCAGAGTCTCCTGTCAGAAGGAGCTTCACCTCCCAACTCCGACAGAACTTTGCCGATGTCCCTGGGGAGGCGGGGTACATTGAGTCCGAGTGGACCATGTTCAGTGTCTCCATTGTTGACGCTGTTGATTGGAGCTGTGGCTGTAAGGTTGTCGGTGCCTGTCATGGCGGCAATTCCAAACCCGTTGGTGGACACCAACAGTGAGGGATGCCGTCAAGCTGAAGAAGGGGTCCTATCGGGCCGTTTTGGCCGTGGGACTCCGGAGGCAGCTAATGGGTACCGGCTGGACAAGCAGAACGCAGCTTTGGTGAAACAACGGGCATGGGAAGAGTTCGGCGAGGCCATAGAGAACGACTTCTGGACGGCTTCGAGGAAATTCTGGTCCACCATCCGGCATCTCAGGAGGGGAAAGCACCGTCAACACTGTGTATAGTGGGGGCGCTGCTGAACTCAACTCAGGACGTTGTGGGTGGGTGGGCCGAATACTTCAAAGACCTCCTCAATTCCACCTACATGCCTTCCCATGAGGAAGCAGAGTCCGGGGACTAATTCTGGACACAGCCACATCCCCACTTATAAGAGGGGCATGCACCCTTGTGCAACCACATTATCCCAGTTAGTTCTACTTCCCCTCTCGATATTCCCCCCCGCCCCCCAAATGATTTGTACAGGATATATGTCAAATTATGGAGGAAAAAGTTTTGTTGTTTTATCATGGTCTAATTTTTTATGTATCACCAAAACTTGGCATTTCAACAGTGTTGTGTAGACTTTTATTTTCACTGTACAGCTACGGGCATGATCGCGGAAGGAATTAAACGCTGAAGTCAAGGTACCATATTACAGTGTAGACCACTGGTGTCAAGCTCAAGGCCTAGCCAGATATGGCCCACTACATCATTTTACCCGATGTGGCCCGTGAAAGCAAATCATGTGTGTCAACTTTCATGATTCTTGCTAAAATCTCTATCAACATTTGTAACTTTCATATTTAATACATATTGTTGAGACAGCTGAACAAACTAATAATTGTCCTTGAATTCTGATTTCAATTATTGCATTATATGATGAAGCGATTTACCATTTATATGGTTTCACAGTCGTAACGACCCACTGAAGGCAACCGGTAACTCCAATGTGGCCGGTGAAAGAAAATGAGTTTGACGCAGCTGGTATGTACTTTTTTGTGACATTCTGTTTGTTTGGTGATGTGCCATATTTTTCTACAGTGTATCATGTAAAATATGTGCCTTGGCTCAATAAAGGTTGGGGAAACTCCGTTGTAAAGCGAAGCAGCAAATTCCCCTCAAGCAGAACGTGAATGGAGCACAATGGAGGGCACGAACGCCCCCCAGCCACCGGGCCCGCCCACGCCCCCCCACTCCTCGGTCACGAGAGCCCGTGTGACGTCACACTACAGAGGCGGCCAGCAGCCTTGTGTGTGGAGGGAGGGAGGGGGAGGGGGAGGGGGAGGGGGGCGCCAACAGCCCCAACAGCCCCAACTTTGAATGTATGCCGGCCCAGTGTGTCGCTCGGTCCGCCCGCACTGTTTTCGTCTGCTTTCTCTGCATCCTCCCACTCGAGCGGCGGCAGAACAACGACTCGCTGTTCGCTCGCTAATCCGCCTTTTGGCTCCTAAAAAGAGAATTCCGCGACTCCATAAAAAAAAAAAAAAAAAAAAAGAAAACAAGAAAGGGTAAGTAGATGCATTGAATCGTGAATGAAATGAATCGCACGGAATTCGGACGTTCGTTCAAATTGTTTGCTGCAGTCTCGTACTCGTCAAGTGGTTCGGTCGCGGAGATGCACGCTACTTTAGTCTTATTCGCCTTCCAATGGGAAACTCTTCGTTTACAACTCTTAGCTGGCAGAATACAAAAGGAAGTTAACTTTAACCGGCTTGTGGATTCTTGGGAGTACATAGATCTGCAAATATGTTCATAATCAGATAAGAGGGTCAAACGATCGGTGTGCAGTCTGTTTCGAGTAACATTGTTACATTATCAATTGTCACACAAGTACAAGACGTTAACCGGTGAAGTAAAGCAATCCATCTTTGTGTATGCACTGCTAACATCAACTTGATGCATAGTTCCCTTTAGCATTCTTAACTGTCATACAAGTTTAAAAAGAAGTTAACCTCTTTATATTAATAGGTAATAAGCAAATTGACTTAATGCATATTGCTTTTAATCTAGGGATGCAAACGGGTGGAAAATTCCTTGTAAATTTCTGTAAAGTTTTAATTTCAATGGAAAGTCAAGCTGGGGAATTTTGGAAATATTCCAAATTGGAAACTTTCCATAGGAACTATGACATTTTAGGAATTCATTCCCTTAAAGTCCCATTCATTCCCACAGCTAAATTAGAACTCTGAATTTTGCAATTCTAGTTTGAATATGGCGGCGCAGTGGACAACTAGTCAGCACATCTATCTGCCTCACAGTTCTGAGGACCCAGGTTCAAATCCGGCCTCCCTCGTGTGGAGTTTGCATGTTCTCCCCGTGCCTGTGTGGGTTTTCTCCAGGTGCTCCGGTTTCCTCCCAAATCCCAAAAACGTGTGGTAGGTTAATTGAAGACTAACTTGCCCGTAGGTGTGAATGTGAGTGCAAATGGTTGTTTGTCTATGTGTCCCCTGCGATTGGCTGGCGACCAGTACAAGGTGTACCCCGCCTCCCACCCAAAGATAGCTGGGATAGGCTCCAGCACGCCCGCGATCCTAGTGAGGATGAGCGGTACGGAAAATGGATGGATGGTTTGAACATTGTGTACAAAGAAGTCACCAGGTGAAGTACAGCAATTCATTTGTGTACTCACCGCTAACGTTGATTTCATTCGTAGTGTGTTTTAGCATACACATCTGTCAAACAAGTGTAAAAAGTAAAAGGTGAAAGCAAGTCGACTTTATGCATAGTGCGTTTAAACTTTCATAACTGTCACACAAGTGCTATACAGTCAAAAGTTCTCCAGTGAAGTAAAGCAATACATTGTGTACACTTCATTATTATTATTTACTTACTGTTGCCATATTGTATTGAGATGCATGCACTCACTTTCGAACATTGCAACTATTTTTTCCCAAAAAGTTTAATTGCCGCTAAGAAACAGACAATAAGCAGAATCCTTTTCACGTTGTTTCCCAAATGACAAGAAAGGAGTGCAGTGGAAGGCAATCACAGAGTCAATCGTGCGGAACATTTCCAAAACATGGTGCCCATGTATACGCTGGAGAAGCAGAGACATGACAAACCTTTGACCTGATGTATGTGGTTCCAAGCTGCAAATATTTTGCCAAGGTCGCCTTGCCTCACCTGTAAAACGCTACATAAGCGCGTGAGAAAGCTGGGGTGCAGAGTTACTGTCGTACATATGGACTAGCCGAGCCATGCAGTTTGACATTTCATTTATGATGTTAAATTATTTAAAATGTTAATTCATCAAGAGTCCTGTTTACACACATTACATGTTTTGAGTAAAGGGAAGAATTTCCAAGAGGAAGTATTCTTTATTTTTCTTGATTTTATTATAAGGGCATATCACCCAGCTTTACTTTACAGCCATATTTTTCCATATAAAACCTCTAATATATAAAAATATGTGGTCCCCAACATCAATGTGTGTCTGCTCCTCTAATACGCAATAAAATGCGACCATATTCTCCCCCAGCATTAATTTAAAGAGCCAAACACTGGCAGGTAACTTACATTCAAATAGCCGAGCATTGCACACATGCTTGAAATACAAGCAGCTGCAGGAGAGCCTGGAAACATAATGAAGTAGCCTCGTTACAAGGATGCAATGCTCACCGGGATACTTTCAGAGGTAAATCATGGACAAGGTCATCTCGGCCAAGAAAAAAATGGCGCTTGCTTGAGGGAACTCAGGCAGAAATACAGTTGCCAGACATCCTGAAGGGTTTGGAGGTGATTTAAAACATCGGAGGAAACCATAGAAAGCTGGAAACCATTTGCAGGGAGGTTCAAATTAGAATAGCATGTGCTTTGTCTACTTCGGAATTGCCTGTTGCTTGGGGAATAAGTCAAATGTAAAAGTGGGATCAAATTTAAAATGTTGATTTACTTCGGTGCTGCTGGACACCTCAAATTAAAAGATATGTTCGAGAAACAACCTTTCAAACGAGTCGGTGCTTCAACATCTGTGTGTCCCCCCAACCCCTCTCCCTTCTTCCAGCTGGAAGTGAGCAAGCAACTACATGGACTACTAGACCGAACATGAAGAGCCTTAAAGCCAAGTTCAGGAAAACCGATGTAAGTAGTAAAACACATGCTCGTGACTAAGAAAGAAGTGCGCGTACACGCGTGCCCACATGGCGGAGGTCTTTGGTGCACGTCTTTGGCAGCTGTGGATGATTTATGGCAGCCTCTCTTGACCTCTGAGCTGCACAAATGATTGATATTTAAGAAAAACAAAAGTAAACCAAACAGTTTTGAATCATAGTATGAGTATAATCCATTTAGCCCCCCCCCCCCACATCCCTAGCCCCTTGTGTGCTTCTTGAAAACAGAAAACACATGGGAAAAGCTCAGTGTGACATGGTATGCTTTGACATCTTTAATTGGCAGTGCCATGAGAAAGGTAGCTCTTCGAGAAAAATAAGGTCACAGTCAGGAGATGAGGTCGAGAAGCCATGATTGATGGCGTTGGAGCGGTGTGAAACAAAAACGCAGCAGAAACCATACTTCTCTGATAGTTACTCACTTAAGAGGACCACAGTGTGGGAATGCTGGGCTAAATTCCAGCAAAGGCCACAATTCCGCAGTTCTCTACTTGCACATTTCACCCTGCAGATGATTAATCCATCTTTTGGCAAGAATGCATCTGTCTCTGCCTCGCAGTCTAACTTATTGAACACTCACAGGAAGTGAGGCGTCTCCACTTGTCTGACTCATCCGCTGTCATCGTGGTGTTGACGGCAACAGTGCTAAACAGCAAACAGGAAAAGTCTGGAAGTTCCTGGTTAACTTGGATTCTCAAAGGAAGTTTACGAAGTAGAGGATTGGTGAATGGAGTCAAGAATGTTTACAGCGTGTGGTTGGGTAATGTGATGAGCACAATAGAAATGAAGAGTCATCTTTTCTAGGGTTGTCCTATTCGGTGGAGTAATTTTCCACCTTGACTTAGTCATGACCAGAGGTGGGTAAAGTAGCCAAATATTGTACTCAAGTACTATTAATTTATAATAATAAGACTCAAGTAAAAGTCAAAAGTAGTCCTCCAAATATTTACTTGAGTAAGAAAGTACTTAGTGAAAAAACTACTCAACTAAAGAATAACTAATGAGTAACTTCCATTCATCCATCCATTTCCTACGCCGCTTATCCTCACTAGGGTCGCGGGTATGCTGGAGCCTATCCCAGCTAACTGCCGCCAGGAGGCGGGTTATACCCTGAACTGGTTTCCAGCCAATAGCATGGCACTTATAAAGAAACAACCATTCACACTGACATACCTACCGAGAATTTAGAGTCTTCAATCAACCTACTATGCATGTTTTTGGGATGTGGGAGGAAACCGGAGTACCCGGAGAAAACCCACGCAGGCACGCTCCTCAGAACTGTGAGGCAGATGTGCTAACCAGTCAGCTACCGTGCCACTATTTATTTATTTGTTTGTTTGTTTATTTATATTGGAGTCCACACAGGTGGAACGGTGGACGACTGGTTAGAGTGTCTGCCTCACAGTTCTGAGGAGCAGGGTTCAATCCCCGGCCCCGCCTGTGTGGAGTTTGCATGTTCTCCCCGTGACTGTGTGTGTTTTCTCCGGGCACTGCGGTTTCCTCCCACATCTCAAAAACATGCATGCTAGGTTAATTGACAACTCTAAATTGCCTGTAGGTGTGACTGTGAGTGTGAATGGTTGTTTGTTTGTATGTGCCCTGCGATTGGCTGGCAACCAGTTCAGGGTGTACCCCGCCTCCTGCCCGATGATAGCTGGGATAGGCTCCAGCACGCCCGCGACCCTAGTGAGGAGAAGCGGCTCAGAAAATGGATGGATGGATGGAGTCCACACACACTTGGCACTGTCCAAAAACCAAACCGAAAAGCCCTACAGAAACTTTATTTGCTTTATTCACTTAAATGACTGAATGAAGAAGCTGGTTTCTGACTTATTGATAGTGTGTGTGTGTGTGTGTGTGTGTGTGTGAGAGCGAGAGAGCGTGTGCCAGAGAGAGAGAGAGAGAGAGAGAGAGAGAGCAACTACTTACCGCAAGGTGTTTTGTTTTCTCAAATTAGAAGTGGGCTGAAGTATCCATGTTTGGGCAGTCATAATTTAAGACTACACTGCATGACAAAGCTGTTGTTTTTCGGAGTCTGCAACGTAAACACTCGCATGGCTTTTTTCCCCCCAAAATGAGTGACTTTGATTGTCCCACGAAGGCTTTGTGTACGGTCATGTGACTGCCTTGTGCCGTCTGATTGGTGAGTTGGAGTCTAATGACACTAGTAATCACGTTGGATTGGCGTAACGACACGATGATGAAGTCTAAAAATATATCGCACACGCAATAATGAACAAATAAAAGTAGCGAGCGGCATGTCGATCATTGTAATGGAGTAAAAGTATCGATTCTTCTTCACATAAATCCATCCATCCATTTTCTGAGCCGCTTCTCCTCACTAGGGTCGCGGGCGTGCTGGAGCCTATCCCAGCTGTCATCGGGCAGGAGGCGGGGTACACCCCGAACTGGTTGCCAGCCAATCGCAGGGCACATACAAACAAACAACCATTCGCACTCACAGTCATGCCTACGGGCAATTTAGAGTCTCCAATTAATGCATGTTTTTGGGAAGTGGGAGGAAACCGGAGTGCCCGGAGAAAACCCACGCAGGCACGGGGAGAACATGCAAACTCCACCAAGGCGGGGCCGGGGATGGAACCCGGGTCCTCAGAACTGTGAGACTGACGCTCTAACCAGTCGTCCACCGTGCCGCCCTTCACATAAATACTCAAGTAAAACTAAAATGTATGTTACATTCAAACTACTATGATAAGTACAATTTATCCAAAATGTTACTTGAGTAAATGTAACAAAGTAAATGTAGCGCGTTACTACCCACCTCTGGTCATGACATCCATTTCAAAACTCCTCTGTGGAATATCTAATGTACAGCGGAGGTATTCCCATACTGCAAATAATCCAAATGACGTTCTCTCAATCCCCTCCGGTCTAGATAAACATGAGCTCCATAACGGTGGAACCCGCCAAGGTTGAAGGCAAGCTGTTTGTCAAAACCTCTGATTTGTTCAGATTCATTTCCAGTATTTTCTCATAGGAAATCATGTAAATGAAATTCATCCATTGCACCGTTAAAGACTGGCTATAAAGGAAGGGATGCACCGAAACTGGTGCCAATACTGTACATCTGTACTCTTACTCTGACTCATAAAAATGCATGTCATATACATTATATAGTATTCTGTCGACCCTGAGTATACAGTTTACAGTTGAGCAAATGGTAAACAGTTCTTCAAAAAGAGTCAAAGTGTGTTTGCTTCGTGCTGTTTATAGACACTCCTGTTGAAGTTTACTGTAAAACTAAACACACAATAAATAGAATTACACACGTCGTATATTCAAACAAGCACATATTTCTTCTTACAAATGGCTTCATCTCCGCTCCCTTAATACTATAACACATTAGGCAAAACAAAGTATAAACCTTTAAAGGTCCCCTTCCAGTCATTTCTTTCTTTTTATGTGTTGGACGACTGGTTAGCACATCTGCTTCAAAGTTCTAAGGACACGGGTTAAAAACTGGCCTCGCCTATGTGAAGTTTGCATGTTCTCCCTGTGCCTGCGTGGGTTTTCTCTGGGTACTCCGGTTTCCTTCCACATCCCCAAAACTTGCATGGTAGGTGGATTGAAGACTCTTAAGTTGTCCAAAGGTGTGAATAGGAGTGTAAATGGTTGTTGGTTTATATGTGTCCTGCGATTGGCTGGCGACCAGTTCAGGGTGTACCCCAACTCTCGCTCAAAGATAGCTGGGATAGGCTCCAGCACGCCCGCAACCCTAGTGAAGATAAGCGGTATGGAAAATGAATGAATTAATCTTTAATGCCCTTTCATCAGGTTTGCAAGATTATTTGGATTGGAAATGCCCAGAATGTCCCTTTTCAAGATATTCTTGTTGGTAGAGTTTTAACATAAAAATACATTTTTTATTGAAATTTTAACATAAAACACAATAATAACAATAATAATATCAAGTGTTATACTTATTGAAATTAAATTTATTCTGTATATAATATTAAATGTTTTTTTTTAAACACAATATTTGATTGCATGGAAAAGGTGTGTTACATTTGATTAAAACTTTTGTCATGTTCAATAAAAGTTTGTATTTTTGAACAATAGTTGAGTAAAATAAAAGACATTTTCATCAAAATTGCAAGGCATAGTCTTGTGTCAGTATGCAGCAACGGCATGTACCGTAATTTCTCTTGTAAAATGGGCATTTTTTTTCCCCCCAAAAATTGTCAAGTGCGCATTAGGGTAAAATGAAAAACATATGAGCACAACTGTGTTTTCTCATTTACTAAATAAAAGTAGGGCTGTCAATTTCAAAACAAGAGCAAGTCAACAACAAGAAAGTATTCAAATAACTTCAGAATAATTCTATGAAAAAAAACTAACAAAATACAGATAATACTTCATGTTTTGATCATATGGGTAGAAGCAAAATCATGCATTGTAAAAATCCATTATACATAGATAGAAGGGTTTTTCCAGAATTTTGAGGTCAATTTTGGGGGTGCGTATTATACACGAGAAATTACGGTGCTCAAATATAAGTACTTGGACACATACAGTATCAATACATAAAACTTTATGAACTGTACAGATAATGTTAATTTAAAAAAAAGTACTACTCAACATTTGCTGACGCATAGCATGCCGAGCAGTGGAAAGTGATGCTTGCTATCAATCGATTGATCGCTTGATACAGAATATAATTTTTTTTTAAACATTATTAAGAGTCTTAAGTATAAAAAGCTAATTGCTTTGTAAGAAACCTAAAACTACACACCCTCAGATGAGATGTGACAGACTGTGTAGACAAGAGGGAGGATGGTGGAATGAAGTCAACTTTGTGCGTCATGCTTTTTAACATTCTTAACTGTCATGCAATTATAAAAAATAATTTAACCGCCCTACAGCTAAAGTTGTTTGCTCATCCTTAAATTTGACAATGTGTGGCAGAGGGTGCATTACTGCTTGTGCTTGCGAGGTGAACCTCTTCATTAGGACTAAACACAGCTCGTGTTTATTCCATTTTACTTTTATTGATATCAACTTGTTTATTCATATTGTATTGAGCAGCCTAGACATAGATTTGTCATTCTCACTGGCAAAACACGTGAAGTTAACATTTAGTTGCTCACCGAGCTGAAGCCTCGAGATATGTTGATGCTTTGCTTGAGGGTGGTTCTGAAGACTTTAGATGCCTATTTTTCCGGAAATATTTGGGTCAAATTCCACATTGCATGATTTTAGGGGCATTTGAATTTGGGGGCTCCACTGTACAATGGTCCATTCAGAAGCACCATTTTCCTAGCAGTCATGTTTTTTTGTGTGTGTAGCAATAGTTGATCTTAAGTCATGGATAAGCTAATGAAGGGAAACTATCAGAGCGGCCTCTGCTTTCTTTACAAGATACATTTCCAATTAAAATGATTTTAGTTCATAAATATTTTTAAATTCCATTACTGTAAAATTAAATAAATTGAGGTACAATGCCCTAAAGGTTAGCACATCTGCCTCATAGTTCTGGGGTTTGGGGTTCAAACCTTGGCACTGGCCTTCCTGTTTACAGTTTTCATGTTCTTCCCATGCTCGTGTGGGTTTTCCGCAGGTACTGCAGCTTCCTACCATATTCCAAAAATATGCATGTTAGGTTTATTGAAGACTAAATTGTTCATAGGCATGAATGTGAGTGTGAGTGCTTGTTTGTCTATATGTGCAATGCAATTAGCTGCTAACCAGTCCAGGGTGTAACAACACCATAGAAACACCATACCCACATTGAAGCATCAGCATCATGCGTTGGGGCATTTTCTATTAAAGTGGAACTGCGGCTTTGGTCAAGGTGGAGGGAATGATGAACAATTCAAAAGACTAGTCAGTGTTAGCACAAAACCTGGAGGCCTCTGCTAGAAAGCAAAAAGTCAAGGAAAGCCTACTAGAACAACTGAAAAAATATTTGGACTTATTCAAAGGCACTTTAAATGATGACAGGTATGTGCTGACTCCAATTTAACATGAATTTGAAAGTGATTGATTCATTCTGAACATACCGACATACCAGTTAGTAGAGGGTGTGCACAGTTAGATTTTATAAAAAAAAAAAAAAACTGCAAAAAAGAAACAAAAATCTATTATATTTCAATTGGGTTATACAGGTTATACGTCACATTTGAAATGATATATCTTACTGTAATTTTTTTACATTACAAAAACCTGGCATTAGAGCAGAGGTGTGTAGAATGTTTATATCTACTGTTCATCTTCCTGATCAAATGAGATTCTATACAAAATAAGAATGTCAACTTTTTTTCTTAACATTTTTTGTATTGATTATTGTGACTGTAGTTTGCAATAGTGTGATGCAGTGGAGTTCTACGAGACTAGTTTTGTGTGTTCTTGTAAATTACATTCCACATGATGTTACAAAGTATGTGGAAACAGAGCTCTAGGGGAATGGAATCGATATAAAATTTGACAGACGTCCTTGGTATTTCTTGCAAACCCAAATATGAATCACTGTGATTTTGGCTGGGCATACAGCCCGATGCAAGTAAATGATTGCTAATTCAGTCTGCTATGTGGGAGAGAACAACCACGTTCATTGTTCAGAAAAACGTCGCGTTTGGTGTTGAGCTCTGCGAGGTCTCAGCAGTGGACTGTGTCAATCTGACCTTTTTGTACCAGCCTTAAAAAAAACTGTATTTACAAGAAGAGGTGTACATTGTCTGAGATGGATGCTTTGTAAGCATGTTGCCCATCTTCACTGCTACGTCAGCCAGTTGTAGGCACTGAGAGGAGAAAAAGACGAGTCGGGATTTTAAGGTTGCTTAGAAACACGAGCAAAGCCGTTTGCACTTGTGTGTGTCTTTGCACACATCACTCCCACATTCTATTGAGCACTTTGATTGGCCTACTTTCGTTCTTCCTTTCACACTCTGTATCACTGTCCATTGCTTTGCATTCAATTAAAAGAAACGCAAAGATGAAAACTTTTCCCCCTCCAACTGTTAGCATGCTTTGCACAACTGTTGGATTAAAACAAATGGTGGTCATTAAGTTATGTCAAAAAGAATGTTACATTGTTTAAACCATGCAGCCAAAAGTCATTCCATTGCTCCTCATACCGACCACAATAGAATTAAAATACCTCCCTGGTTCTATTTTGGGTTTTGGTTGTCAGTGACAGTTTACCAAGGAATGTTCTCCCCCAAAGCCAGTCCTTTATTTTCAGTTTTATGATTTAACACAAAGCTAATTCTTTTTTTTTTTTTTTTTTTTTACAAATGTTTTTTTTTTTTTTTTTTTTTACTTATGTTGCTTTATCATACTTGGTCATGCAAGGTCAACATGAGTCAGAGTCTGGTAGACTGTAATGTGTTTGTCTTTACGTTTGTGTGTGTGTGTACTACACTTTGTGTTTTTTTTTGTGTGGATTATGTGGGCTACTCAACTGTAAAATGTGTATAATAAGGTGTTTGTGTGTGTGCATGTGTGTGTATGTTAGGGCAACCAGACATGTAATCTGGGTTTATGGGAAAAAGGTTTGACAAACAGCCACAATGAGACAAACACATGAACAATCACACGGCAGAAATCATAATGGCAAATTGCTATTTTCTGGTAATACATTCTAAAAATGACTCTCATAGAGTCATGTTCACAAATATAGCGGAAGCTTTTAGGTCAAAGCCATTCTGGGATATTATATATATTTTTGGGGGGGTTGAAGCTATTTTTCTTTCCTCATGCAAACCTTTATTAACTAGAGAGGCAATGTCTCTAGTAATAGTTCAACATTCTTAACGTTCAGAAAAGTGTAATAAGAATTTAACATCTGTACAGCAAGAAAATCACTTACCCTTGTACCGCCACAATGTTGCATTGCTTTTCCTCCATCACAATAACCCACAATCAAGTGCATTTCTAGTGTGCTACTCTGTCAGAACTTGTCAACAGCAAGCTGTTCGGATTTTGATGCTACTGTGACATCACAGTCAAGTTAATTGAAATAATACCACCCTCACTCTGACCTTCTACAACTATGACTTGGCAGCTCGGACGGAGAAGATCTGCCTTTTTCTTTTTTCAGAATCGACAGCCGGACAACACGAAAACACTATCAGATGAGAGCCGAAGTGTTGTTGAATGAACAGATTAGCATTAGATTCTGAGACTCGGCACATAAACATACTACTTGTATGAAAGCCGGTAATTTTCATAGACTATAGCCTTCACATTCAGGCCCGTTATTCCTTTTAACATGAACTATTTTGCACACACTCGCGCGTAATACATGCAACTTTTTGTTGTATTCTGTGTATATGCTATTGTTGATAATAGTGCCTCGCACAGCCCTGCGTATATTGTCACGACTTAAAAACTGCTCCCACAGCTTCCAGTCTAGGTAGGATTAAACCCCCACTAAAAACCGCTCTAACTTCCATGTACAGTACATCATATCCACAATGTGCTTGCAGAGACACAAACACACATTTAATTGACGCACGGATTACATCTCCTCTCACTCCACACATCTGTTCCATGGCGTCAATTAATCCGGATGGAGGGGGGGTTGGACATAGCACGGGAACCTGATTGAACATGTCAAAATTTTTGCTGCGATTCCGCAATATACATCATCTAATTTTAGCTGTGTAAATATTGCAGGAATGGTGAGCTCCTTATCAGGCGTGGTGGAATGTCTGCTGTGTTAAATACAGCGGCACTGCCCAAGCACTCAGTCGCATGCTGTTCATCTGAAAACATTTCTACAGAATCCTTTGTGCACTGTGGGGATAAAAGCATTTAATTACACTGTTCACGGGGTATAGTACATTTTGTGGAACTATAGACCACATAGATTGAATTCCTTGCGAAGCAAAAAAATGTCAATCTTAACATTTTGGCGGCTTAATCCTTCAGATGTTGACGATTTCCTATACAGCTGAAGCGTCTCTCTGGTAGGGAATGTTTTATTTGGCCCAGTCTGACTCGATGTGGCCAGTCTGAGTTTATTCTGGCTGGGTGCAGCAAAAGGGTATTAATACTGGGCGTGACAGTAAAGCCTCAGGGAGAGACCCTTGTTAATCCGGGGGAGGAAGGGCGGGTGTCTGTGTTGACAAATCTGAGCCAGGGAGAGATGTCCTCATTCAAACATAAACTAGCCGGATACACTCAGTGTCAGCATTAAAGGCAATGCAATAGTAGTATGCAATAAATCCCCCATAACGAGCGCTGTGGGTGGGTTCGCTTAATGTGTGAGAATCCATGCCCTGCTAAAAAAAACATGTTTCTTATGCCCAGCCCTACTCGTTTGAGCTGTGGAACTATATCCGCTTCAAGCCTCCGGTGGTTAGAATATATCCCACCTCGTCGTCGCCGCGACGACAGGCGCAAGCCACCAGCTAGCTCACGAGCTAACGGACTTCCGGGGCTCCTCTTTGTCGGCGGACAGGCAAAGGGCTTATCCGCGGCGTCTCCTTGTCTTTTGGGAATTAAAATAATGACACAAGCTGTTCTGTAAATTGCAGAATCCAGGGAAGATGTATTTCTGGAGTGTAGGCGTAACTAGCTAGCCAACTGCACGCTGTAGTGATACAAAGGCCTAGTAATGATAACTAAGTAACTCAATTGCACCAGATAACCACTGATGCAAATGAAGGCGCTCAAGTTCTTATATAGTGGGGGAGGGGGACTCATGCAGGACGTTCAAGCGCGCGCGTCACTGGGCGGCGTTTTAGTCACGCCCCCCCAAAAAATCAGGAAAACAAATTGTGAAAAAACAGTTTAAAGCTTTATCTCCACAATTCAGTACTACATTGTACATAGTTCTCAGCTATAGCACATGCTTCAAACATGCATAATGTATTCAGAGGCAAATCATAAGGCATACTCACTAAGTAGTGTTTTTCATTTGATTGTTTTATATTTATGGCCTAGAAGTGCTTTCAGCGGCACGGTGGACGACTTGCTAGAGCGTCTGCCTCACAGTTCTGAGGACTGGGTTTCAATCCCCGGCCCCGCCTGTGTGGAGTTTGCATGTTCTCCCCGTGCCTGCGTGGGTTTTCTCCGGCCACTCCGGTTTCCTCCCACATCCGAAAAACATTTGTGGTAGGTTGATTGAAGACTCTAAAATTGCCTGAAGGTTAGAATGTGAGTATGAATGGTTGTTTGTTTATTTGTGCCCTGCGATTGGCTGGCAACCAGTCCAGGATGTACCCCGCCCCCTGCCCCATGATAGCTGGGATAGGCTCCAGCACTCCCATGACCCTTGTGAGGATAAGCGGCTCAGAAAATGGATGGAAGTGTTTTCATACAAATATTTGCTGTAATTATGTTTACTTAATACCTCCTAGGTTTTTTTTGTTTTTGTTTTGTTACCATGGGTGTTTTTGTTTGGGTGGGTATATTTATTTAATCAGCGCATTGTGCTAAATTCTGGCTCACAATGACAGCCTATATCTGATCTGTCCGCTTTCGTTGCTGTCTAATTGGAAGACATACGATTCATATTGGATTTTTATCCACATATAATCGAGACTTGATTTGCATGATTTGAGGCTATCCGATTCGTTGTGTTCTTTCAGTGCATATGGGAGAGAAAGTACTATCAGAGTCGTAACAGAAGTCTATTTCACAATGCGTATAAAAGGAATTTTCTGCCTTTTTCTCATGATACTGTTCTGTGAACTGCACAGACTCGTAATGGGAGTGTCAAAGCCACGGCTGTATGGGGGAATAGCAAAGTTGCAGGGAAAAGGGAGAGCCGGAACCGGGTTGTCACTTCTTCCTCACCTGACCTGATGTTGGCCACATTGCCCCGCATGTAGTTATGATTGCAGTCAGCAAAGTCACTGTAAAAAGTGCACCGTTTTGGGATTATCCCACCTTTGGATTCTGTGTATCAAGCAAAGGTGACAATGATAATTTTTTGCTACGTCTCTGATTCTGGCGTTTTGCAGGATACAGAGTGCGCAGTGGGATGTTCGTTTGCTAATAAGTGATAGAGCCACTGTGTCCCCTCTCCGGGAGGTCCCGGAGAGGGGACACAGTGTTATCACACAACAGTCCAAGAGACTTAGGGTTTAAGCATAGATCCAATTAAAGGGAGACAGGGATCTTCCTTCCAGTTATCCCTTTTTACCTCAACTCTAGAAAGCTCAGAATCGAAAAATTAACAAGACACTCTGCATTGTAAAATGATCATGTCTCTCTACTAGAGTTTTCACACTTTTATGAATTCATGTTTGTTGGATGTTTCTTATGAATGAATTCCCTCTTTAGCGCAACAAAATCAACTGTGGATTATGATAAATTATGAATCAATAAGGTTTTCATCTTAAACTCCTAAGGGAGGGCCACATCTCTGTCAATAGCCTCTTTTTCCATGTTGCTGTTTTGTATAAACAGCACTGATATGGAATGGAGGGCCATAATTGTCCCATGAATATTCTGCATTCGGCAATATCAGTACCGTAAGAGGCGGGACAATGCCTGTATTTTAGAGAATAAGGGGAAGGCAGGACAGAGTTTAGCACCAGACAGTCCCCTGCTGGACCTACTGTTAAGGTTCCGATGATGCTATTTTGCAGGACCTTTATGCAAATGAAGTTATTGAAGGAATTTAAGACATAACCATCGCTAACCTTTGGTCAGGTGCCATTTAGGCAGTGAACTAATTGGGCCGACATTTATTGCAACCTGGCTAGTAGTTGCCAAAGAGTGGATTCTATTGGGCCTTCATCGGTAAGGACGTAACATTTTCCCCAAATGTAATTTGATCAATAGATTATGCCCATCCCTTGTTCTGATCAAGGTCTGGTTGTAACGTGTCTGAACTATTGTTGAACAAAGTTTAATGGCACCGCAAGGAGTGAGCATGACTCGCTACTCTAACTCCATTGTGAGCATGAGGTCGTACTGGGAGCGGTACTAATCGTCTCTAGACAAAATGGCCAGGAGCAGATAAAGAGGCTGAGGGAAGTCAAAAGACAGCTTGTGGAGAGGGGATCGCAGCAAAGCGATGCCTAAGTAAAAATAGGAAATACCTTAAGTGGGGTGCATCCCACAAATAATTACGGGATATAAAAATGTGTGTGTGGTGTACTTTGAGATGACCAACAAAGCACCCCCCACTTAAGCGCATGTTCACCAAAAGGCAAGAGTCTCGTCCCCCAAAATAGAAGTCTCGCGCAATCAAACGTAACCTGAGGTAGTACCCGGCCTGACCTGAGAGACACAGAAAGGTCTTGCGCAGAATTCGGACTGCTGGAAAACACAAATAAGCAGCACCTTGGCTAGTTGTTAGCCTTCCTGCTGACTCTTCTCCTTGTTGTTTCAGTGGTGGAAGGCTTTGCCATAACTTGTTTGTTATGCATCTATCTGTTCAGTCAGCTCGATTACTGATCAGCTATATCGGTAGATCCGATTCACGTAACAATCACAAAGTTTGTGGCTTGTATGTTCTTGGCTTGTTGACTGGAAATCTCGAACATGTCTAATTTAGGTCAACATCTATTGTCTGGGAGGGTGAAGTCACTCTGACCATACCTCACACCATGGAATAATATCAGGATTATTCACAGCCATCAGATAATCAGACTTTTGCTGATTTGGTTGGCGAATCAGGCTAAAAAGCAGACGGATTATGTCTTTATTCTTTATTTACTTGAATCGGAGGAACAATCTGGCTCCCTGCTTTATGTTTGGTTCAAACATATTGTTGAGGTTGGCCTGTTTGGCCTAACTGGAACATTTTTATCAGGCTAGGATGTGGATGAAGGAAGGGTTCGTCTCAGTTCACCTGAAAAAAATGAGAAATTTCCTTCATGAGAGACTTTTGGCTGGGGACCGTTTTGATTTGTGGCTTGTAATGTTTTTGCTTCCCAGTAACCAGGCTGCGTATTTAGTTGAACCCTATGATTTAAGTACTAAAAAAATGATAGATTTACAGCTAAAGCATATCAAGTGACCAAACGAAGCCTGTTTCCTGTTTGTGCCCGACTGCTTTGAGTGTGTGTGCTGATGAATGTACAGTAAATGAAGCGTCAAAATAGCTTTGAGTCATAGTTGGTTTAATCAGCAAACCTTCTTAGTGATGCCGTTTCATTTCCAAGTCCAGCAGTGTTTTATTTATAGGGCAGGAATAGCTATTAGTAGCCCAAGGAAGTGTTGCATGATGACTATTTTTAACCCGGGGTTGTCTTGACTTGGAGCCACAATGCCGGACATGTGCTGTTATCTTCCGTTTTGCTGAAATGGAATGGTTTGTGACTCCAGTTGCAAATCACACATACAGTACATAGTTGCAGTAGTAAGATGAGAGACTTTATGAATTTTTGATAGATTTATGATGTTTGCGGCGGCACGAAGACTGGCTGGTTAGCACATCCGCCTCACAGTTCTGAGGACCGGGGTTCAAATCCCGGCCTCGCCTATGTGGAGTTTGTATGTTCTCCCCGTGCCTGTGTGGGTTTTCTCCGGGTACTCTGGTTTCCTCCCACATCCCAAAAACATGCATGGTAGGTTAATTGGAGACACTAAATTGCCCATAGGTGTGAATGTGAGTGTGAATGGTTGTTTGTTTATATATGCCCTGGAATTGGCTGGCGACCAGTTCAGGGTGTACCCCGCCTCTCGCCCGAAGATACCTGGGAAAGGCTCCAGCACGTCCGCGACCCTAGTGAGGAAAAGTGGTACGGACGATGAATGAATGAATCTTTAATGTAGTTTGCTACAAAGTTGCAATCTGAATGAGCACAAAAAGCTTGATGATTTGTTCCTGGAACTGCACCATTTTTTAAAATAAAACGTTTGGATGCTTAAAAATAAAAGCTTTGGCTGCTTAAAAATAGAGAATGGTTTTGTATAGTGAATGACTTAAGCTTAAAGTATGGTTTATGGTATAGATACTGTACAGTATACAGTCTATGTTATGTTAATACTTGGGGTCCAGATCATAATTATCCATTATGAGCCTCTGGATTCTGATTCCAGTATGTGCGTGCGTGGGTGTGTGTTTTTCTCACATTCATGTCTTTTTGCTCAATGAAGTTGTGGTAAGATCGTTTGTCTGTGCCTTGACAAAAAAAGGACGCATTGTTTGAAGACATTCGAGAACATCTGCTTTGTTGCAGATAAGGCGTTCGCTGTTACAACCCACGGAAGATCAAAGGCCAGGAATATTGTAAACGTGTCAGTGTCTGGCTTTACTTCTACATTTTTCCTTTTATTCTTCTGTAGATACACCCGTCCTGTCATCCTTTTCCTGTCTTTTCCAAACAAAGCAAATTCCTGTAAACTACAAGGTTAACCCCATTGGAGTTAGTGTTGTCTTAGAAGTCTGAGGGTTGTAGTCCGGTTCAGTGATATTGCTTTCACTTTTACATATAAGAGAAAGATATTATTGCAGTTTAGTACTTACTTAGATGCTATTTGTCTTCCAATCTAACCAGGTAGCATCACACGTCTGAACTCAACTGTTCACCGACAGGTTATTTCGGCCTTAATCAATAGATTTCCTGTGAAATCATTTGCAGTGACAGATATAGTTGATTCATCAATCAATGAAGATTGAAGATCTGTGTAAAGGCGTTAAAATATAACTTTAACAATTTCAGTTGGCTTTCCAACTGGTGTAAATAAGGTCCAAAGTCCCTAACTCGTCCACCTAAACACTTTTATCCATATATCAACAAAAACAGCTTTACCTATATTTTGTAGGGAAATGTCGAGTGTTTGGAAAGTAAATGTTTGCATGTCTAGCTCTGTCTGCTCTCAGTGACTGTGGCACTGTAAAAAAAAAAAAAAAAACACATCTACGCCGTAGGAAGTCCTGTTTCCAGATCAGTGTTTGTTTTTCCTTCATGGAGTAAAGGAAGTTCAAAGAAACAGAGAAATCACTCTTGGCGGACATGTTTGACCAAAAACCAGTCGGTAAACAAACATCCACGGATGCTTTACCAAGTGTGTGTTTTATTTGGAATGTAACATCAATGTGCGGTTTGTACATTAGGTGGAGAAAGAGTTAGAGAGGTGAAAAAGCTAATTTTTTTGTTATACCGTTCCACATTCCTTTTTCAACTTGCCTCTTCCTTGTTCCCTATCTCTTTAGTTCTTTTTCTCTCTTGTCCCTGCCGCCAAGCTCTGGCCTGGACAAACAGGAAACTCTTAGTGTTATCAGCAAACTCTCTGTGTGTCTTAATGAGCATCTGGCTAAAAACAGCGAGGGGAAGCTGGACCAGTGTCCACACCCTGTCGCATTTACTAAGTCAACTGAAAAAGAAAGAGTTTGAAACTGAGAGCTCCAGTTGGGTTGTTCGACTCCACTGAAAGTTAGAAGGGAAGTGAGGACTATTCCATTTCCCAGCACACACAGAAACAATGACGTGACCGGTTTACAGTATCATTGCGGGATTAGTGGCCTTTGACGCACTGCCTGTGCAAAGCAAAGTGGCTAAAGACCTTAAATGTGCCATCTAATACCGCAGAAAGTCATAGATAGATACAAATTATGAATCCCAAGAGGTAAAACAAACCAAGTCCATAATTCGACAGTATGACAATCAATGGCCCACAAGACAACCATTCAAAGCAAAGCTCGACCTTTTAATAGTCCGGCTCGCCATTGAATTTTTAGACAAAACAAAAATTTAACTAAAGTCTTGTTTTATTAGCCACAGATTAAAACTAAAATCAGTCAGTTACAAAAATATATATATTGTCCTCATGTGGACTATCAGAATAAGTCTCTCACATGAAATTTTCAACTTCATCTTTTTCAATAGAAAAAATAAAGCAAGGTAAAAAAAAAATATAAAAATAATGAATAACATTTATCTGCCAGGCATTATGCGCTATTCATACAGGTCTTAAACATGATCCTTGCTGCTGCACGTAAGCACTTGTACATACACTCAATAGTGCTGTTATAATGACTGACATGTCTCTTGTCCAATGACACATTTGCAGTAACTGAAAAGCCTGCTAGTGGGGCTATAGACAGGCAGCAGGACGGTGGGACTTGTTAGCTTAATATGACAGCAGGACATTTTATTTATAAGTGATGAGACATCGTCACAAGGTTAAATTGCAATGTTCTTGAGATAATACTATACTGTATTACCAAAACTAGGAGTGATGCCTTACATTACTGCAATACAGTGAAAAGTAATGGAGTTAGTCTTTTGTTGTTAGGAATGTATAATTGATGTAGTCGTTAGACCTACTTTGTCTTAAGATATGCTCTTAAAAGGCCCATGACATATTTCTGTTCCAGTGCCTTTAATGCCAACCAGTACACCTTAGTAGCACCACCATTTGTCTGCGTGGGACCACTTTGGTCACTTTTGTCAGGGGCTGAGTCATGCTCTCTGCGAGCACATGATTATTTCATCGGCCTCCCCACCATGACGCTACACGGGCCTGAAAGTAGAGCAGCGCATTCCGCTCCACTTCAACCTGTCTATGACAATGTCGTCTACGGCTATCGGTGTCACGCTGCTTTCACTTTTGTTTAGCCTATTAACAACCGAGCGGCCACCGGTCTGTGGATCAGTATTTTCTTCACAAATATCCTCTCCTCGAATGCTGCCATCTAATGTATGTAGGGAATGGTGCAAAATCCATTACATTCTCGTGTCCTATGTGAGGATACCTAAAAGAACCTTTGTCAACAGTATTATCACTTTGTAAAATGCTCAAATGTTGCACAATAAGCTCAACTAGGGTAATCCACTAACTATTTACCGTTAATCGACATCAAATGTGTGATCTTTCACAATCTTGTGTACTCACTGAACTTTGGCATCCAGCCTAATTCCCATCAACATCTCAAAACATTTACTAACAGGGTGCGACTTTGTGCATCACTTTGAAGTGTGACAACTTAACTTGGTTGTAAACAATCAAGAAACCTGCTGCACTAGCTGTTGTCGATAATGCCTAGAGCAGACTAGTAAGAAGCCTTACTTACATTTTGTCCATAGTTATACGTAAATCAACTGTACACATTACACTTCCTAGCCGTCATACAAGAGGCACTAACTGGCATTTGGATTTTTTTTGTTCCCTGCGGAGGTAAAGAAAATGAATGAAAGGAGCTCAATGAATACTGTATATGAACTCCTGAGAAACACACAAAAGTAAACAAAGTGCTTCGGTGGTTCGAAGCCTGGTTTGCCTGTCTTAAAAAACTTGATTAACAAGAGCTGGTACTGTAATAAGCAGTGCACTGTAAATATTTCTGTTTGATCAGGAAGCATATGGTAGCCTTTCTCCTGTAGACACATTCAGAGGTTCACATAAGGTGAAAGCTTTTCAAGTGAGTTACTGAAATGGTTGCCAGCAAGGCTGTTGTTCAAATCGTTGAGCCGTAACGTGTGTGTCTGTATACCTCTTTTACAAGGGTTGGGATATTCTGGTATCTACTGCACATTTCATCAGAAATCAAATGTTATGTTTATAAGCAGCATAACTGTACAAAAACCGAAGACTGTGTGATGTCATGCAAGACAACAAATCTCATTAGACTTCAACTCAGCAAGCAATATTAACCCCACAGTTTTGCTTCTTATAGCTACCACTATACAGTATCGCAACAAGCTATATAGTGGGCGTTATTGCGACGCTGAAGAACACAATTAATCTTAATGTGAAGTGTCAGTAAAATTGTGAATACAATAACACTTTTTAAGTACAGTGGCACCTTGACTTAAGAGTTTAATTCATTGGTCGACCAGACTCATAACGCAAAACACTCCTCTCACAAATCATCTTTCCCCATTGAAATGTAATCTGTTCCAGTCCTCGCGCTTCTTCTGGTGTGTACATGCAGTCATACGGACACAAACGAGAAGAGTTTCACAACTAAGTGACTCAGTAACTGCAGTCATGTTCGTCCTTTTAGTGCCATCATGTCATGAACCCGTAGTTATGCTACTTATTGCAGCATAGACGGGGGAGTCTGCTCCCTCTTTTCCGGGTTTGCTCACATGACGTTCGCAACGCAAGCGAGAGACTAGGTGTGACATTTATTTCGGTCGACAGCAGAGGGCCCCCTGAGATGGTTGAAAATAGATGACTAATCAGAATAGTGTGTGAATAGACTAATGGTGGCACATACAACGTGTTCTTGCAAAAAACAAATCTTGGGTTTAGTTCCCCTTTAAATGCTATTCTTGGTCATGCACCTTTAAATTTTTTGGGGGTCAGGTTCTTTTTACACTTGTAGGACAGCTCAACTAAAGCATTGGCTGTGCCGTTAAAAATGTTTTATTCTATTTGAACCCTGAACAGTTTATTTCCATGTTCCTAAATACAAACAAATAAGAGGTTGACGGGCACCCGGAACGGATTGTGTTTGACCTTTAAGGTTGAAGTGTAATGTGTTATAATAGCTCACGGCACACTTGGTAGAACACCTGGTGGCCATATATCTCCTCAAAATGTCTGTGTCTTAATATGCTGTCCGTTATTTTCGCTCTGTCATTGAAATAGTTCAGCTCACGTTTCCTTGGAAATAGTCTCTCACCTCTTCAGTGCTTTCAAGTCTTGTGTCTTAGCAACTAGATAAGGATCAACTTTCCCGTACATAAGGGCGGACAATGTCTGAGTCAGCATGTCTCCCATTTTTTCATTTCATTACGCTGGCTCACGTCGACTCTGTGGTCTGCACCGCAGTGCCTAGTTGTCATTCTATCTGTTTTAATGACAGCCGAGGGTTTTACTGCCAATTTTCCACCCGCTGTGCAAAATGTATCTTACTGATTACATTTGGGCCTTTGCCACAGAGGCTATTTTCACCGTCTATCTCTATACCGGCATACACATTCCCGACTTTGTGCAACACAACAATTTCTGGAGTCAAAGAGTTCACAACACTATTATGGTGCAGGTCAGTAGGCTATTAGGTCAGATTTAATCCTGTACAGTTTTGTCATATGTACAATTGCATGCATGGAATCACGTTTTAGGGATCCACCTTTATTCTCGCTCAAATTTGCAAGTTTTTGGCAACTTTGGTGGCAAGTATTGCAGGGGTCTTACGGTATGAGCTCATGCTTTTAGTTTTCAGATACTGGACTTCACAGCCTGCCAACAAAAGAAATCCGTCCAGTTTGTGTACATGTGTGTTTATGTGAGTGTCCAAACTGGAAATTGCTCATGAGAACAAATGTTTTCTTCGGGCTTGAGCTAAGCCAAAGTAACATTCTCTGCCTGTGAGAAGCATGACTCACATTAAGTATTGGCGCAAGGAGGACATTTTGAAACGTTTGTGTGTAAACACCTGACCATATTGAGAATCTATGCGGAATGAAAAGTGATGCACCGATTTTTTGGTTACCGAAAACTTTCAGCCGAAAATGTCCCTGAAAGTGCATTTTTTTGTTCCGGGCTTTTGTCACCGAAATGAAACGGCCGAAACAGGCTACTGTTATGACGCAAGCAAAAGTGTACACTACATTGTGAAGCAAAATAATGGCGCGTCCACAATGAACAGTCGCTCTACCTCCCTACTTTCCACTGTTGGGGTAATGCTTGTTGCATGCAGTCCCAGCTACCCATAAGCGCCAGCAAACCCGGCTAAACACGATGCCGAGGCGTGGAGGCGAAGAGACGCTTCGCGTCTGTTGTCAACGCAGCATAAGTCACTCATCATCGCCTCCATGGCAGCGAATAAGCTAGACGTCTGACAAGTATCATTATTACGTAGGACGAGGAGTAATTAACAGGAAAAAGATCAAAATGCCGTGCTAATTGCTAAGCTATCATGACATGAAGTCACAAAACACCAAAATAAGTGATTGGGTGAGAAAGTACACTTGTCATATAGGTCTGGCTGGAACCGCGTTATAGAGAAGAGTAACCAACTCTGAACAACAAAATAGTAGGCAAATGAATAAGTGTTGAGAGAGAAAGTACTGCATTACACACCAATGCTAAGCAGATAGGATGGGAACCGGAAACTGGAATTGAATTAGTACATACATCACTGCTAGTCTGCTATGTCACTTGAGACAATGCCCATTATATAATAAATATTTAAAATATAAGATAACCTTTATTAGTCCCACAATGGGTAAATTTGCATCATTTCAACAGCAATAGTGGATACAGGAAATACAAAAATAGCATCCAAGAGAAGACATTTGGCTGCAAATGCGTCCGGCATTACAAGGTTGTTGCAATAAATACATTAAAATAACAAATATTGAAGCATAATTTATTAATGATTACGAGTAAAGATTATGTTGTGTAGTATGCAAAATTATTTTTATTCTATTACACAATATTCTGCAATAACTGTCCCATGGTAATTTTCTTGCGATAATTTTAAAAGTATGGAAATTCAAACAAATTGTTCTGGAAGTGAATTTCTGTAGGTTGGCAGCGCTGCAGTCATAACCATGAATGCAATGCGGTTTTCGGCCTTAGGTTCCCATTTAAGAAAAAAAAAAAAAAAAAAAAATTTTGGGGGGGGGATTTTTGGTGTTGGCCCGGAATTTCCATTTCGGTGTGTCACTAGTTATGAACGGCATTGCATGAACACAAAAAAAGACAAAGAAAAAGCAACTGCTTCATGTAACTTCACATGTGGCATGAAGATGGTTCAAACTGTATTTTTGTGCGACTTTAGAGGGACATTTTCCTCTAAATCATATAACCTCGTGTGTTTTACTTTTTTCCCATCGCCATACCGTAGTACAGAAGATTATTTTTTTTTTCACTCCGCCATTGGCCAATTCACTTTCATTTTGTGGCTCCATAGGTCAACGAGTGGAACAAAAATGACGAGCGGTTGCTTGCTGCAGTGGAGCATGGTGAGGCGGAGAAGGTGGCATCCCTTGTCGCCAAGAAAGGTGCCAGCGCTGTGAAGCTGGACAGCGAAGGCAAATCAGCGTAAGTAAAAATACCGCAAAGTACTCTATAAGGCTGGATTTCCACTGTAGGACCAAGTGCCCACGGATCAATTTATAACTCGAATACGAATCAACTTTTCAAAAAAAAGCCTCGATGAGTGACAAAATATTGAATTTAATTTATTTAATTTAATTAAATTTAAAAAAAAAAATTTTTAATTTTTGAAAATGTCATTTATTCAATATGATGTATGGGCATTATATCGCTATTCTAATATACAATAATGTAGTGACAGTTCTATTTACAGAATGACACAGAAGAAATATCAGGTCTCGTGATATTTTAAGCGAGTTACTCGAGTACATTTCCAAGTCAATGAAAATACGATGCTCCAATGGTTTCTCACGTGGATTTTGCCTGGGTAATTTTATTTGGAATGGGTTGCTGCAGCATCCTTGACACGAAACTCTCTTGCCTAATAAAACGGCCACCGTTCATGTCAGAGCCTGGATCTGTATCTGTATATGAACTACATGAAACGGAGTGAATAGCGTTTATGCGGTGTGAAAAAGTGTAACTGAGCATTCTGTATTGATGCTGACATTTCTCCACGGGCCGTTGTCTGCAATTTCTCTGTTTTAATGATGATACAACTCCAATATTATGTAACAGAGTGGATATAAAAGGTCTACACAACCCTGTTCAAATACCAGGTTTCTGTGAGATGAACATGAGACCAAGATAAAGCATTAAAAAATATCTGCCTTTAATGTGACCTATAACCTCTGCAACTCAATTGTATTTTTGTATTATTTTAGAGAGATGTACAAATGAAAACTGAAATAATGTGCTTTCACGAGTGTGCACTCCGTCTTTCAGTACAACTGTGGATGTGGCTGTGTTCAGAATAAACCAATCCTGAAGCCTGAAAGTTTATACACATAAAGAAGATGGGTGATTGTTGTCACATGTACTAAGCAGCCAGTACTTGCCAGAATACTGGGGAATACTGGGGAAAAGATAATGAACACATCACATAGTGGGTCTGTCTAATAAATAAAATGGTTGCTTTGTTAGCCTTGTGGATTTTACATTTTGGCGGGAGCCAGCTTGAGATGGTTATAACATGCCGAAGCTCAGTGTTAATATTTGACCTTTCCTTTTCACTTGCAACACAACACCCGCTGACCTGCATGTGTTCAGCAGCCAGCAACATCACAAAGCAGGGAGAAACCGCTGTGCTGGCGAAACAAATGCGCCGGCGAAACAAATGCGCCACACATGTAGTTCACATCATTGACCTTTTCTCGCACACAAAAACACACTCAGGCTCGCAGATACTTTGTTCGTCATAAAGAATGTGGCAGTCCAGTCTTTGCAAGACTACCCCACAAAGGGGAGAGTCCATGGCATCTCCATGGGGATAAAAAGCTGATCGAAAGGCATGTGGGCATAGCTGTGGTTGGTGTGTGTGTGTGTCAATCTGCATGTGTGTAATTTGCTCAGTGGGCTGGAAACAGTTTCAACTGATTGCCTTCTGAACTCACGTACAAACAGACATCCACCATTAAAAGGGTGCTTCCCCCCCCCCCCCTATTATGGTATTGGTTGTTGCGCTCCTTTGCATCATTACTACTCTTTCCTACACTATACGTGTAGGAAAGAGGTATTATTTGCTTGTTGTTTAGTTTGTTGTGTTTATTAGTTAGTTGTGGTGCAGCACTTTATTTTTGGTAAATAAATCATAATCATTTGCCAGAGGATAACTGTTCAGGATCATCTTTCAGAGTCATCCAATAATTGGGCCTTTGTTGACTTGAATCACAAGGGAGGAAAATTCTCAAATTTGGCCCCATTGTCAGTATACAGTATGTGCACACCATTTACAGTAAGTCTCGCTTCCTCAGTTTTCTCTTTGAAACAGGAAGCAATCTGCTAAATAATGGACAAGCACAAATGTGACACTCAACAATTTTATGACTTAATTTTCTCTTGGGTCACAATGGAAGCATTCCCCCAGAATCCAAATGGTAGAGCCCTGCCTGTGTATTCCCAATGGCTGACGTCATTCGCCATGAATGTGAAAGTAGCCTGTTAACTAACAAACTGTCAAGCCCAAATGTTCTGTAAAGTGGACAAACGGTGCAACCTTGGCAGAGGTCGGTGCTCTATCGCATGGCATTGCAGCTGCATTTCCAGTGGTCAAATATACCTCTTCCAAACGTTTTCCTGTTTCTTTACTTTTGTTCTATTCAGTCTTCACGTAGCAGCGTCACGTGGTATCACCGACTGCCTAGCTGTGCTCCTCTCACACGGCTCTGACCCAACAGTGGCTGATGCTGCAGGTTTGTGTTGTACACAGTCTGTGCACTATATTGTGACAATAGCTGTACTGTACTTGCTTGGTCAGTTGGCTACACATACCACTAAAACAAATGTAGCTAAACCACATAAAATTCCATTACACATGCATGTAAAATAAAATACTGTATTAAGCGACTATGATAGTAGTTTTTTTTTTTAAATTCAAGATATGATGGTGGCAGTAAACGCAACTCAACTCACTTCACAACAAGAAGCAGTTTGGCATAGTCAGTGTTGGGAAAGTTCATTTTCTGTGTGAACTGCTTCAAAGTTCAGTTCACCATTCCAAGAATGAACTAGTTCGGTTCATAGTTCATAATTCAAACTTTCTAACTAAGTTCACCATTCCAAAAATGAACTAATTCATAGTTGTTTTTTTTGTGTGTTGTTTGTCTATTGTACTTTTATTTTATTTTTTAATTTAAGTTGTATTTTAAGAGGAAAAATAAAGTTTAAAAAAAGATGTAATATAACTTTCTGGTAGTATTTCTTCATATTTTCAATTTTTGCTTTGACCTAACTAACTTTTCTAATGGATATACTCTTACTGATTGATCAATCACCAGGTATGAACCCGTTACACCTAGCAGCCAAGAACAATCATGCTGAATGCTGCAAAAAGCTTATTCAGGTAACTTCCGATAGTTTGAGACACATTATTTGTTTAAAGCTATTCAGGCAACTAAAAACCGAGTCTGGAGCTTTTCCCTGCACAAAACATAACTCATACAATTTATTTCCCTTCCAGAGTAAATGTCCTGTTGATGCAGTTGACGGCTCAGGAAGGAGCGCTTTGCATCATGCTGGTAAGTGTTCAACAAATATAAAGTTCATTTTATTGATTTATTGAGGATGAATTGTTGGACCAGGTTGTGGGAAAATATCTCTTTTCATAAACCCACATCTCATATGGTCAAAATAATCTGCCGTTCTTGGAAGTAAGTGATTAAATGGAATTTAATTGCAATTCACTGAACACAAAAGTTGTGCCGTAGTAGTAAAATGATGACTGAATTATTCAACAAATTACTGGGCTTGCATCTTCTCTATTTAGGTGGATTATTGGAAGGAAGAATCCTCTTTTAATTGGTTTGGTCTGTCAGAAACCGTTGTAATCCGCTTCTGCAATCTCTACGGAACGCTGCTATTGTAAATACGTATTGTCTGTCTCATTTCATCCGCAGCTCTTGGTGGGAAGATCCAGACTGTCCAATTTCTGTGTGAAATGAAAAGTGCTATCAACCTCAAAGATGCCGTACGTAGCTTGTCATTTCTTCCTCCTATTTTATGGAAAGACAGACAAGGCTGTGGGACAGAATACCTCAGGACATATTTGTCATCCACTTCCACTATGTATTCTGGATCCGTTTGATGTTATTTATGTTTCTGCAGATAGAGTAAGTAAAAAGTACCAGCCAGTAAATCACAGTGCGCTGCAGCCATACTCATAAATTGATCTTTCATTTGTTTTTCTGTATTTTGAGTAAAATTAGTGCGTGCCTTGCATGTATGCATCTTTGCTAGAGGGGTCAATGTACTGTGAGAACTACTCTGAAGCCGCAGACGTGGTCTCCATTGCAGTGGCGCTCCATACTTGTGGTCTGATCTGAGTGGCTGGCATGATGTTTAGTGAATGTGTGTGTAGGTTATTTGAATTTCCAGCTTCAATCATCAACATACACGTGTGACATTCCCCCAATTTTAAATAAACACTCAGAAAGTTATTGAAATAAAAACAAGGTCATGTCTGAGGTCTTACATACAGTATGTCGGAAACAGAAGGATCTGTTGACATGAATGGAAACATAAATTCCTGCCGGAGACAACGTAACTGTGTGCTATTACACCTTCCTCAGGTTTTCAGTTGCATATTTTGAAATACAATGAAACCTTTGCAGGGCTATTTTTAATTTTATCAATTAAAACTGAATTCCATAGTCAAAGTGGCATGTCATGAAACCTTTATTAACTGTAAAGACAATGATTTCATATTGTAATATTTCTAACTGCCATACAAGAGACAAAATAGGTCTGCCGCTCTATCATAAAACAATTTAAAAGCAATTTGATCTAAATTATGTTTAAAAAAAGGTCTTTTAAATCTTGAAGATACCTTGAAGTTGCAATATTTTACCTCAATTTCATGTTTGTTTTTGTGTGTTTTTTATTCCTGAAAAGATGGGTCCGTTTTATTTATTTATTTTTTTTAATTATATGAATGTGCCACTGTATACTTTCTCTCAGTGGTTATGAACATGTGTTCTGTGAAAAGTAAGATTCCAGTTGAGGTTTTAAGTTTAGAATTAAAAAAATAATAATAAATCAAAAAATTGATAAAATATTGCTACTCATTTATCACATATGTACTTTATTAACCTCTATCCATCCATCCATTTTCTGTACCGCTTATCCTCACTAGGGTTTTTTTTTTCTTTTTTTTCATTCGCCACATTCACATTCACACCTACGGGCAATTTAGAGTCAGCAATCAACCTACCATGCATGTTTTTGGTATTTGGGAGGAAACCGGAGTACCCGGAGAAAACCCACGCAGGCACGGGGAGAACATGCAAACTCCACACAGGCGAGGCCGGGATTTGAACCCCGGCCCTCAGAACGGAGAGGCAGATGTGCCACCTTAACCTCTATCAATCAAGTAAAAAATTAACAGAGGCTTGTTGAGCAGCATAAGTGTCGAATCATATCTGTTTGCTTGTGTTAAATGGGGAAGAACAAAATGATTCAGCTCTGTAGATTACTGCCTAGAAACTGTTTTCGACAGAAATTGGAGCAGACACAGGCCTGCTAAAGTCTTTAACCGGGCTCCGAGGGTGCTACTACATAGTTTTCTACTCGCCGCATGGATGCGTGCGGAAGCCTTGTAATATAAAACACGACGCGGCTGTTGCGTGATACCCTTTTGCTCTTTGCAGCTGCACATGACTGTCAGCCTAATGTTTAATTGTAATCTGCTGTAGATCAAAGCTTCATGACATAATGTGATGTATTACACATGATATCTTTATTTTTTTACCACCTTTGTCCCTTTAATACTTGTACACTACAATTAGCAATAGTGCTAGCAAGGTTGAACAGGTGTTTCTGTCCCATAAAGGGATTATAACCTTTAGGCAGTGATTCTCAAAGTATGTAGCGCTACATGAAAGAATCACTGAATTAAATGTTCAGTGTGCATAATGTTACAGTGGCTTTAACTTTTTTTCTTACCCAGTACAGTGTATTTGTTGAAGTACAGTTCAGTTATATTTAACTTTTAAGAACAATGCATACATTGCATTTAATAGTTTGTTTTCAAACATTATTTGGGGAAAATGTTAAACCCACCCAACCCTATTACGTGCAAATACGTTTCACAAAATACTTTTAAGTTGTACATTTACTTGGTAGGGTGCTTGGTTCCAAATCATTTAAGAATAGTCCTTTAAATTGCATTCACTTTGGGCCTTGGTTTTGGCTTTGGCAAAGAGCTTTAATTACTACAATGCTCTTTGTTTGAAAAGTTTATGCCCTAATCCACTTTTGCAGGACAGTGAAGTTGACACTCTTAGTCATAAGCTCCTCTCAGCATGTTCATTGGCATTCATACATCCCGGGGTCACAGTCAAAGGTTTGTGGTGCATTTGGTGCATCTGAATTTAAGGTTAAAGGCCTGCCATTCCTGGGGGGAAAAAATACATTCATACTGCTGCAGCTGCCACGTTCTGAGTAAGAAATGCGACAGAGGCCATTCACAGAGAAGTGTAAATGCACTGCAACACAACCATTCTGTGACTGCTGGTGGACTACCAAGTAGTTCTGCTCAAATGTTCCAATGGCAAGTAATGTAAAGTATATTTGTTCCAGGCTCCAACTTTTGACATCATAAAAACATTAACTTTTCAGGCAATGTTTTCACGTTCCTAAATGGTCACCTAAGTATAAAAAGAAGCTAACAACGGTCGTTCATCCGTTGTGTATAGTGCTTGTCCTCATCAAGGTTGCGGATGAGTTGCCCTTAGGTGTGAATGTGAGTGCAAATGGTTGTCTGTTTATATGTGCCCTGCGATTGGCTGGCGACCAGTTCAGGGTTTACCCTGCCTCTCGCCCGAAGATAGCTGGGATAGGCTCCAGCACGTCCGCAACCCTAGTGAGGATGAGCGGTAAGGAAAAGGGATGGGTGGATGGATGAGCTGTGTTAGGGCGAGAGTTTCAAGTTTATTAGGATCCCCATTAAGACTATTCTTCCTGGAGTCCACGGTGCACCCTGGACTGGTCACCAGGCAATTGCAGGTAGGGGTGGGCGATTACAGGAAAAATAATAATCACAATTATTTTCACCGATATTGAAACCACGATTAATAAACGCGATTATTCACTGATTTCAAAACTTTATATTTTCAAACTACCAAAACTTTGCTTTAAACATAGGGAAACTTGAAAGAACAACCAAGGAATAAGTAAAAAGTAAAATAATATCACTCGTCCCCCCCTTAGCACAGTATAATAGAACTTAAATAAAGTAAAACTATTTAAACTTTTAGGTGCTTGACAAACGTAACAGAGAAGGAACAGGAAGATGCCAAACCTTATCCTTTGACAATAAATTCCATTGGATGATCTATGATTATCAGACTTTTTCTCTTTGCCGTTTGTCACTGGTGCCCTTCTATGGTGAAGTAGAGAAGGCCAAAGGAAAAAACTGAAAATGTTACCATCGCTACTAGGGTTGGGCATCGCTTGAATTTGACGATTCCGGTTCCGATTCCAGTTCCTCATTTTGATTCTGATTCCAAACGATTCTCGATTCCGATTCTTTTAGAAGGCTCGGTCCAAAAAAGTTTGCATGGTTTAAATAAGATGTGTCCAAATTATGAACATCCATTTTCTTAGCAGCCCGCAGCAGACTAAAATGAACATTTGACTCAAGGTTCTTTATAAGCAGTATCAATATGAAACCCATGAACTAAAAGGCAATGTGTGTGTAATTGTTTTAACTCAAAGTTAACTATATCATTGTTATAATAATTATTTGTGACTGTTTTATAATGTCAAATGGTTCATTTGTGCAAATTTTAACTTGATTTCCTGTTTTAAGCATGTAGGGTTTTATTTTGAAGGGTGTGCACCGGAATTCAACATTTTGGCACAAAGGTTAACGTCACACGACATCGGTGAAAACTAAAGTAAAATGAGAAATGAGACGACATGAAAATGAGTGATGAATGGAACTAAATGCTCTGTAAACGTTGACTCCTTTACCTACCCACCGACGAGGTGCAAGGTTAGTGTTTGTGATACTGTGACACAACGTTTATGTGAATTTTGTCCTATTTCATTGTGATGTAAAGTTGCTCGTTTGACCTTTGGTGAAGTTTAAGCTTGTAATGCGACTGGTTCCACTTTCTTTCCAGTATGGTAAAATAATTTATATGTTATTTTTTTGTGTCTGTCATCAGGTCTTATGTTGGTTTGAAGACAAAAATAAACGCTAAAAACCATTAGTGCCAGAGTGCAACCCACCGTTTAACTTGTTAGCTGCCTTAATGTTGGCATAGACGTATTTTAATGGATTTCACACTCACCCAATTGACTTCACTGAAGTTCCGTGCGGTGTCGGCTGTGGCTTGGAGCGGGAGAGAGGGAGCATGTCAGACTTATACACGTCACGAAAGCCTCCTTTGCACAATATAATCTGGTTTCCAAGTGTTGCACTGAGGCAAAAGGTCATTCATTTTAACAAAGTTAAGAAACGTTTTTGTTCACCGCCGCCGTTGGGGATAAGCACGTCTTCGTGCGCGTTCTTTTTCGTTTGGTTTTTGCCACTTTCTTCGTCTGGGTCGGCGGACTGTAGGCATCAAAACTGGGAACTGAAATTTTCTAATTTGAACGATTCCGGGAGAACCGGAATGTCCCGGTTCCAATCGTTTCCTGATGCCCAACCCTAATCACTACACTACATTTGGGGTCAACTTTGGAGGTTCCACTGTATTATCAATATTTTCATTGTAGGGATGAATGTTTTCTTTGCTCATCCCCACTTACACATTAGCGTTTGGTGCCATGACGCATTCACCCCTTTTTTCACATCATTCTGAGATTTCTCTCACCACACAGTCACTGAACATACCATTCATGTCTAATGGTAGTGTCTAATGTCCAAGTCCATGTCCTGATGTCACTCCACATGAGTTACAGTATATGTAGGGCTTGTGTTTGAATCCGGATGGTGGTTACTTCCTTTTCTGTATCTGATGTTGGTACTGCTGTTGTTTCCCCCAAAGGACGGGCACACCCCTTTGCTCCTGGCAGCCAAACACGGCCATGCTGAAGTGTGCCTCACTTTGCTGGACTGCGGCGCTGAAATCAGCACTTCTGACAACAGTGGCAGGTAGGGAGGAAAACAGCAGCCAATTCGCAAACAAGGACAAAAAGCAAGGTCTTGTGCACAGTGCTGTGTATACAAGGGGGGTTCTCACTTTAGGGTCCCAACATAAGACATTTCAAGGTTATGAACAGCATGTGCCGTAAGATTGTGTTCACGCGACACAAGAAGGCACGCTGTGTCACTGCTGTGCTCACTGTTTTTCATGAAAAGTGTTTTTTAATACAACTACTTAAAATATGACATTTCCAGGCTACAAACAGCACACAATTAACTAGTTTTGTCATGTTGCACAAAAAGACACACCGAGTTTACTGCTGTACTTATTTTTTTTTTCATTAAATAGTTTTATATTCAAAGCCTAGTAGCAGTTTTCATGCAAATATTTATTGTAATTATTAGTTAACTACTGCATTAGTGTAGGTTAGTCATCGCCAATAGTGGGTTGCAACTTACTGTATGTCCAAATTTGGATTACGTCACCACCGTAGAAACGGAATTTTGCTAAACCGAGGACCCGATGTACAGTAAACCCCCACTATTTACGGGGGCACGGGCACTGAGCCCTGCCGTGAAAATAGTGAAGGAATTGAAGCCCAGCTAAAAAGGTTTGTAATTTCCCATAGTTGCCACAAGAAGGCGGCAAAGCACGTTTTTCTATTAGGCAATGCTATGGCCTGACTAAATGAAGTTCCTCCCCTCACTTCAACATTGTTGCTTGGCACCAATATTCTACAAGCCTGCACCAAAGAAATATTTTTATATTAGACATGGCTTTGGCCTAAGGCACAAACACAGTGAAAATGTGGGTTTTTCAGCAAATAATGGATGATCGGTTCACCCCAAAACATTCATCAATAGGCGAATTAACGAATGCCGAACCGCACATTCAGACGCGGCGGTTCACTGGACAGTAAATACCCACTTTTGAATGTACGTTGCAGGACGGCGTTAATGCTCGCCACAGAGTCCCATGCGGTGGCTGTCGTCGAAGTTCTGGTCCACAGGGGGGCGCACCTGTCCCCAGTGGATTTGCACGGCCACGACGTCCTGCACTACGCCAAATTGTCCACCAACTGTGAGGTCAAAGCTGCACTCACTACTGCTCTGACCAGGCAGCTCCCTGGTGAGATACATACACGGGATCAATAAAGAATGCTAGATGGAATGTTCAGTTCATCCATTTAATTTGCACGACAGTATAGTATTTCTGTATAAGAATAATGCCTCTTTGGTGTCAATTCAGAGCAACACTGCCATCTGCTGGAGAGCCTCAGTCATGTTGCTTTTGGATGTGTGAATGAGTTGATGTTTAGTTAAATGTTTTTTCCTTTCACACAATTTACAGATCCCAAGTCTCCCGGAAGTCCCGTGGTAAGAACGTCACTAGACCTCCAAAACATTTTCCACAAATCAATCAGTGAACTGTGAGAAATAAAAGCTATTGTTTTGTCTACATTTCTAGATGTAATACTGATACTCATACAGTGGGGGTGTTCATTTACTCAAATGCAGAGTTAATTGGGTTAAGGTGTTTAAAGAGGGGAGGCCTTCAATTGTAATGTATTTGTTTAGAATTTTCACGTGGAGGACATCTCATTGCCCTGTTGGTTAGCGCGTCTGCCTCACAGTTCTGAGGTTCGGGATGCAAATCTCGGCTCTGGCTTTCCTTTGCGAGCTCTCTCCATGCTTGTGTGAGTTTTGGCCGGATACTCAGTCTTCCTTCCAGATCCTCAAAACATACTTCTTAAGTTAACTCAAGACTCTAAATTATCCATAGGTGTGAATCTGAGTGTGAATGCTTTTTTTGCCCTATGATTTGCTAACGATCAGTCCTCTTCCCCAAAGTCAGCTGGGATAGGCTCCAGCTCATTAATGAAATCCTATCAAAAAATTGATAGATACATTTTTTTCCACAAATAAATGATCTGTTTTGTCCCGCATGCAACAAATCCATTCTAAAAGCTTTCTCTCCAACTCCTCACTAACCTTCCCCCCCCCCAAATTCTTTTTGGGTCAAAGTTGAAATGTTTCCAGTGTTTTACTGCGGAATGCTGCGCGCTGCATACAGTAACACCCTTTAAACTGTAAACTTAAGCTTTACATATGCCATGTCTGCAGTGCAAGTTGTGTGTTTTGCTAAATGCCTTTATTGCGAATGTCGTGACATGATGGTATTAGTCATATATACATATATATATATATATATATATATATATATATATACATATATATATATATATATATATATATATATATATATATATATATATATATATATATATAGTCATATATATTATTTTATTTGTGCTGATTAAAGCAGAAGCCACCATTTGCGTAAATACCACATGTACATTCACAAAAAAAAAAATATTCTCATGGCCACATTTAGATGACCTCTACAGCTTTCTATATTCTATCTCAGCTCGTGTAAACCTGTTAGTTGTGATTAAAAGAAACGCAGTTCTTGTCACTCAGTCGTTGAAGCTCCTTGAACTAACCACCACTGATTCCACTTCTCTCTTCGCTCTTTGCTGACCCCTATAGCATGATCAAGTAGCTAAGCTAAGTGATGAACGGATCACAACTCCCAAAAAACGAAAAGCACCTCCACCTCCTATTAGCCCACTGCAGGTAAATGCATGTCTCTGTATGTTCGCATGTATCAATGTCCTGCACTCTGTATTAATACACATTTGTAAACTTATTACGGTAGTCTAGCCTATTTTCCGAGTGGTTCTAAAAAACTTTGAACAGCTGTTTCCCAAAAGCAAGGATCAAATGTTATTAGCGGATAAAACCATCTTAGTCTAAACAAGCTTTTGGGATTTGTTCTCCATACAAATGTAGTATTTTTTAGATAAACTCCCTTTTAACTTTGTCCACCTGCAGAAGTCTGTAACATCATCTCCTTCAGTTTCTGGGACCCCATCAGCCAACAAAAGTGAAACTCCAAAGCGATTCAACTACAAGGTAATGATCAAAAGCACCGGAAATTGGATGATTATTTACTCACTATCCATGACATTAGAGATATACTACAAGATTAAAAACACAGTGCAGTCCTACACCACTGCAAATGACAACCGATCACATCGTGGCCCATACTCTAAAAGACTGTGTCTAAATTAGTTGTCCACAAAAAAACAACACACTCATTCACTCATGTTGGTAATATTTGACCCGAGATATGTGCATATATTTTACCGACATCACTTTGCCACACTTGTCAAACTCTACATAAGTAAAGTGTGTGAGAGAGCTAGCGATGCTGTGAGAATGCAGAGATGTCAGATTTATAAGATATTCTTACTTGATGCCCAGAGGGGAAATGTAGCTGTTATAGCAGTACTACATGAATAAATTAACTAATAATAGGAATAATACAAGAATAAATCAATAACAAATATATAAAATATTCCTTCCTAACAAAAATATCAGTCTCAAATGCCTGGCAGAAAAGACCAACTAGAATAGCTTGAAAAATGACATTTTATGCATTTCCAACCAGAATTATCATGCATAACTCATAAAAGAACTGCAACAATTAAGTTTGAAAAACTGATTGAAGGGGACCTTTAAATTTGGATCTCATTAGATTGTAGTGTGATTGAAGTGTACTTAGGTAATGTTTGGTGAATGTTTGACACATACGACATCACAAGATTATCGTGAAGGTAAATTAAAAAGGTACCCAGTGAAATGTAATGCCGTTATTAATTAAGGAGAATACAAGAGAAGAGCACCACAAAATGTCAATGCACAACGAGGTCCCACCTCTACTCCCTCTTATCTTTTCCCAATCTCCACTCCCACTCCACTTTTTCTCGCACCCCCACTGCTCCCTCGCCTTTGTTCTTGTGTGGAAGGAGGATGAAGTCCGAGAGGACTTCGAGAGGCTGCGCAACAACCAGAGAACCATGTTGTCCGAGACAATGGACGACTCGAGGGACGCCGATGATGTGGATCCGAAGGTTATTAAAACACTACGTTAGCGTTTTAGACAAGACAGTAAGACAAACGTGGGGACACCTTCTCTGGCTTAGGAGTGACATCATATTTTTGTCTTGAAAAGTAGAGCATTAGTCAATACAGTGACAGAACATAGTATGAATTATGTCAAAGACTTTGTTAATCTTTCTACAGTACGTTAACTAAAATGTTTTCACATTGTCGATGTTCGAAATGAAAACATCTTTGTATAGATGTGTTTTATATGACCTTTTCAACGCGTTTGACAAGTTTAAAACTTCAAATCTAGATGGATATTTAGAGTTTAGTGCCAAGAGATATCTGTTTCGAGCTCAACTTGTTCACCTTCAGCATTCTTGGAGGAGGTCTAACCAAAGCCTACACGTCAGGACCTGTTTTGTTGTTCGCTGAATTGCGAGTGGTCCAGAGCTCATGCCTGCTCATGTGTCTTTACCTGGTAATGTATATGATGTGTTGTATGCACTGACAGGTAGAGCCCGGTGTTACGGTATCCGCCGCTCTTGTTTCAGCCCTTCAAGCTAAGATTACCGCTCTTACTCTGGAAAACCAGCAACTGGCCAGCAATTTTAAGGTAAGTGGCCTTTAGCACAATAAAAGGCTCATGCTGCTTTTACATTGCAACGTACTAGCTCGGCTCAGCTCTACATACCTTTCTTTTGGTTTTGGATTGGTAAATTTCCGCTAATACATGACAACAATTGAGCAGACGGATGCTGGTGCTGTATTTGCTCCTCGGTATGGCTGTTGACCATGTTAAAGAGACTTAACTTTATTCGAGAGGACACTCAGGGCAACACGAGAACAGACTGCTGCAGCAAATTGGAGACTGTGGATGCTGCCACCAAAGGATAAGCTTACACGGGATACACACATGCCAACAATCGGGCCAAGTTTGAGCATTTTCCCTCCCTTGCAGTCAAAGTCAGCAAGGGCCCGATTGTCAAAGATTATCCTGAGTGATTATCCTTTGGTCTGGGGTGTATTAAGAGTTTGTTTTTTTCCAAATCTAATCTAATTGGAAATGGTAGGGGCCGACAATCGTAAATGTTTGCAACTGAAATGTAGTTACGCTAAGATAACAGTGATTCTGTTGTCTTCCAATACTTCTTCAATGACTACTCTTTCTTCTTTGTATTTTCTGGCAATCTGTGAACCCATACCGTGCTACTTGCCGAAAAACTCACCGATTGCTATTCCAAGATGCCTCCACATTGCGCCAAAACCCTGGCTAATTGGAAAGTAATAATTGTGTGATACATCTTGATTGAGAGACCAACGTATGTCTGGGAGGAGCTAAGTTTAGCCTGTGTTGTTAGTGGAAGTTGTGAGTCTTCGCTGCATGCGCGTAATAATAATAGTGCATTCCACTTATAGAGCACTTTTCTAGGCACTCAAAGATGCTTTACAAGAGCATGCATTATTCATTCACTCCACAGTCACACCGAGTGGTGGTAAGCTATGTATGTAGCCACAGCTCCCCTCGGGCAGTCTGACAGAAGGGTGGCTGCCATTCTGCACCTACGGCCCCTCTGACTACCATGAAATATCCAACCACCTTCATTCATGGGCAATGTGGGTTAGGTGTCTCGCCTAGGCAGACAGCAACGACATGCGCTCATGCGGGATATGAATCGGCGACCCTCCGGTACTCTTATCCTCTGCGCCACACCTCCCACAGTGTATATGTTCATGTACACACATTCAAAATCAAATAATTTGTAAGCCAAACTTTTTAACAGTTTACTATATAGAATAGACAAGAAGAACATTAAGTACACACATGGCCTCGTCGTAGGTGGGCTCGCTCACATTTTAAAAATTGCTTAAGATTACTTTCGTTTGCAGCAATGTTATAGCATGTTGGGTTATTTTTGTTATTTATAGCAATGCATCCTCAAATGATGCTAAGATAATGAATCTGCTCAATGTCTAACTGGTGATTAACAGAGTACTAATCTGGAACCCTGGAAGACCAGGTGCTAGAAATAGTACCAGGTTTTGCAATTACAAAAATAAACAAATAGCAATTACAGTTATGCAGAGCCAAGTAGGTACCATGCACTGGGAAAAGAGGCAAACATGCACTTTTTTGTTCAGGATTGTTTATGTTCAGCCTCTGATTCTTGTTTGCAGAAACATCCATCACTCCAAGCAAACGAGGACCTGAAAGAAACCAGCCGTCCCGACAGCATGACCTCTAACTCCTCCTTCCATTCCACACAGGATGACTTAGAGCTAGCAGCAGCTGTACCTTCCACCGCCCACGCACCGCGGGAGGACGGAATCGAGGATGAAGGGATAAGGGGGAGCCAAGAGGAGACCCGACTGTTAAGACAGGCGCTCGAGAACGTCCAGATGAAGTTGCTGGAAACCAGAAAAGAGAACCGCTCGCTTCACGCTCTGATGAAACCTGAGAGGAGCACAGAAATGGGCCAGGGAGAGGAGGAAAGCGTGAGGGGCAAAGGAAAAGAGGAAGAGTTGATCGAGAGTCTGGCGGAGCTGCAGGCAAAGCTGACAGACACCCAGGAGAGATACCACCAAGCTGTGGAGGAGGTGGAAGAGTTGAGAGCGCAGATGGGAGGCGAGCTGGCCAATCAGCGGCAAGCGTCTGAGCTCGAGCAGGAAGTTAAGCAGTTGAAGGCGCAGCTCGTCCAGACGGACTGCGAGCATGAGAACGCGGCTCAGAGATTGAGACAGCTGGAGGAGGCGCTGAGGAGGGCTGAGGAGGAGGGACGCAGCGCTATAGAGAAACAGGGGAGGATGGCAAAAATGGAGGAGCTGTACAAGGAGGCACAGGAGGAGATTAGGATGCTCCAGGTACACATCTTGCACCATTTAGTCATCCATCCATCCATTTTTGATACCACTTATCCTCAAGAGGGTCGCGGGTGAGCTGGAGCCTACCCCAGCTGAGGGAGGGTGCACCTTAAATGGACACCTCCCTTTCACCATCAGGAAAGGAGTAATACAGGAATCCCTCACTATATCACGGTTCATTTATTGCGGACTCACTGCATCGCTGATTTTTTTTTTTTTTTTTTAAAGGTCAGTAGTGTAATTTCACCTGCACAGTCAGCTTTATAGGCCAATTGAATCAAACGTGGCAGCAACGACAAAAGGTTAACTAGGCTAATGTTTTTAGCAGGTAAAGAAACCTTACAACACAAGCCACAGACAGAGTTTTATGAAATCAATTCACAAATACCAACCTTATCCCGACGAATAGCTAATGCAAACACTCATAACAATATTGACAGGAACAAATGCATGTAAGCAGAACAATTTAACTAGATTTTCTACAACTACAGTACTGTAGTTTAAAACATCACCGCAATGAATTCTGGGTACCCATAATGCTTCTTACTGACTACATTACCAGGACCGTAAGTGTGAGTAGTGCAAATTTGCAAACACAGTGTAGTAGTGCAAATTTGTGTGTAGTAGTGCAAATTTGCAAACACACATTTGCAAACATGCAAAACGTGCAAACATGTATGGGCAATTTAGTGTCTTCAGTCAACCTACCATGCAGGTTTTTGGGGTGTGGGAGGAAACCGGAGTACCCTGCGAAAACCCACCCAGGCACGGGGAGAACATGCAAACTCCACACAGGCGGGGCCGGGATTTGAACCCCGGTCATCAGAACTGTGAGGCAGATGTGCTATCCAGTCGCTCACCGTGCCACCTACATGCCAACGTGACATCAAAAAATAGCAATGAAAAAACACATACAATAGTAAAAAAAAAAAATATGTCTACAAAGAGTATTTTTATTCATCCCCAACCTCACTGTATATTAATCCAACATATCATTGCGGTTCATTAGGAGGCTCTGAGGGGCACAGTTCCTGTGGAGGCTGCGGCCAAAGATTTTGAGGAAATGAAGTCTGACCTCAACGAGGTCATATGCGGACTCCAGCGTCGCCTGCTGGAGTTGTCGCACTCCTACAGCGAAACCCGGGCTCAGCTCGGCGCCGTGCAGAAGCAGCTGGCCGAGAGCAGCCGGGCGCCGTCTCCGCCCTTGGAGGAACTGCACCAGGAGATGCAGAACCGGCTGGAGGAGATGCAAACGCTGCTCACCGACATGGAAAAAAAGTACTCTGCAGCGCTGGAGGAGATCTCGCAGCTGAGGCAGGAAGCGGAGGTTCAGGCGCAGAGCTCTGTTGCCCTCGCTGACCACACTCAAGTGATTTCGTCTTTAGGAAATGCCATCAAAGAGCTAGAAAGCCAATCGGAAGAATTGAAAGAGCAGCTCTGCCAGAAGACCTTGCAACTGGATTCTCTCCAGAACAGGTGAGTGAAGCAGAACTCTTTACAATGGAACCTCCAAAGTCATAAAATGTTCTACAGGCGACAATTTAAGTTACATTTGCAAATAGCGAAAAACCTCAAGTGATTGAAGAACCCCTCAAAATGTCTATAATTGCCTTCATTAACAGTTAAAACTGTACCTATACCACAAACTATGATCCCAAAACACTTTAATCATATCAAACTCATCTTACATTACTCCAAAAAATAATAGATTACAACTGATTTGATGTTGGGAAAAAAATACACCGGACGTTTGTGTGTACATGGATCCACTTCCGGAGTCAAAGAGTCTCCATAACGTCCACTAACAAACCAGGCTAAACTTTGCAACTCCCTGACAAACAAAGATGTTAGTATCTCAATTGAGATGTATCACTTCAACATACAGTGGTGCCTTGAGATATGAGTTGAATTAGTTTTGTGACCACATTCCTAACTCAAAACAGTCTTGTCTCAAACATTTATCTTTCCCCATTGGAATGAATGACAATGCCATTCATTTGTTCCAGCCTCACAACAAAATATTTGTAATGTGTTTTTTAATAAGGAAAATAGCTCTCTATAATGAAGTGCTTTATAAAAATATACAGAAATGAATTAAATATAATGTAAATAATTAGTTTTCACTACATTTTTTGCTTCAATTCAACATTCAGTTGCGCTGCTCTTTCTGATGTGCGTGCCTTGGCCATTTGGGGAGTATATACGGGAATACAAGGAAGTGTTTCACAGCTGACTCAGTAAGCTGTAATATTAGTCATTATTCGCAAAGGATAGAGAATAAAAGCAGCCAAACCCTTGCCAATGTTGCAAACTTCAATTTCCTTGTTTATAGTTACTGGTCACTGGTACCCTTCTGTGGCGAAATCACATAAAAAGTGGGAGGAGAAAAAAAAGATCAAAGAAAAGCAAAATACTTTAATCATTTTGAGTCTCATATCGGAAGATGTTGAGGTTCGCTGTATGAGTGACCAGGTTGGATAAAATTAGAAATGAGCTCAGCAGAGGGACAGCCAACGTTGGATGTTTTGGAGACAAAGTTACTTCGATGGTTTGGACACGTCCAGAGGAGAGAGAGTGAGTATATTGGTAGAAGGATGAGGATGGAGCTGCCAGGCAAGAGAGCTAGAGGAAGACCAAAGAGAAGGTTGATGGATGTCGTGAGGGAAGACATGAGGGCAGTTGGTGTTCGAGAGGAGGATGCAGGAGATAGGCTTATACATGGAAAAGGATGACACGCTGTGGCGACCCCTGACGGGACACGCCGAAAGGAAAAGAAGATTTTGATTCTCACATCACACGTGATGGTTTCAAATCCAAATTTGACTTGAGTGAGACATACTTTTCCAGAAAATGTTGCTTAAACTCTCAATTCCACGGCATTTCATTCTATGTGTAAGCATGTGGTTGTTCACCTCAAGGCTGACGGTGGAGAAAGACACCACCTCGGAGGATTCAATCTCCGGCGAGGAGCACAATAAAATGCGAGAGCAGCTGGAGGGCAAGGTGAACCACCTAACGCAGCTCTTCCAGGAGGCCCTAAGGAAGCAAGACGAGATGGCTCTGGAGGCGGCTGATGCCTGGCAAAAGGTGAGGGGGGCTTCAAACTGTTGCCACAAAGTTGGAAGCATAGAATTGTGTAAAATGAAGCTTCCGTGGAGGGAATAGCCCAGGGGTGGACAACGTTTTGTGCTTGATTTTTATAATTGCCATTTTATTCCAATCCAAAGGCGCGGGACAATCGAGCAGAGCGGGAGGCCATACAGGAGGTTCTGACGTCAAGGGAGAAAGAGAACCAGAGCCTGAACTCCAGGTTGGCCGAGTCCCAGGACGCTGTGTGTCAGCTCAAGCAGCTGGTGGAGAACCACGTGGCCTCTGAGAGGGAAAAGAACAAGCGGGTCGGTCACTCTGTCAGACAAGGCTTGTCGTTGCTTTCTCCATGAACAAAGTCAAGCATCTCATTCATCCCACCCAGATAGACGACCTGTCCCGGGAAGTAGCCAAGCTAAAGGAGGCCTTAAATAGCCTATCACAGCTCTCGTACAGCTCGGGGTCACCCTCCAAGAGACAGCAGCAGAACCAGCAGCTGGAAGCATTGCAGCAACAAGTCAAACAACTGCAGTACCAGCTAGCCGTAAGATTTATTCTACATTTAATTTCATATGAAATTACACAATTCGTACTCCCTCACTCTTACCCTGTTTACATTACAGGAGTCCAAGAAGCAGCACAATGAGATCGTGTCAGTCTACAGGATGCACCTTCTCTATGCTGTTCAGGTACTGCCTCCTCTCATTTGTCTTCTTATGTTCGACGATGAATCACTCAACAGTGGTGATGTACAACGTTTTTGCAGTCAAAACGTTAACAGCATGTGAAAACATCCCGAAACATATCCACATTGTTCTATGTTCACTGTTCCCCTTATTTTTATTCTAAGTATAGTAAAGACCTAGACATCATTTTAAATTAACATACATTTCCACATCCATCTGGAACTCTTGACAATCTGAACTGACTCATCACACCACCTAAAATGGTTACTATTCGGAAAGAGACTACAGTGTTCCGCCTACCTTGTAAATGTATACATAAGAATACACGTTTTGGCAGTGCATGAAATTAACATAAAAGGCTTCCACAAAAACATCTCTTTTGAACTGAAGCTTGTGATTGACATGTTGCAATATTCTGTGTCTTCAGATATTTCTACAGTAGGCATTCATTTTAACAATACTATATTCTTCCCAGTGCAAAGGTGGCAGAGCATTTTATATGAAGTAGGCTTACTTTGCTCCTAGAACTTGGCATCTTTTAGCCTTCACAAGTGCATCAATATCAGGTGTGAAATCCTGAGTGGCACCCAATTTCAGAATGTCATTTAAGTGGTAAGTGGTCATTTTAGTGGTCAGTAGTGATATCTCCAATCGACAAAATTAGCAACAACAGTTACTTTCGTTGAAAAATTGCAGTTAATGTGAAAGAAATAGGGTTGGCTAATGGCTATGATAGCCCTCACCCATTCCTGTACATTGGCTAGTAGTGGAAAGTGGACCAGAAACACTACAAGTTTCTGATTAAAGGCGGAGTGATGCATTTAGGTTGAAACGCACACGCACCAATATTTTTCCAAAGAAAAAATGTGGTTCTGCAATGGCGTGCATTTCTACACAACAAAAGAGCCACACATAATAAAAACAACACGCTGTTAGCTCCCCAACTAACTGCCCATAACATGCCAAGTTATCAGCTAAACTTTACACAACAATGCAAATAGTGTGAAAACAAGTGCCCACAAGCCGTCCCCGGTGAACACACAGGCACAACCACTACGTAACATAGGTGCATTTTGAAAAATTGCAAAAATCCATACACGTGGCGTCAAGTATCTTAGTAAATAAAGTATCAATTAGTTAAAATACGGTAGTAACCGAACAGTACAGTGTTAATGTGTACATAATAACTAATAACCAGTGTTAGAAAGTAACTAATTAATGAATTACAAAGTGTATGTAATTGTAATCCATTCCATGACTGGGTGAAAATGTGTAATTTAATTACAGTTGCTTTTGGAAATTTCCATAATTACAATTTTAGTTACATTTTAAAGATAGCTGCTAAAGCTGAGATTTTTTTTCCATATCACTTCCTCCTTCTCAAGCCAACGCTTTTGATTGGCTCTCTCAGGTCATGTGCCATTCCACTATTGTTTCCAAATATGACCGAGAAGCGCCACATCTAGCCCCATCGCAATTAAAAAAAAATGTTAAACGACATATTTTCCCCAAAACTATCACGATAAATGATTATATCGTTGTTTTTTTATGCCTATGAAATCATGAAAAATAAGGCCCGCCCTTATTATTATTATCTTTTATACTTTTAAATCAGTATTTTTGTTATTATTATTATTGTAATTTAATTTCTTGTTTTTCCACTTTTTTTTTGTCTTTACTCTGTGATATGGATCCCCCTGGGTCAGAAATAAAGATAAAGAGCTGCAAGACTGTGTGGTTGGGCCGCTGAAAACGAGCCCTTCACCTGTCAATCGAATATAAGTTGACGTTCGTTCGCTGTAGTCAACCACTGGCTGAATAACGTGTGCCACTGAGGTTATGCTTAATAAACAGTTAACCTTCCCGTGTTTGTGTCAATTTGGGACTAACACACACAACAACTTAGAGAAAGGCGCTGACGTTTTAAACGACTCTGCCGCAGTGGAGCGAGCTGTTTAGCTCCTTAGCTCGCTAGCGCATTACCTCGAGGGCTAGCAAACATAATAAACAGTTAACTTTCCCGTGCGTGTTAACTGGGGACTAACAGACACAACAACTTGGAGCGAAGTGCTGACGTTTTAAACGACATCGCCACAGTCGAGCGAGCTGTTTAGCTCATCAACTCGCTAATCCTACACACAAACCAGCTCCTTTTTTGACAATGTGCTCTCTATTTCCATGGGCCAGATTGGACCCTCTGACGGGATGGTTGTAGCTCATGGCCCATACGTTTGACACCCCGGAGCTACGCTAACTGTTAACAAGACAGGTGACGAGATTGTGGTTGCAAACTCTTTTCCTTTGTCACATTTAATGCGGTGCACGACTTGGGAGACGTACAAACCGCTCAACGAGTACTTCTTGTATTTGTGTCCAGCAACAGCGGAAACTTCAGGTCGCTTCCGAATTGGCTGTCGTTCCGTCACAATCACAAAGCCTATGACTCGGCCCAACTCAGTATTGACCATTTACATTAGGATTTGCGATCGTAAATATCGAACAGGTTTAATATTAAGTGTTTTCTGAGCAGATCTGAGAAAAAAAAATCACTCTTAACACACTGCAAAGTAGGGAAAAATGCTCAAATTTGGCCCGATTGTCAGTTTGCGTGTACCCTGCTTTAGTTGATGGTTTGTGCTTCGTTATGTGCTTTAGGGCCAGATGGACGAGGATGTGCAAAAAGCCTTGAAGCAAATCTTGATGATGTGCAAGGTGCCAAGTCAAACCAAGGAGGCCTGCTGAGATGCACTGAGCACGCTCCAAAGCCAACAAACCCAAAACAAACACACTGAAGTCAAGTGCTGCTGCCAATGTCCTGCGAGGCTGCATCACAGCGTGCCTCTAGACTTACATGGTCTGCTTGCAATGTCTCAACTAGAAAATCATGGGAAACCAAGAGACCAAACATCAATCAACAACCCAACTTCCTATCTGTGCGTACACAAAGTACATTTTAAATATCACTTTGATGCACGAAAGCAACGACTGCAATCCTGCTCTGTTTCATTGTGTGTAAAAATAAAAGCCTTATTGGTGCTGCCATTTCTAGCATCTATTTTTACAATACAACTATGATATTTTTACTTGCTGTCCAATTGTATAACACTTTCCTTGGTACAATCTAAATTATTATTTTTGCCCTGATAGCAATGCATGAGATTGTGGCCACATTTGCATGACGATGTTTGTATGTTTTTTACGATACTAAAAATGTATTTTTGTCCAAGTTACTGTACGATAAGAGGAGGCTTGTGTTTGAATGTTATGCTTTTTGTCCTCCAATGTAACAATGCACTATTTGGTCTACTGACATGTTAACTCGAGTTTTTATTCGCGTCCTTTTTACATTGTAAAGGGTTGAATATTCAGTGTCATAAAAAGATGGGCTCATTTAGTAGATATTGTGCCTGCACTTATTGATAAGACAATTTAATGTGACTCTGACTCGTCTGCATCACAGTCTAAATGAGCTGTTAAATGCCATATTAGAGTAATTTGATGTCCCAGCTCCATCTCATCATGTTTAGTGTCTGCAGCACTTTTATGTAGTATATCTCCTAAAAAGTTCACTCCTCCACCCTCTTTTGCCTTAGTACTTTGCCAAGAGCCATAGAACTTAGCAGGTGGCTTTTTCTGGGGTGTTTTGACCGTTAGTATACAAAAAGAATATACAAATCTGCCCGATTGCATTATCATTTCTCATGTGTTGCTCAGGAAGAATGTTAACGACACTCCTGACAGACATATGTTGGGGTGTGAGAAGATTAGTCTTTTTGTTGTTGTTGCATGTTTTGCTTTGTTAAGTGTCGTAAAACCATCGTCCATCAGGGCCTCTGAAATATTTTGCAAGGGCAAGAAGGAAAAATGCAAGTTTGTTGTTTCTTTCCCAGCAATTTTGTGGGGATGTACAGTTGATTTTTGTGCCCTCTTTAATAAACTTAATACTAAAATATTATACTTGTGTTCATCTTTAACAATTCACATTGTGATTAACTGCATTATAACAAACGACAAATATAATATACATCGTCACTGTCAGGCAGAAACCTATGTCCAAATTTGGTCAATTACATATTTTTACACAAATCTATACTGTCGCCATGTGGGACTGTTATTTTTACAAATTGTAAATCAACTCAATCTAAAGTGTTGGGGGGGGGGGGGGGGGGGGGAAATGATTGATCTCTTTGACGATGCAATGTTAATGGCTTCACAAACGTGTTTTTTTGGGGGGGGGTTCCTGAAAAGGGATGGTTCTGGAGCTGCAAGGATTTTCTGCCCAACACCAGCGATATTTTGATATATTTGCCAGGGGCGATTCTAGGATCAGAGGTTTAGGGTCTAATATAATAGCCGTATGCCGTACTGCTACACAATGTGAAGGCAATGTCGCAAAATAATGGTTGTGATGTTAACAGATGTTGAGCTCAGTTAAAGTCCCGTTGGCCGTCAATGTACTTGTGTTATTACATAACACAGGGCACCTGAGCTCCCGGCCAGGCAAGGTAAAGTTCAGTTTTGTACATTTTAAGACAATTTCCTTTCCACCTTTCTAAAGGAAAAGCATATCACTTTTTTTCGGAAATTCTGTGACTAAACCGTCAAATGTGATGAACGTTATTTATATGTTGAGCAAAAGAGGAATGGATTGCAATCATAAACATACTGTAATCTTTATTTCTGGAAGATGACCAGGGGTGGGGTGGCAATTGGGAATTTCGGGACAACTCCCGACTTTTTTCTTTTTTTTTTTTTTTTTGGAATAAGATAATTCCTATATAATTTCCAATACACACAGCCCACTTTTAACAAAACATAATTACAAATTACTATTCAACAAATACAATACGACTTATAGGCTAGCCTTATGTCAGCAAAGACGTGCACGAGCGCACCGGTTGCGCGCACGCCAAGCCAAATGTCCCGGCCGCTTTATATACTTTAAATACTAATATGTGAACTTATTTATCTCTTTGATCCTCTCTCCATGTCCTAAAAAGGAATAACAATGTTAACGGGCTTCCAGTCAGTCTGCTATTCAGTAGCACACAGTCTTTAGTATTATCACATGACACAACAGGTAGCTTCTCTCATTCCCGTTCAAAAAGAGGACAGTGGTGCTATCACTGACCACCTGAAACGTTTCCTAGCTAGAATAACCGTGAACAGTATAGCTCTCCCAAATAAACATGCTCAACAGATACTTGTAATTTGGCAATTGTAAAAAAACAATATTGTTAAACTGGAAAGATAAACAAGCTACTAACATTGACCAATGGCAAAATCTTGTCATAGAGTATATAACACTAGAAAATATCTGTGCCAAACGTTATAACCTGGATCAGCTCTCCGTCTCTGGGTGCCAGGGAGGTGTCCGATGGCCCCATTCCGGGGGCCTCGTCCTAGTCTCCGGGTGGGCTGCTGCTCCCGGGGCCTGTGTCCTCCTCTTGCCTCTCCCCGTGGTCGCCACCCCCTCTCTTGCTCAGGCTGTGTGGGGTCACCGGCTGACTTGCGGGGGGCCTATGGTGAGGTGTCTGCGCATCCCGCTTTAGGCAGGGGAGGTGCTGTCCCCCTTTTCTCTGTGGTCTTCCAGCAGGTCAGGCCGGGCCCGCAGGAGTATAGCCTCTTACTTCATGCAGTCTACACATTTGTATTACTCACACTGTTCATACTTCACACCTTGGGCACATTCGCATCTCATTCGCAAGGCATGATGATGTGGACGGTGGGCCAATCGCTCCCCTTCTAAGTTCGGCCAGTCCTCCAGTTTTAATGCATCATACAGCCATAGGTAAAGGAAGGGCAGTGTCGGGGTGGGGAGGACACTCGGCCAGGTGTTCCGGCATTCCGGCCTGTTCCCTGGCCCGCCCCGCCTTGCCCCCGCTGATTTTTAATGCACCACATACATTCACATATCCTTTGGGGAGTTGGTTGATTTGGTAGTCTCCCCAATGCACGACACCCCACCACACGTGATCACGATTCAGGGACAATGGTTGCCAGTTGGGGACCTGGTAACGACAGTAATAGGGTGGGAGGTGGGTATTCATTCACATCTCTTGGCTGGACTCCTGGGGCCTGATCCACCGTTCTGCATGGCCATGCAGCTGAACGGGATGGGTAAATAAAAGAAAAAAAGAAAAACTGTCAGCTAACTCCTACCTGTAAAACGTGAACAGTGACCTACATTTAAATACAGGAAAAATGAGGACGGGGGATGATGGTATTCATTGACCACTAGGTGGCAACATTTACCAAATGCTGAATAATTGCCTGGCAGTCCGGGAGGTTGTGGTGAGCTCCTCTGCCTCTACATTTGAGATTCAGGGTTCAAATCTCGGCTCCAGCCTTCTGTGTGGAGTTCACATTGTCCCCGTGATTGTGTGGGTTTTCTCCGGGCGCTCTGACTTCCTTCCGCATTCCAAAAGCATGCCTGCTGGGCTCACTGAAAACTAAACTGTCCATAAGTGTGAATGCTTGTTTGTCTCTTCGTGCCCTGGCTGCAGCTCGCCCGTGACCCTAATGAGGACCAGCTATACAGAAAATTGATGGATGGTTGCACACTTACCAATTATTCTCCGCTACTTGTGACAAACTGACAAAAGTAAATTCTACAGATTGAATCGATATACTTGGCGTGCTTCCATACACTCCTGAAAACAAACATTGTTGAACTTCTTTTGCATCAAGAAGCATACTAAAGGGTACAATGAACTAGCTGTGTTAGTCAGCAGGTTTCCCATGCCATCAAGTCCCCGCCACACCGACTGAGGATCATTTATCTTGTCCTCTGTTTCCGTTAACAAGTGGCACAAAACCACTTGGTTTCCTGTCCCGGCACTGTGTCCTGCCCGCTGGGCAAAGAGACTAAAAATTAAATACTGCAAATAATGAAGTCGTGAAAATACAAAAATTTAGCCATATCATCTCAGGAGAATAAAGTCAGATTTGTTCAAGAAAAGCTTTTGTGTAATGTTACGACCGGTGTTGGGGAGTAACTAATCACATGTAATGAGATTACGTAATTAAATTACAAAATGTATGTAAATGTAATCCATTTCTTTACTGGGTGAAAATGTGTCATCAAATTACAGATGCTTTGGGAAATGCCCATGATTACAATTGTATTTACATGTGAAAAATAGCAGCAGAAGTTTTTTTTCATATCACTTCCCACTACCATTTTGTCGTAAAGTAATCCCCCTCAATCGCTCGGGTTACATTCCAGACCACCCTCGCAATAAGTCAAATGTGCAATCTAGAAATACCAACCATCCATCCATCCATTTTCTGAACCAGGTGGCGGGTGTGCTGGCGAGAGGAGGGGTACACCCTGAACTAGTCGCCAGCCAATCGCAGGGCACATAGAAACAAACGATCATTCGCACTCACATTCACACCTATGGACAATTTAGAGTCGTCATTTAACCAGAGTACCCGAAGAAAACCCACGCAGGCACGAGGAGAACATACAAACTCCACACAGGGAGGCCAGATGGGAACTCGGGACCTAGATGTGTGAGACAGATGTGGTAACCAGTCGGCCACCGTGCAACAAAATAAAACAAAATAAATTCCACATAATGACAGTGTGATCACAGAGTGTTTTAACTGAAGCCTTTGGATACAAATAATTTCCCTCGTAATCTAGTTTGACAATTATGTACCAAAGAACACATTCACTCCCATTTACGCAGTGTCACTGAACGCACCTCGCGAACACTCGCACAAAGGCGATGCAAACGTGAACGACGGCCGCACAAATACGGTGTTTATCCCCGACATATGAAGGCTTGTATCGTGTTTTCAGCCAGGGTTGGTTCTGGAAGTCCCTAACATAACCTGGCACTCTTGAATGAAAATTAATTTTGGCCCGAAAACCGTTCACAGACGCCAGAATGATCTTGTTCTCAATTACGTCCATCAGGCAGACATAACCAAGTTCAGTTCACGTTCGCCCAAAGTGTGAACTCGTTCATGAACTTCCATTCATTGAAGTCGTTCAGGTACAACACTGGGTACTATACTATAAAGCGTCATATTTTATATATAGTTGGTGTCGAGTGGAATACCCCCACCTCCAAAATTACAACTTTTATAGGACCCCCCCCCACCTGAAAAAAAAATGGAAAGGACTGAAATATAATATAGTCAGTATTAACTCAGATTTTATATCTCGCTGCTGTTGGGCCGAATCCCCTCAGCTCCAAAATGACAACTTTACAGGAAATAAAAAAAGAATAATAGTAATTGACAGCTTGCTTGAGTATCCAAAAACTGGGCCCTGAGAACTGTGAGGCGGATGTGCTAACCAGTTGTTCACCATGCCGCATTAAAGGGCTACTCTAAGCCAATTTAGTTTTGACATTTTATGATTGCCACGTTCTTATCTGTGCTAAAACCGACATCTTCTCCCTATTTTAAACCTGAAAATCAAATGTTTTTTTTACCCCCAATTTTTGTCAAGTGAAGAGGAAGTGGCAGATAAAAGGTCAGTATTTTGGTTTGTTTTGAAGACCGAAACCACAACTTACTGTTGAGTTATCACGGCCGTCACCGAATCTTGCAGTTTGGCGGCCAACTTGTCACTTTAAGAATCAACTATTCTTCCTGTCGGCTAATCATTTGTTTATCTTGTGCATTTCTTAATAATGACATGATCCATGCTTGGTAAATATTGTTGTGCGATTCTCCCTAAGTGCGTCACAGTGTGACGTGTGCATCACCAGAAGTGAGCATCAGCTCCTTATGTGCTTAAGTGTTGTCCTCTAATGACGCTTGAAAGATGTGACACAATTTCCTCTAAATCCGGGACTGAAAATGAGACGTTGTTGTTTTGGAGCTTATGCAGGACATATTATGGAATACTGACTTTTGATTACTTGCATACAAATACCGTAGTTGGGTCTCTGGAGTGCCTGGCCATCATCAATTGTGAAATTAAACAACCAAACCTCACAAATCTTTCGTGAGCTGCCTGTTTCAGCTGAAGTACACCTCACTGTTACAGTACCTAACAGTGGAATCAATTTACATCATAAAAATGCTTTTCTTGTCTTAAAAAGGTCCCATGCCATCATATTTTATCCTTTTATTTATTATAATTTTTGATGACCTTTTTTCGGGTTTGCAAGAGAATTTTTGTTGAAAATGCCCAGGATGCCCTTTTTCAAGCTATTTTGGTTGGTCTATTTCACCTGGTAGTGGAGACGCACGGATTTCTCATTAATATTCAATATGTAAGACAGCGTTGCTCTGATTGCCCGTTGGCGGTATAACAGCAGTCAAGCGTTCATGGTAACGTCGCGTTTGGATCGTTCGATGTCAGGTCTTCCTTTCATTGTGAAGCAGACTTCACCAAGCATTGGATTGTTCACCTACTAACAGGGAGCATGAGGGGAAATGACTGTTGGCGACTCACAACCCTACAGAGGAGGCGCCGAGGGGGGAAATAAAAGAGATGAGGATATTTTGTGAGGCTGGTCCTGCGTTCCCATTAACTGCAATGTAACCGGTGCGCAAGGTTAACCGCTCGCGCACATTTTGGCGACAATGACCGTAAGCGTCGCCATTTAACCTACAGTTTCATTTGAAACTATAAATATAGTTCGGTATTGTTTTAAAACATAGCACATATATGCTTTTATATACCGTATTTGAATGGCGCGGCGGCGGCCGCCCGGCTGGGTCTCTAGCTCAAAAGGCACTTCCAGTAGTGTGTGTAAGCTTATGTTTACGAAGTCATCCTCCGCGAAATGGGCCCGACCCAAGCACAATTCCAGTTCCGAAATGCTCAGGATTTTCTCCGAAAACAAATTTAATCAATTTATTCCTCAACTTGGCAGCACGGTGGACGACTGGTTAGAGCGTCTGCTTCACAGTTCTGAGGACCGGGGTTTAATCGCCGGCCCCGCCTGTGTGGAGTTTGCATGTTCTCCTCGTGCCTGCGTGGGTTTTGTCCGGGCACTCCGGTTTCCTCCCACATCCCAAAAACATTCATGGTATATTAATTGACAACTCTAAATTGCCCGTAGGTGTGAATGTGAGTGCAAATGGTTGTTTGTTTCTATGTGCCCTGCGATTGGCTGGCAACCAGTTCAGGGTGTACCCCGCCTCCTGCCCAATGACAGCTGGGATAGGCTCCAGCACGCCCGCGACCCTAGTGAGGAGAAATGGCTCAGAAAATGGATGGATGGATATTCCTCAACTTCTCCTGAGTTTGGCAGGTGACGTAAAGTTTATGATTTGAACAAGATGCAGCCAGGTTGTCACTCAGTCATTTTTCCTGAGATGAGTGTAGCAACCACAAAATGGGCAGGTACTTGAAAATTAATTGGCTAAACAACTTCACAACGATGGCGATTTCAAATCCACTCATTTTAGAAGCGGTTTGGTAGTCAAAGGCTCTTGCACTCAACCGACATACCGCATACTGTAGAATCAAACTGTATCAAACTTAAATCAGGTCACAGACTCATTCAAACTCAGGAGAAGTTGAGGAATATCCATCCATCCATTTTCTGAGCCATTTCTCCTCACTAGGGTCGCGGGCGTGCTGGAGCCTATCCCAGCTGTCATCGGGCAGGAGGCGGGGTACACCCTGAGCTGGTTGCCAGCCAATCGCAGGGCACATAGAAACAAACAACCATTTGCACTCAGATTCACACCTACGGGCAATTTAGAGTTGTCAATTAATATACCATGATTGTTTTTGGGATGTGGGAGGAAACCGGAGTGCCCGGAGAAAACCCACGCAGGCACGGGGAGAACATGCAAACTCCACACAGGCGGGACTGGGGGATTGAACCCGGGTCCTCAGAACTGTGAAGCTGACGCTCTAACCAGTCGACCACCGTGCCGCCAGTATTAAGCAAAAATGCAATACAACAGCACGCAACTGTGGCATAGACATAATCTGGAGCAGTTCAGAATCAAAATTTCTTAATCACATGACAAAAACCTAAAATAAAAACAGACGTGATGGGTATTATTTAACGTACAAATGTGTGCAGATGGCTAGAGAGGTGTCTCTGACTAACTACGGTAATCAGAGAACTGAAAATGGTGTTACGCTGTGAGGCGAATTTAAAGAAGAAACAGTCCCGTTGCTAATATGGTTCAAATTACATCGGCCAGCACTGCTGATTCTGAATGGCCCACCGGGGCAGATTGACATTGCAGCACATAGTTAGCTGAAATCTGATTGGACAAAAATATCTAATATACACATACTGGAACCAGTGCAAGCAAGAGAAATACCACGAAATAAAGAGAATACAGTACACTGCCAGGAATATTGCTGGCAAATTCATACAATTTCATGAGACAATATAAATAATTTAGGTCGTAAATGCTTTTGATGTTGTTTAGGCCAGCAGAAGGCTTTGGGATGACCTTACAGCCCACCAATGCTCTGGGCTTTCCTTCGGCAAGTAGAAGCAAGCAGCCGGCCACAGCACACACTCGCCGGCCAAACGCCAGCCTGAACGTGCACACTTCCTGGCGGGATCCAGTCCACTGTTACGCATACACCTGATGCCGATATGACAAACGGCATCACGCAAATTTGCAAAGCTCAGGCTTCGCCCCTAGTCATCTGGTAATGAAGCCAGACTCTCCATTGGCCCAGAAGTATATGGGTCGGGATGAAGGCTGGCTGCTCACTTGTATGAGACAGCCCCTAAAAACGAGATGATTCCAGCATGACATGAAATATGATGTGCAAAGTGTCCGATCATATTTTATCCTTGGGATATTTGGATACAATCACAGAGATGTTAAGACACCTGGGAACTGTTTTAAATTCAGAAAAAAAATGAAAAATATGTTTCCTTTACAGCCAAGGAAAAATGGCAATTGTCAAAGAAATGATGTGTGAATGCTGAGAAATTCCATTGGCTAACCGAAAGGCCAAAGAAAGAAATGATTGATGACTATGATGCTTCACAATTTGGCAAAATAATTCCAAGATATCTCATTTGATGTAACAGCATTTCAGACCAGTATTTCATCCTTGAATAAAGAAATCCAATTCTTAAGAAGCAAAATGTAACGAGTTTACATGGAAACGAGGTTTTTAATAAACTCTTACAAATCAGTTTGGGGAAACACCAAGAGGCAATGATGTCCGTGTTGCTCTGGAAACATTTGTGTTAGCATACAGCTACAAATTGTTGGGCGACACCGCAGGGAAACTTTGCTTTTGGCATGCGGCCGCTGGGGAACGTTTGGGCATGTCAGTAATGTCAACTATGAGAACTACCGGTGTTATGTTCCAGTCAGGGAGCCCCGTAAGATTGATTTATTTATTTTACCGTAAGACATAATGAAATCTGTGGGACTTTTTCCATCATTACAGGTGATGTTTTAAGTGAGATTTTAGCATAGTTGAGTTAACATTAGGTTAGTTACACAAGCCATCCATTTTCTAGACTACGGTGCTTGTCCTCAATAGGTTCATTGGTAATCGGAGACTATCGTAGCTGACTTCGGGCAAGGTTATACACTCACAAAAAACAAAAGCCAAAGAAAACTCACTGCTTTGTCTAGTTTTGTTAAGTGCAGGTCTTCTTCAGAATTGGTCAATCAACCACCAAAATGATTAATGAATTATCATAGATAAATCTTTGCTAAGGCTCAGTTTTGTTATTTTATAATATTCGCCGCAGCTGCGCAGGTTGTATCTTTTTTTTTTTTTTTTTTTAAATTATTAGAGTTAGGATCCATCAAGTCTATTTTCAAGCAAGTTCAGTAGGATTTAATACCAAATCAATCATTGATGAGTATAAAAGTTGCGTTAACTTGAAGACACTTTCATGATTCTGACCCTCTTTGTCGTTTGCATTGTAAATGAGAAACTCTTCTCAATTCCTGATTAAACAAAGGACATTACAGGATTTCTCAATTCCTAAAATACAAAACCCTATTGTCTGAACCAAACGCTCAGTGCCCTGAGCCCATTTATTGAATCGGTCACTCTTTTGGTAGAACCCTAAGCACTTTTCACCTATTCAGATCCAACTTGCAAACATATTTTCACCCATTAAAACACATTTTGTACTATGATGCGTCATAGTAAGCACAGGTAGCAAAAGTTAAACTCAATTCAAGTTCAGGAGTCTCAACATAAACACAGCAACTCAAAACTGATCACACTTGTGGCTAATGATTTGGGGAAAAAAACATATGTGGCAGTTCAGCGAGCACTGGTTGTTGAAGTTTCACTACTGATAGAGACAATCCGAGAGTCAGAGCGAGTGCAAGAGTAAGGGACGGTCGAGGAGTAAGAGGAGAGAGAGGAGGTAGAGTATCCCTGTAAGACAAAGAACAATGATGTATTTCGGGTGAAATACGTGCAACTTTCCTAGACCGTGTTCTTGTCCATGGTTTGATAATGAGGGAAGCGGGAATGCAGCGAGCGCAGTCGAATCTAAGCATATTCACTGTGTCCACCATAGTCCAAAGAGTCAGAGATGTGAACGGGTAATTGCTTCTTTCATTGCGCACTGTACATGTTTATTAACAAATTCTAAATTTCAAAACCCATTATTTTAAAAATTCAGGAAGACATAGTACAAAATCAATTTGATGTGATAGCATAGATATATGTCGGAGAGCAAAGTAGTCGCATCTTGATGTCCTTTATGTTCAATTTCTCCATTTTGTTCTTTTGTACCATTTTAAGGAGTTGATTGCGTGTTGCATCATTGAAATTGGTGTTTTAAAAAATATCTTCAAAGCCTCTTCTGCCAAACATTTTATTGTATTGAGAACAAAAAATTTACAATTAGTAGAAAAATGACACAGTATGTATGCAGTATATTTTTGGTGTAAGTGAAAAGTTAAATTATTTGATTCAATTATATTATTTTATTCATCAATAACCAAGCATTTTTGTAGCTATCTAGCCTGTCTGATATAGTTTTATTTTTTGTGTTTGTTTTTTTTATGAAGTATACAATACATACATACTTACATATTATATCACAGTACATCGCCTTATGAAAGTATAGTTTGGCTTTTTTAACAACTCCCTAAAAAATTCTCATGAGAACATGTGGGCCCTTCATCACTTCCCCACACTGCCCACATCAGTGGTTTACAAACATTACTAACACATTTACGTTCCATCTAATACGACCACACTTTATTGTGAAGTGATTAAGTACATGATTTGTACGACATGCTGTTGCTATGTTGGTCCTTCCCACCTTGACCGCCAAGCAGTCAAACGTCTTCGGTTTTTATACAGCGTGCAGGCCTTGAAACAGGAGCCTGGTCGAGGTACACACACAAGAGATGCATGTGGCTTAATTGCTGCAAGATGTAACCTGGCCTGCAGCCCGCCCGGGCCCACGAATACACTCACAAACCTTTAAGTGTTACTAAAAAGCAAAGGGGGTGGATGTGTACCCCACATGGAGTCGACTCAAAAACGTCACAGACTTTTGTTTATTTGCTGGCAAAAGACAGATTTGTAATGGAGAATGTGCTCTTAATCAAACCAAATCAAAATATATGTGCAGCGTTTCCTTGAGGGTTTCAAAGACAACTGAACAACAGACTCATGGAGCAGATGATATTAATGCAAACATTCCCGATTGATCTACATTTGGCCCGTGGTAGAAGCTGATGAAGTGTTACAAAACAGACATGATGAGAGGGACCACAGGGGATGGAGGTTTTGGCCTAGTCTGAAGCCGCAAAAAAAAAAAAAAAAAAGAAAAAAAAACACCTTAGTGAAGTTTAAGTGGGATTTATTTTCAGTCCTAAAACAAAGTACACAGGATCAGGAATATTGCCAATTATAAAGGTGAGATGGCAAAAGGTATTCCTTTGATTGCAGTTCATTAGTAAACAGAATTATGCAAAAATCTACACAATCAATCTTCATCACACTTATTGAAGGCACAAGAAAGAATACATTCAATTTTGGCGAGGAAAGAAGTACAACAAGAATATACTGTATTTTGAGTTCTCTGTGTTACAGTCCACTTGCATTGAGGCTAGATCCAGCTGACGGAGCTGCACCGACGGGGCGACAGGCGGACATACACGACTATATTGCCAAAAGTATTTGCTCACCTGCCTTGACTCACATATGATTTAAAGTGATATCCCATTCTAAATCCATAAGGTTTAATATATGTTGTTGGTATACCCTTTGCAGCTAGAACAGCGTCAACTATTGTGCGAAGACTTTCAACAAGGTTTAGGAGTGAGTTTATGGGACTTTTTGCTCATTTTTCCCAAAGCACATTTGTGAGGTTACACACTGATGTTAGACGAGAAGGTCTGGCTCAGTGTCCCCTCGAAATCAACCCAAAGGTGTTCTGTTTGGTTGAGGGCAGGAATTTGTGCAAGTAAATCAAGTTCATCCAGACCAAAATCTCTCATCCATGTCTTTATGGCCCTTGCTTCGTGCACTGGTGCACAGACATGTTGGAGCAGGAAGGGGTAATCCCTAAACTGTCCAAAATCTCTTGGCATGCTGAAGCATTCAGAGTTCCTTTCAGTGGAGCTCAGGAGCTAATACAATATTTGTGGGGGTGTGCCCACAGGTGCACAACAATTAATTGACACCTCGTAAATTACGCTTTCTGTCTCTGATTAGTTGCTTTTTCTCGGGCGAAGTGCTTTATTGTATATCACATTAGAAGCAGAAGATATGGCCAGAGATGGCTGATTTTTTTCAGAGATCTTTTTTATCATGTAGTACTGTCAAGTAAACATAACTGTTTTAACAAATATGACGCAGATTTTTTTTTTAATTGCAAAATTCCCCTTTGACTTGAAAGCAGCCCACAAGCTCTAGAATCAAAAATGCTTTAGTCATATTCATCTCCTCTGTACTAAGTTATGATTTATTATTGAGTTTTACTTACAAAATCTTTTGTTGCACCAAGAGTAAACAGTTTCCTGTTTATTAATGTTGTGTCGCTGACCATTCATTGTCATCGACTGCTTAACTCTTGTCAGAGCACTCACTGGTGATTACAGAAATTGCTGCCACCGGAGTGTGATCTGACAAACATAAAATAGGCTCTCTCAATGAAATCTTTTCCCCACTTTGGGCTCAATCCTGGAAAAGGTCTGGATGTTTCTGGAGAATAACAACGTAGATCGTTGGCATCTTCGGTTTCTTTGGAAGTGGTTCTGTAGGGATTGGACGGAGCCACTGCGATGATAGCAGATTTCCTAAACGGACCTGCATTCCTGTGCAGCCATGCACGCTGTGATGTCATAGAGCCTTGTTGGCAGCCTTTCTGATCAGTTTTCTTCTCGTCTTTTCATCAATTTTGGAGGGATGTCAAGTTCTTGTAATGTACAGTAACTGCAGTGCCATAGTTTCCTCCACTTGATTATGACTTATGTCTTGATTCATTCTGGTATATTTAATGCTTTGGAAATTGTTTTACACCCTTCTCCTGACTGATACATTTTGAACAATGATACTCTGCTGATGTTGTGGAAGCTTTCAGCAAACCATGACTTGTACTGTAAAATGGGACTACAGACATGTCAGGAAAAGCCTACTACATCTGAACTTTATTCATGGTTAACCAAAGGCACTTTAAATGTTGGCAGGTGTCTGCTGACTCCCATTTAAAATGAGTTTTAATGCAATTGGTTAATCCTGAAGAAAACCACAGCTCCAGTTATGAGGGTGTGCACAATTTTGCAACCACATTATCTAAGTTCTTTATTTTAACTTCCTGTCTCAATTCTTTCTCTCTCCATAGAGTTGTACAAGTTATACCAATGGTGGAAAAAGTTGGGAAACTATTTATCTAGGTTGATATTTTTACATCTCACAAACCTGGCTTTTGAACAGCTGTGTGTAGACCTATTATATCCACTGTACACCACAAACAGAATAGACAAAAGTATTAGGACAGCTGGCCATGACAACGACAGGAAATGAAAGTGTCAGAAAATATGGACATCGACTCACCCTCTTTGCAGCTATAAGACTTTCTACTTTCACATAATGTTGATATATTAATATTGAACAGGTTTGTCATTTACGAATGCCAGCCACGACAGTTTTCAGAGCAGATTGGGGAGGAAAAATATCACTTTCGACACACCCAACATCACATCTCTTTTAGAGACATCTGGGAATCAGCACTTTGCTGAGACAAGGGAGGGAAAATGCTTAAATGTGGCCCAATTATATGTATGTGAGTAAGACTTTGTACAAAATTTAGGAATGTGTCTGTGGGAATTTTTGCCTATTTCTGATGTCAGAGGTGATTGATGTTGGACCTGAGAGAGGGCTCTCTCACAATCTATGATCACCCTAATGGCGTTTGAAAGGGCTGTACATGAATATACATCAAAGAATTCCATTTTGGAAACATTAGCAGTTTGAATCTCAATTTCTTTATGTTCTTGTTGATGTTGCATCGAATATCTTACTGTCAGACTTGATTTATTTATAGTCGTATTGTCCTCCTAAAAGCCTTCAAAGATGCAGAAGGGGCTGAATGGCAACTGTGGTCCACACCCTTGAGATGTTTGTTTATGCATGTAATTTAGAGCAGAATAGTTGTCGTCTGGAGAAGTCATGGCAATTGGAAAACAAGAGTCTTTGATCAACCTATTTTTTTCTTAGTTTGTGTTATACATTACGGCATATGGCATATATTTAGTTGGTGCTGTTGTCATATATAGTTATATACGGTATCACAATGCTTAAATCTTTAAAAAAAAATGTGATCTGATTGGAAGCCGTCGGATTCATCTGCAAGGGGGAAAAGCACAGGAATGTGTAATCGTTAACGACCACAATTTAGCCCGCAGGTCCAATTGTTGATGACACTGTATATACCCAGATGTACTGTATACACCATAGAAGTTGTTCAATGAAGCAATTATAGTAGAATATATAGTGGAACCTCGGTTTTTGTGATGAATCCGTTCCGTGGTTCCAGAAAGCTTGACTAAACATGAATCGAAAACCAAAGCAATATTTCCCATGGAAAATAATGTCAATCCAAATAACCTGTTCCAGAGTCTGAAATCTAGACATCTAAATATATTAACAAAAAAAATACATTATTTTAAGAATAGGTAGAGATATAGATCTAGAAAACGAGTAAAAGATGAAATGAATAAGAAGTTACTAGTGAAGTGGACAAATAAACATTTAACACACACGTTTACCTTTGTTGAAGACTTTAGATGGTATATGGAAGACGGCAATGAGGAGATAAGAAGGAGCCAAGCGCAAAATCCAGCGTGGGATTCTGGTTAAAGTAAGCCATTTTAAACAAAGAGCAAATTGAATTTTTCATTTGGACTATTATTTCGGAATAGTAGAATGAGCAACGATTTGATTCTGATTCGGCAGTCATTCATTACTGTCAATATAAATAGCAAATGGGGATTTAGAGGGCGAGTCCGAGCCGGAGCCCCAGTTATTATGCTAAATAGACAATACATTATGGCCAGACGTACACCAGGTCATTACAACTACAGATAATAAAAATGGAGGAAAAATATGGAGCTGTCCAAAATCCCTCACTCATAACTCAAGTTTAGCAGGGATACAGAAAAGGACATTCCCCAAGTTCTCAAAAAGTCTTGATAATATAAAGATTTAAGGTTCAGGTCTAGCATAACCCAGGATTAATTGATGAGTAGGGTTGGGCATCGAGAATCGAGAACCGATTGGAACCGGGACTAATGTCCTCCAGCTGCGAAGAAGAAGTGGCGAAAAGCAACAAAGAAGCAGCGTAAACCAACAAAGAAGAACGCGCACGATGCAGTACTTGTGCTCAACGGTGGTGGCGGCGAACAAAAGTGTGTCTTAACTTTGTTCAAATGAATGACCAGTCGCCTCAGTGCGACACTTGGAATAAGATTATATTGTACAATGGAGGCTTTCACGATGTGTATCGTCTGACGCGCTCCGAGCCTCAGCCTGCACCGCGCGGAGCTTCCGTCAAGTCAACTCTCAGTCAACTGAAACAATAAAATACGTCTATGCCAACATTGAGACAGCTAACAAGATAAACGGTTGCTTGCCCTTTTGCACTGATAATTTTTTGGCATTAATTGTGGTCAAATAAAAAAATAGAAAAAGCTTAACATTGGGCTAAAACTTCACCGTAACAACTTTATACATCACAATGAATTGGGACAAGTCACATAAACGCTGTCTCACAGTATCACACACACTAACCTTGTGCCTCATCGGTGGGTAGGAAAAGGAATCAGTGTTTTATTGCATTTGGGTCCATCCATTTAAAAAATAATAATAAATAAATAAATAAAAACAATTTAAATCATCGCCGGTGCTGTGGGAAGTTACTTTTCTTGCCAAAATGCTGAGTTCCAGTCCATACTCTTCAAAATAAAAGGCTACAAGCTTAAAACAAGAAGTCAAGACTTTAAAACTTGCACATATAAACCATTTGACGTGATGAAACAGAATACAGGGGCAGCTATATCGCATTGTTAAAATAACTATTTGAACAATGCTATATCTAACTTTTAGCCGAAACATAAATGAATGAATAACAAGTCAATTGGTTTAGTTCCACACTCGTTGCCTTTTAGTTCATGGGTTTTATATTGATACTGGTTATAAAGGACTTCGAGTCAAATGTTCATTTTAGTCCATGCTGCAGGCTGCTAAGAAAATGGATGTTCATAATTTGAACACCCTTTATTTAAATCACGCAAACTTGAGAATCGTTTGGAAGCGGAATCGAACTAAGGAACCGGAATCGGAAGCGGAATCGCTAAAAATTCAAACGATGCCCAACCCTATGATGAGTTGGTAATTCATTAGCCTCTATGCTGCTGACCCCAAACTTTTGTACTTATTTTCCACGTTATCGCTCCCACTTTTATTCCAAACAGACTACATGTTCATCACTGCACATGTACATCACTCAGTGATATACCTGAGGACTGAAATAGCGGAAGGCCCTGTGATTTAATTAGCTGGCTCCCACTGGGGGCCAAGAAACCTATAGTTCCAGACCCTCCCTCGTTCACTGCGGCCTCCCGACGTCTGATGAGGCTAACTGGAACCATGTGGCTCCATGATGGCTTGCCAGACCCATGGGACAATATTGTGTTATTAATGACTGAACAAAAGGAAAGGAAACTCATCCCTTCTCAAAAGGCTCAGCTGCTTCTGAAGAAGTTATTAAGAGACCGTAGTATGCCTGTGTTTGAATTTTGAACATCACCTCAATCTCCAAGGACTGAGCCGCATTTCGCTCAGTTTATAAGGCATAACTTTTTGTTTGTGAATGTCAGAAATAGTGTTTACGTTCCTTAGGATTTGCAGGTTTAGTCTCTCGGTTTTTGGGGAGAACCACTGATGTTTAAATGAGTGCCAATGACTTCTTTATGACAGCTTGACTAGAACCCAAAGCCACTCTAGGGCACATGCACTTGAACCCTGATCTCCAATGCATCTAACACCACTGACAGGCTGTCAGAACCCCACGGATGAAAGCTTTAAATGTTTGATCCACCACTTTATTTCCAATTCATGAACAAGAACTCTGCCAAGGTCAAATAATTCTAATTTCTGTTAGTGACATACATAAAGGTAACAAAGGGTAGGGGACCGTTTTTAAATATAAAGAGACAAAAATCCATTCTGGCTACTCACTTGTCAATGCATTTTTGAGAAAAAAAACAGGGCTCAAAGTAGAAGCTTTTGTAAACACCGGTGTTGTTGTAAACAGTGACAGATGCATCTTTTCAAATACTGAAGACGTGCAACGTCTTCACATTCATTGAGAGCCGGCTCTAAACAATGTGGTGCCCAAAGTGGGATTTTATATGGTGCCCCCTAAGGCTGCAGAATTTATTGAATTTTAATCGTGATCACGATTTTGGGTGCCACGATTAAATGAGCCTGAACGTCAGAGATTTTCTTTATATTTAAAGTCTGGGCACCGCTGCATATGAAAAGCGCTTGCTTCATTTGTAGCAGTGCCCGTAACCTAGTCAGTCAGTCACCAGGGGGCGAACGTATGGTTAAGGCTTCATCACCACACTCCGTGACCAACTACAAAATAAAAGCTTAAAATGGCATTGATGACCAATGTCGTAATTTATGAAGCTTGTATTTTGAAGTTGGCCCTCTCAGCACGTTGGTGGAGAGGCACCAAGTCACAGTAAGACACTTTTAACAATTGTTGTAGCGTCTGCCTTGACTTTAACTCTCGGCTGACCTGACTGCAGTGAAAAACGCCAAAGTAAATAGAGAGGAAAATCACAACTACCGAGTTCTTTGCAGTTTGTGACTGTGCACGACTGACCAATGGTCAAGCACAACAACAGAGACGTACCCGTCCTTGACAATTCACTAGATAGACGAGGATTTTCAAATGAAAAGTGGATGCTTACAGCCTAATGTTATTGCATGTTATTCATTAACTGTATTTGCTTCCATTATGTTGCAATTAGGGATTGCACATTGTAATAACATATTTATTCCGTTAGCCCTTGGTAAAGTAGAATTTTTTTTGGGGGGGGGTAAATACTTTTTTTTATTATTATCTTTCCTTTATTCATATTTAAAGATTCATTTTGCACTGAAAACGGTTAGATATTGTTTGTTGAAAAGTCATGATTAATAGTGATTACAATATTGATCAAAATAAATGTGGTTATTATTTTGGCCATAATCATGCAGCTCCAGCCCCCATCAGTGATTTACATACGCTTACAAAACATTGAATAGCATTGTTTACCATTCTCTTTCATTTTTAAGATTTAAAATACAAAATAAAATAAAGAAAATAATTTATTAATAAAACCAAGCCAGCACGGTGGACGACTGCTTAGCACATCTGCCTCACAGTTCTGGGGACTGGGGTTCAAATCCCGGCCCCGCCTGTGTGGAGTTTGCATGGTCTCCCCATGCCTGGGTGGGTTTTCTCCGGGCACTCCGGTTTCCTCCCACATCCCAAAAACATGTGCGGTAGGTTGATTGAAGACTCTAAATTGCCCGTAGGTGTGAATGTGAGTGCGAATCGTTGTTTCTTTCTATGTGCCCTGTGATTGGCTGGCGACCGGTTCAGGGTGTACCCCGCCTCCCGCAAGTTGATAGCTGGGATATGCTCCGGCAGCCCACGACCCTTGTGAGGATAAGCGGTAAAGAAAATGGATGGGTAATAAAACCTAATAGATACATGTTGTCTAGTATGCATAAGTAGGGTTCTGATATTTATATTAGAACCGTGTCATGACAGTGAATTGCTTATTAGCAGATGCAAAACAGCAGTCGTGGGAATGCTAAATTATGGAGTATTATTAATACTTTCAATGTGTACTTTAACACTGATTCTGATCATTTACTGATTAGTTTACCATGTTGAGGCTATCAATTTAACAGTCCAGTATGCTAATTGACTGGGTTTTTTTCCCCTTTGGTTTTATCATTTGTTTTAATCATTTCAACATTAATTGGGCATTGCTTTACTTGAAAACTGCTATTGTTTCCATTTTAAGAGTTAATCATAATAACTGGTTTTAATTTAAATTACAGTCTATTAAAGGTGATTTTGTGGTACCCCCTGGAGGCCACAGCATCTTCAGTATTTGCCTATATTGCGTAATAGGTAAGCCGGCTCTGCGTTCATTCATCAATGACAGAACAAAGGGCTGTTGTGTGTATGTAAGCTACTACAAGCAAAATGTACATTTATTTATTTTAGGAATGGAAAGAAGTCAAGGACCCCTTCTATTTTTAATAACTTTTGTACACAGAACGTTTCAAATATAAGAAATCAAAACCTTGTGCAAATGTACGCTCAAGTCATGGTCTACCACTCAATCTCCCTGTGCTGTCTTTTAGGGACTTAACCTAAAACTAATTTATATTTTGCCATGTTTCTCACCCGTGCAGAAAAACACAACAATGGCAGAGTTCCGAGTAAAGATGGAAAAAACATACTACATTTTATTTTGTGCAGGCTGTTGACTAACACACCAAGTCATTTATATTGAGTCCCACTGAACAGACATGAAGAGCGGCATATACTGAGCAACATTTCGGTAGACTCCTGTTCTAATGGTTTCCTTTACTCCCCTTCTCCCCTACCCACCTGCATCAACCCCCCCCACTCCCCCCGGTCACCTATTATTCACTCTGCATCAAAGTAACGGAAGCGACATTCCCAGTGAGTCAAAGCACCAGAAAAGCCTCTGCCTTTACTTTATTTGTCCTTGCTCATTCTCACCACACACACATACGCACACACACAAACACACACACGCGCACATGTGTACAGGACCACACGAAAGGGTCCCTCAGTTTGCAGCCGAGTGACAAAGAATTTACAGGCGCGTTATTAGGACTAGTGTGTGTGTGAGTGCGAAAGAAAGGAAAAAAAGGTGTGACACTTGTCTCTGAGTGCCTTATTAAAAAGGTGAGAAGTGAGTGCGGTGTCTGGAGGAGGGGGTTCTTTGGGCTCTTAAAAGTGCACTTCAAAGCGAGGCCAGTGTCAGACCTGAGGGGTACGAGAGTGGGAAAGAAGGATGAAGAGGAGGAGGACTAAAAGATACAGATGACGATGAAGGCTCAGGGGAAGCCTGTAGCGCAGCTACACTCCACCAGCGATGACTGGATGTTGAGAAAATTGAGGAACGAGACCACATGAGAGGGCCGACACAGGAAGGATGTGTGGGACAAATTAGCAGCATTGATGGAGCACAAAACAAGAGACCAGAGCAGAGAAGCTACAGGAAATATTTACGACATGCGCCATCCATCATTGGAACTTTCAACATTGTAAAACACTCACCGGCCACAACATTAGGAACACCTGCACACACTAATGAGATCCAAATACACGAGCCCCATCAAAAATTCAGCCTTTAAAAGGGTCACTCTTAAGGCACCCGACATGTTTCCATTTAGAGATGTCATCAGAAAATTTTAAAGTATCTCATACCACTTGTATGCAGATGACCTCCAGATTTATTTTTCTTTTAATCTTGATAGCGCAGATGAGATAAGTGCACTGCATTATTGCTTGACTGCAATTAATAGCTGGATGGCTCACAACTCGCTTCAGCTGAATGCGGCGAAAACTGAACTATTAATTGTTGCCCCCGACAGCTTGACTCCTAAAGTTGACAGCTGTTTGGAATCTCTTTCTAAAAATGTGCGCCCCAGCGTAAGGAAACTTGGGGTCATATTAATTCAGGCCATGATTTTTGATGAACATATTAACAGTGTAACCCATTCCTGCTTTTTCCTCCTAAAACATAATTCTAAACTTACAGTAAAAACATGTGCAAAGACTGAACAATTTAGGAGTGAATTATTGAGATCTAGTGTTTTAGACTTGTTGTGTGTCTTTTGACGTAGTACTGTAAATATCTGACGGCCCATAAAGTTATATAAAAAAAACAAACATGGGCAGTGTGGGACAGACAACACGTCGGAAACAGGCAACACATAATACCCGGATCAGACGACAAGATAAATTAGCTTTTTCAGATTGCACTATGTCAGACTACTGCAATAAAATATTGTATTCCGATATCACCGCATCCCGTTTTTTTACGATCATTGGGTTTTATCTTGTCAACTCAAATGTGACCGGATACACTCGTTAACGTGGCGACGACAACAAGAGTGGATCGTGCCGACAAAAAGGGGAAAAACGTGTGTTGGTGGTCACCGGTGCTCAGGACAGGAGAGGACATTCGTTTAAGGCTCGGTTGAGGTATGTTCACATACTTTTAATACAATACGGGTCGCAAGCAGGCAACAAAAACGTTATGTAGCCTAGCACCCCCCGAACCCTGCACCACACGGGTACCAAAGCTCCCCATATGACACCCTCCAGAGGTAGTCCCCGGGCCCAGAGACAACTCGCTGACCCCACCATGCAGGACAATGTTAATGGGGCATCAAGTAAGATCGCGGGAGGATTTCTACTGCACGAAAGTCAGTTATGTGAACTTCTACACTACCAACAGTCCTACTTACATATGTTAAATACATTGAAATCAAGTTGGTTTTTCATAAGCCCCAGGGTGAGCAGGTGGTGAGCATCGTATTATTTAAAAACTGACAACTACTACTGGTGACATTAGCTCATCTGTAAGGACTTTGGCGATGAAATCTGAGGGTCACAGGGTCTTGCTGTAGACAAACATAAGATGGCAAGTAGTTGTTGGAGACGTACAGGTAATTTGTGCGAGGTGCGAGTCTGCTTCCTGACTTCTGCCGAGGTGCCCTTGACCAAGGACGAGTCCCCACCCTGGGTGCAGCACTGTTTTCATGCCGTTTCGCTCTGACATCTCCCCTTACATCTCTACATGTGCGTGATACGTTTATCTGGCCGATTTGTGCAACACAACTATATAGCAGAGTGTGAGTTGGAAATTCCCCCATGAGGGATTTTAATGCGCATAAAAATATTTTTAAATATTGTTACCTATTTTGATTAGATTTGTGTGTGTTTGAATGTTTGACAACGGTGTGGGTCTGAAACTTGTCCTTGATATGTAAAACACGAATACCTATTATATTATATAGTAAATAGTAAGTGTTTTTGTGCTTATTTGTCGAAATCTTTGTCATATTTGTTGTATTTCCACCGATGTAGTTTAGCATTCTGTAATACCGTTGTACTTTTTCCGCGACGCGCTTGCCTTGTCTTACTTAAACTTACGAAAACTAAAGTAGTTCAAAAAAACAGATGTGAAGGACGGTGGAGGAGATTCGATTTCAGGTACATTCAAGGCTTTTTTTTTTTTTTCCCCAACGGCTAGCTTCGCATGTAGCTTCTATCTCAGCAACTTGGTCTGAATGAATGCGGGAGGGGCAGTTTAGTGGATCTGCTGCTCCACAATGAGTAGTCGAGCATAGAGCCTCACCATCAGAAGTTGATAAAGTAAATACTGTATAAAATTGCGTATTGTTCGATACAGTGATCTCGGTCGGTACAAATGAAAATAAGATCCCATCACATATTAAAACTTCATAGAACAGAGCTGTCCATAGCATTGCTTAATATTTCCAAAACAGTTACTTCAGCCACAGTTTTTTTAGTTTTTTTCGCCTCGTTGATTCATTGTCGATCCGCATTGATTCACCTGACACTGATTGCTTTCTTGCTTTTCCCACCAGGTTTTAGGCATGTTTATCCAATCACAGCAGCAAAAAAAATGAGAATACAACTTAATGGATCAACTTGGATTCCAGTCTTTTAGTATCTACAAAACGTGTTTCATCCATCCTAAGAACTACTTTTCTTACTTATGATAGGCAAACCATTAAATATTTAGTAACATTCCCGGGGAGTAATATCAGTGTAATTACTCACCAGTCTAGTCTGTTTTTGTTTTTTTACACCACTACCTCAAGCCTCTCACTTCTTTAACTGATTAAATATATCACAAAGTAAAGCTAAGCCCATGCTCCATGACACTTAAAGTGAGTCTCTGAGGTATTCCCTTCCAGCATCTGTATGAGAATAATTAAAATAACCGTTTTATCACACAACAGACTTGTCTTTTTGCGAGAGAATCTTTAATTATCAGCTCCAAACAAGCAACGCCGAATGCATATGTTCCGCTTTATTGCAACAAGACCACCATGAGAATCACGTCACTGCACAAAAATATCACAGAGGGCTAGATATCACATTCTCCCCGTTTCATCTTCTCACTCTTGCCGCGGCTCTTTGCTCTTCATCTTGCTGTAAAAAGCAATCATCATTAGTGTATGTTTGGTAATCCAATCTGCTGATGCGGCTTTGATCCGCCGACGTCAACTAGGCCCAAACTCTCAGAGTCCTCGCGGTAATGAATGAGACAGAGAGGATCTGGCCCTCACTTTTGCTTCTCATCAGGGCCTCGCATGTGTTTCTGATCTGTTCAAATGATCTCTGTTTATCTGGCTATGGTTCATTTTGAGCTGGGAAATAAATACAACCTCCAAACAACTGAAATGAACTATTCTGCCATTTAGTTCTTCACCTTATGTCACCTGTTGGAAGCTAGTTTGAGTTACAAAAACAAAAAGAGCCATGCACACTATTTGTTTTGCTCCTGCAAATATGTGATTTTGTACAAGCGTGACTATGACCAGAAAACCCCAAGCAGCCGTGACTCATGCTGTTAGTTTTTCACATCTCTTGTGTGCAGCCATGTCAGAGCCCGTTAGTAAATAATTAATCAACAAAGTTCGCGAGGCTCATGGCGTCTGATAGCGTTTTTCCTGGAAGTTCTGGAGTTTGTCTTCACAGCTGGATTTTTACAAGACCTCGGCTCTGCGAGGGAGTGACAAAGAGAGGAGGGCTCAGGGGTTGAAAAACAGTCGCGAGTCCTCGTTTAGAAATAAAGCACAAATAATATAGAAAGCCTGAGGGTGATGTACTGCCACAGTCATTAAAGCAGTGCTGTAAATTATATTAGTATACAGTAATAACGTATTAAAAGAAACTGCTAACAAATATAATTGTTAATAACTTTAAAAGCATGGTCTTAGAGAACGGCAAAGGATCCCACTGGACGTCTTACAATTGATGAGTCTTTCGTTGTACTATAAATGTGTGCATAATGAAAAGGTAATCTTTGGTGAAACTGCCTTTTCGATGATATTGAACCTGTGAGAATGAAAAAATGTCAATTTCATTAAGATTTCAGAAAGATCGCAATTTTCTTAAAAATAATACTAAGTTGAAAGTGATACAAACTGCTATGCATTATGCTCCCAAACGTCCGATGTAGTCTGGAGTGAATGCAATGCATCAAATACAATAATCGCTATCCACATTAAAATGAAAACATACAAAACCAACACACACAAAAGAAAACAGGAATTGGAAACCTCTGGAAAAGGCACAGCAACAACAATGGTGAATTGGGGGGGGGGGGGGGGGGGGTAAATGATACATGGAAGGTGAAATCACGCCACAGTATCACACTTAAATATAACGGGGAAAAAATGAATGCTCAAAAACATCATAAATATAATTGGCTCACATATAGAGATGATGTGGCAGGAGCTATCTAACAGGTTTTCAAGTCCCAAAAATGGTATTAAAGGCCATAATGTACAGAATTTACGTTCCATTTTAAATTGTTCTGTATTTTTTGAGGGGGGGGGGGTAAAATTCCTCTAAAGTCTCACATCACAAATGGTGTAGGCAACTTCATTTTACCCTTGTGTGTCTGGAACGTTAATATAAGATGAATGAGATGTGGGGGGGTGGGGGGGTGGGGGGGGGAGCTTCTGTACGGCAAGGTAAGGCTAACTTATTTACAGCGGCTGAAATAAGTATTTAACACGTCACCATTTTTCTCACTAAATATATTTCCAACGGTGCTATTGACATGAAAGTTTCACCAGATGTTGGGAACAACCCAAGTAATCTATACATACAAATAAAGTATATCAAATAAGATCAGAAATTAAGTTATGTGTAATAATGTTAAATGACACAGGGAAAAGGTATTGAACACGGCAACTGGTATTTGTTTATTACTTTGTACAAAAGCCTTTGTTTTCAGTGACAGGTTCAAGATGCCTCCTGTATGGAGAAACTAGTCGCATGCATTGCTCTGGTGCGATTCTGGCCCATTCTTCCACACAAGCAGTCTTCAAATCTTGAAGATGACTTCCGCCTCCGTCATGGCCGAGTGAGGACGGTAAACATTTCAGCTCCGACAGAATTATTAAATTGAGCCATTTTGAGAAAGTTTCTTGATAAATGAACACCAGACTGTGCGATAGGAAAGAGTATGCTGAATCCAAGAACATCTAAGAACCACAGGAAAGTGAGTAAAATAGAGGACGGAAAACAAGGACCCAAGCAGCTACCAATAGCTGAAGCTAATCCATTGAAAACTATTGGGGAAGCTAACACTATGGCTAACTCCAGGCCTAACGCTGAAAATGGCATGCTAGCGGAACTACGAAAACTTCGACAGGAAAATACCGAATCATTCCAAGACTTAAAAACTTATTTCACCAGACTGGAGAATAAATTGACAGATCTTGCAACACGCACGGACGATTTGGACCACAGAATGACTGAAGCGGAATGCAGAGTGAGTGCCACGGAAGACCGACAAAATAACCACGAGAAGTTGCTAAGCTACGTGTTGCGAAGAGAAATCAACCTTACCAATAAATGTGATGATTTGGAAAATAATCTCCGTCGTAACAACATACGCCTGTACGGTATACCAGAGCAGTCTGAAAAGGATAACATGATAAACTTTGTGGAGCGTTTTTTGAAGGACGCTCTAAAGTTACAAGATGGGCTCGACATCAAAGTGGAAAGAGCTCATCGTGCGCTAGGACCGAGAAAAGGAGGCAAAGCCCCACCAAGGTCCAATATTATCCGCTTCTTGGATTTTCAGGTGAAACAAGCAGTTCTGCAACAGGCATGGAAACAAAGCAACGTTAAGTTCGAAGGGCATACAATCTACTTTGACCGAGATTATTATACTGAAGTGCAGATGAAGAGGAAAAAGGTGCGTGAAGTTATAAAAAGGCTTAAGGAGTGAAATATCAAGGCTCGGTCACCCCACCCAGCCCAGCTGAGAATTTATCTTGACCCTGGCACCAAAGTTTTCACTTCTTTACTGGAGGCACAACCCACACTAAAATAACTGGGAGTGAACGTGGTGCTGGATGACAGAGAGGTCCTGGAGATGGAGATGGTCCGAGATGCTTGGACAACACAGCCCCGCGGAAGAGGAAACAATGCGCGCCAACTGAAGATATCAGAAATCAGAGGATTCATTCATGGACAGGAGGGGAACGATTAGAACACTACAAGTCGTGAGTAAAGTGATCGTGTGGGCTGGTTCTCGTTTATCGGAAGATATGGTTTGCACATTTTGGTTTGAGGCTTACAAGTAAAACGTTAAGATTTATTACCTGAAGTCTGTCGGGGACTGTGGAATGTACCACTGTTTGTTTAACAAGAGCTCGGATTTGGACGATCTGAACACAACCACGGGTTTTCCTGGGAGATCGTCACCGCTGCATAAAGTGCACCTCACCCGGAGAGCATTTGCTCTTTGCCCAAAAGACATCGGGGGTGGAACGCTCTTAACTTGTATTCAATCGTTCTTATTGCAAGGGCTAACCACTGGTTAAATGGAAGTTCATCAGGACATGTTAGGTTTTATAGTGTTGTTTGCATTGTTGTTGATTTTTAGTGTTATGTGGCTCCCAGCATGTGTCTTGTCTGTTTTTCACGGCAGTTTATGGTATGGGTGTACTCAAGGTGGTTAGTTGTAATGTAAATGGTCTTAATCACCCAATAAAAAGGAAAAAAATGTTGTCCCAATTGAAAAAACTTAATTGCTCAATTGCCTTACTCCAAGAGACCCATCTTGATGACAAGGAACATCCTAAATGGGAATGGGTCGGTCAGGTTTTTAGCTCATCATGCAAAGAGGGGAGAAAACGAGGTGTTGCCATTCTAGTACATAAAGCACTAAGCCTCACAGTTGAGAAAACATATGTTGACAAAGGAGGTCGCCACATTTTGGTAGTTGGAACAATAGGAGGAATAAAAATATAAATTCTAAATTTGTATGCCCCAAATAAAGATGACGCAGCTTTTTTTAAAAGAAATTTTATCGGTGTTAACCTCATTTGTAGAAGGAACTCTCTTGATAGGTGGGGATTTTAACTGTGTGGTGAATCAACATTGACACAAACAACCTTCAGATCAGGGTGCAATTTCAAGAAAAACAAGGACGTTGCAGTCTGATAATCGAGATGGGCTTGGTTGACGTATGGTGTCAAAAAACCCTAAAGAACGAGATTATACTTTTTTCCCCCAAAATTCATAGTAGTTATTCCAGAACAGATATGTTTTGCATGCCGAAAAGAGACACATACAGAGCGAAAAATTGTCTTAGCCAAAACCAATTTCAGATCATGCTCCGCTTGTCCTTTCTCTTGACATGGGTAAAAGTCACAAATTTATGGCGGTTAAATGTATCCATTCTTAATAATTCAAAGGTTGTACAGAACATCAAGGAAGAATGAAAATATTATCTGGAGCACAATGATAACGGAGAGGTACCAGTCTACATTATGGGAAGCAGCAAAAGCTGTCATGAGAGGAACATTTATTTCCCTCTCATCGAAACTAAAAAAGGATAGGGACATGGAACAACAAAAATTGGAAAAATAAATTTCTGATTTAGAGGGGAAACATAAAAGGACAAATGATGAAAACACTCTGAATTCTTTAAAATGTTCGTGGCAAAAACTTAACGACTTAGTAACATACAAAGCAGAGGGAGCCCTGCGTTTTGCTAATCAAATATATTGTGAATTAGGAAATCGAGCTAGTAGGTTATTAGCATTCCAGCTCTGTAAAGCCCAGTCCAACCGCACAGTTGCAAAGATTTTGCATCCAACTTCGAAAAGAATGGTATTTCACCCCAAAGACATTGCTGACGCATTTTCCTCATATTATGAAACTTTGTATGACTCGCCAGTCGACGTCGACAAATCAAATAAGATTCAAAGATTTTTGGAAAGAATAACATTACATTATTATTGACTGAAACCCAACCTAAAGCGGTAATAAAACCAATTTCAAAAGAGGAAATTGAGGAGCCTATTAACAATTTTAAAAATAACAAATCCCCCGGAGTGGATGGCTACCCGGGCGAGTTTTATAAATACTTCAAAGACGAAATCACCCCTGATTACTAAGAGTGTGTAATCATGCTCTCTCTAAAAATGATCCACCTAAATCTTGGTCCCAAGCGATCATATCTGGCATATAATTGGCCCCACAGAAATGTGACAACAAACTCAAGTCAAAATATTGCCAGCATGTTGTAATGGAATTGTAGATTAGGTGTTTAAGAAGTTGATTGCAAGAGGGAAAAAGCTGTTGGAATGTCTGCTAGTTCTAGTTTGAACATGGTGTGAATTCATCCAAAGACATCCAAAGCATCCAAATGGATGAACTCTTTGGCATCCAAAGAGTTCATCCAATGTGTCTTTTTAAATGACTTGTTCATTTACTGAATATACTTGTGTACTGTACACTGAGTATCTTCAAAAGTATTCTCTATTCAGGTCATGTATTCTAATCAGTCAGGTCAAACCAACATTACAACATGACAGAAATAATGGGTGATAACTTACTTTAATTAAATTACTTCACACACACCGAAACTTTAGAGCATGATTCGACATAACGCCGGCATGTTTACATACAACCTTTAGTGCTAGCACTAGCTTGCTAGGCTACATAACGTTTTGTTGCCTGCTTGCGAGCGATATCCTATTAAAAGTACGTGAACATACCTAAATCAGTCCTTGAATTAAAGTACTCTCCCGAGCACCGGTGACCACCAGCACACGTTTTTCCCCATTTCCCCCCATCTTTTGGATCCAAATATACTGTACACGATGGCGACGCGGAGTAAATGTCTTTTGTGGAGCCGATCATCTGCGAATTTTGACATTAAAGGCGATCAGCCAATCAGCATAAAATGCTAATTATCAGCCGAAACCGATCAGATCAGTGTAAAGTTTACTTTTTTTCCCCAGTAATGGGGACTTGAATGATGAGCGTGCATACCTCCTGCCCGATGATAGCTGGGATAGGCTCCAGCACGCCCGCGACCCTAGTGACTAGAAGCGGCTCAGAAAATGGATGGATGGATGATTGAGAAGCTTAGATATGCGCCTATAACCAATGCCATCGTTATGTTTTGCAAAAATTACTTTGGGATGGTCTTGAGACAACTCTCTGCTCTTACCCATCATGAGATGTGTCTTGACTCACACCTTGGCAATGAGACCTTTTTGTAGGCCATCAATAAGGACTGAACCATCTGATATTCATTTGCACTGACAAGGGGCTGGATTGCTGTTTGATTATTGATTTTAGGTGTTGTCTTGGCTTTCCATGCCTTTTTGCACCTCCCTTTCTTCATGTGTTCAATACTTTTTCCCTGTGTCATTTCACATTATTACACACAACTTAATTTCTGATCTTATTTGGTCTACTTTCTTTGTATGTGTGGATCACTTGAGTTGTTCCCAACATCTGGTGAAAATTTCATGTCAACAGCAGCTTTGGAGATATATTAAGTGAGAAAAATGGTGACGTGTTAAATACGGATTTCAGCCGCTGTATAGCGCACATTTCATATACAAAGTAACTCATTGTGCTTTAAATGATTACAATAATTTAAAAACAGCAAAAAGTCATTTAACAACAAAAAGACATCTTACTAAAATTAATAAAAGAATGTACAGTGCAAGAAAGAAAATGATAATACTCTAAAAATGATCAATTATAAGCATGAGCAAAAAAGAATACTTTTTAAATCTGGATTTAAACACATTTATACTTCATAGTGACTTCGCTTTTGTTGACAACTTATACCATTTGTGAGCAGCATAACAGCTAATTGCTGCTTCACTATGTTTGGTTTGGACTCTGTGGTCAGACATGCAAACACCAAAGGCATGAAAAAGGTGACAAAAAAAAACAAAAAAACATTGTAGGGGTGTCTGGGGGGGATCCCTAGGCCCCCACAGAGAATTTTATTTTATTTTAACATATTAAGCAATCTGGAAGACTCTAAAGAGTACAATAAGGCAAAATACATTTTCTTTACACAGAATTTTTTTTATTTGGACCGCTCAAGCACATGTTGATGTACACATTTAAAATTGAAATTAAATTTGCCTAATTTCTTTGCTTTTTTGTTTTGGCCTCCAACTTGAGCAAGGCCCATCTCCACCTACACCTGCTTCAAGCTGTGCCACATGAATAGCATCCTCCTCTTTAAGCACTCATTCTGGAAAAAGAACTGACTAATATCATTGGCTGTTTCACTTCATTTTTCACTATTACCAACTTCAAAGGCTAATACCAAATGCATCCTCCAGGATCCATTCTATTTTTATTGGCCATTTCTGAATTTGAAGTTCGTGCATTCTGTGTTGTGACATAATCCCTAACATCGCTCATTCGCTTAATACAGTTAACATTTACATCCGTAAACTAATTAGATAATTGTAGACGTGTTTCCTAATTAATAATGTACTAGCAGATCAGCTCTTGTCGCTTATGTTACGTGTGCTTCGCGGTTCCGCTGGGACCACAACCAGGCCCACGACCCGCAGCACCTCACCGCGAAAATACAAAAGACCAGTGCAACAAATATGACACTGGCTGATCTGATGGGCAAAAAATTTTTCTTGAACGTAAGTGTAGCAATAGAGAATGTCCGCTCCGGAGGAGGGTAGAGTAGCCAAATATTGTACTCAGGTAAGAGTACTGTTACTTGACAATAATGTGGCTCAAGTAAAATTAAAAGTCATCCTCCGAAAAAGTAAGAGTTAAAAGTACACAGTGAAATAATTACTCAAGTACTGAGTAAATAGTGAGGATCTTCTGATTTTTTTTAACCACAGCAGGAACATCAATAAAATAAAAAGAACAAAATAAAATGTGAATGTGCAAATTCTGATGTTGCTGTGTGTGTGTGTGTGTGTGTGTGTGTGTGTATGCACAGCCAAAACTACATCTGCAATTTACTGCAAGGTGTTTTCTCAATGTATAAGTGGGCTGAAATGTCCACGTTTGGGCGGACAGTGCCAGACATATACTACAGTACATGAAAGCAGTTGTTTTTGTTCGTCTGAATGTAGACATGAGTAGCACGCCGTTGCCTTCATAGTAACGACGACCTTCCCAAAATGGTGGCCACGTATGCACAACGGTCAGCCGGGCTGGCTTATCTAGTGTTAATACCTATGCCCGAGAAGCCCAATAGAAGACGTTGTGTTAGGTCATGTGACTTTCTTGTCTCGTTTGATTGGAGAACTAGACTTAAACATCACTCGTGCTTAAATTGGATTGGAGCAAACAGCGCCCAATGCGGAAGTTGAAGTCGTAGTCGCGCACGAAATAGTTTATAAATAAGCAATAATTGATAAATAAAAGTAGCGAGCGATATTTAGATCACTGTAACGGAGTAAAAGCACCGCTACTTCTTAACAGCAGAAGCAGCGGAAGTGTTTTTTCTGGTCTCGTCAACTCCTTACTTATCCAAAGCAGGTCCCGAGCGCACAGACGGAACCTCAGGCCAATGCGCTGCATATTAGTCAGCCGTGAAGTAATATTCACAATTACATTTGTGTGTGGATGGTGTATGTGTGGAACGGATGTAGCTGCCAGCGTTCAAGTAGTAAAAAAAAGCCTATGACAACAGCGAGAGGCTTTTTGGGAGAGCCCAGTCAGAAGACCATTACAATAGTCAAGTTCACTGGAGAACATGCATGGTTGAGCTTCTTCTGGTCTGCTTGGAACATGCAATCCTTCACTCTGGATATGTTCTTCAGCTAAGAGAAGGCTGTTTTAGTGATTGATTTGATACGACTGCTAAAAGTAAGAATGGAATCTATCGGCACCCCAAACTTTCAGATTTTTTAAAGAGAGCGAGGTATTTACTAACAGCAATCGTCTTTTCTTTACTGCCACAAACAATTACCTCGGTTTTGTTGCGGTATAATTGAAGGAAATTTTGGATCATCAACTTGTTTATTTATTTTAGACTGTGACACACCACCACAATTGAACTGTAGTCATCAGGAGGCACTCAGATATAAATCTGTATCATCTGGATATCTATGATAGTGAATCTTAAAGTTCTGAAGAATTTGACCCAAAAGTAGCATATACAGGCTGAAAAAAGTCATCCAACAACTGACCCTTGAGAGATGCCAAACATCATTAAAGTTAAGAATGAGTGTTGGACTGTTTTTACATTGTAATATTAATAGTGTTTGTTGTAATTTTTACTGTTATGGCAGTTAAGAATGTTAAAAATAGTTACTTAAATCATTCCCTGGAGCGTTAGAGGTTCTATGATGATGACAGTTTCACCCTTTTTTTTTTAATTCCACTGTTTCCAATGGAGGAATTTTTTTTTTAATGTCTGTACATATCAACCTGTATCTTAACCTGTCCTGAAATCAAATGAGTTTATCTCGCCTTAATTATATGATAACAAAAAGTTGCATTTAACCCTTTCAGCTTTTTCCATCTCTCCGGGATAAAAAGTAAACAACTTGACTTTATCGCTCCCATGACATCATACCACAGCCCACCCACACGTCTCAACACTCCCCCGTTGAACACACACACACACACACACGCACACACGCACACACACACACACACACACACACACATCTCCATAAAAAAATCCATCACCCCTAAAAGCTTTGGCTCATTGCTCAGTTTATCCCCCGCCATTATATTATCTCACTGTACAAGATGACAAACAACTTTGGTTAAAAAGCTCTCAGCCAAAGTAATTTTTTTTCCATCCACGGCTAAAAAAACACCAACATTTGATCCCAAGCAGTATATTTTGCATTTCTTGCATCCTTGTTTTATTCCTGCTCAACACCTCCTGACATGACTCCAATTGATTTCACGCTAGTAGCGGGCTATGCTGATAGTGTGAGAAAGATCTATATACTGGAGGCAATATTGACAGATTTACTACCGCAAAGCTCATCACATCTGCTGAATCCACATTAGCGCAGGGGAGCGTGCTGAGAACACTACGCTTGTGTTGATGTAGTGACACAGCACACGTTGATGCTCACTGTCTAACAGTATGTGTGTCAAGATTAGGGTTGTCAAAGGCGAGGAAGGGAAGGCAAAAATGTGGAGGAGCCAGGTGCAGGGAAGCAGGGAGGCAAGGCAGGAGTGCAGGAGTCTCAAAAAATTATATTTGATTTCCAAAAAAAGGGCAAACAAGGAACATGGATAAAGCAAACTAAACAAAGTCCCACGACAGATAACCAAAGTAACAAAGAAACACTTGAATAAACCTAAAACTGGAAACAAACTATGACTGGTGAGTAAGACGTGGAACAGACAGTGACAATGACACCTGACAATGACATACCACAATGACAAACTGCAATGACAATGAACCGACAAGAACTGAAAGAAACCAGGGAACTAAATACAAACAGATTGACGAGACAACGAGGAACACCTGGACAAGACACGAGTGGCTGGAGAGAGCTGATTGGTCGACGCAAGGTAGAAGGTTGACGACAACAGGTGGACAATAACTAAATGAGCACATGGCAAACATGGAACACAGAAAAACATAGAACAAAACTAAACAACCCAAACCATGACAATGTGGCTATGATAAGACAAACATATTGTAAAATATGAGACTTGACAAATATAGTCACTGCCGACAACATTAAGTGCACACTAACACAATCTCTTGAGATCCAATACAAGAGCTAAAATTCTGTCTTTACAAAGATAATAATGCTCAGTTTTTTTACGTTTATCAGAGAAACGTATATTGTTTGATTAATTAAAAATGCAAGAAAGGAAGCAAAAATGGGAGATAGAGAGATGGGGATAGGGAGGGAGACAGAATGTGGGTCAATCTCCCCATTGAGGGTGTAAAATGACACCAGCGATAGATTGCGTTAATTTTTCCCACAAATGACTCAAATTTGTTGAAATTGTTTGAAAATAAGGTAACAAAATTCTCACAATAAGGGACTATTTTCACAAAAACAACATGATCCAAGTACTATGAACAAATATTTCAGTGAAAATGTTTCTAATTAGTTTGTAGACAAAATAGATCAAGATGAAGCAAAACAAAAGTACCAGCAGATGTTTGCTATCTAATTGAAACGTTTACATTTTTTCACTTCATAGATTAAAGTATGCAGATTAAGATAATGAAATCCTAGGTGATTTTTAATTCTGTTCCGGATGCTATTTTTACATTTGCATGTGTCAGGGGAAATTCCAATGTCTGGTCACCCGAGCAAAAAGGTTTTTAGCAGTTTCTGAGCAGCTATGTTGGGAAATCTGGACTGTTTGTTGTTGAGAAGTGACCCGGCCCTGAACAGTGGCAGGTGGTTAATGTGTCTCTTGTGACATTGTTTAATTTTGTACACGCCTCAGCTGTCCTGGCCCGTCACTCCATAAAACACTGCGTAAGTGCTGTTTTCCACACGGTCCAGATTCAGATTTAAACAGGCTAACAGCGCAATTAAGGAAAATATCTCTCTCTCTCGCTCTCGCGCTCTCTCTCTCTCTCTCTCTCTCTCTCTCTCTCTCTCTCTCTCTCACTCTCTCTCTCTCTCTCTCTCTCTCTCTCTCTCTCTCTATATATATATATAACTATATATAATATAAATATATATATATATAATATATATATATATATATATATATATATATATATATATATATATATAATATATATATATATATATATATATATATATATATATATATATATATATATATATATATATAACTATATAACTACTTGGGTCTCTGGAGTGCCTGCCCACCCATCAATTGTGAAATTAAACAGCCAAGTAGTTATCTGCATATTTTTTAAAATGTGTCTGACTGACCATTTTGCACTTCCACCCTCCAGTCGCAAAACAGTGGTGCTAATTAACACCCCCACAAAAAGTTTCTCAGCCAATGGCATGACCAGCAAGGGTGGCTGAAGTTCCAGAGTGAACACTTTTGGGGTCACATAATGACAGAGGCCAGGTGGATTATACCATTTGTAATTCTGCAACAGACAGAATTGTTATATTGTGACTCGAACGAGAAAAGAGGAAACCAAAAGCAAATATTTTCAGAGCGATGTATTTGTGCTTGTTATCCCCGTTTATTAGTTAACAGGCTACTTTGTAGTTCATGGAAAATGACCCAGGATGTTAGGAATAGACATAAGGGGGTCTCCCACCGCAGGAACCTTCCCTAGCTACCCTGGTACCTTGACGTCCCCTGTGTCCCCACCAAGAAAAAACTACCAGGGTACAAAAGCTTCCCCATGAATTATTCTGTTCCTCCTGGTGGGTAGGGTCTTTTGAGCGCTACCAGGAACAGACCTTTTTCATTCAGCGAGCCGCCATTATGCGGTATTACGCAAGGCTAGAAATAAGAGGATTAAAATACATTGAAAAGCAAAACTTCCAAAAAACGATCTTTACGTTTTCCAATGAGCCAGGATGGACAAACTCTGTTCCCCAAGCTTATGTCACCGGGCCGAAGCCGGGATCGGCGGCGTGCTGCCACCACGGGCTCAGCGGCGAGCTCAGCCGCCGCTCCGGCGGCAAGGTCCATCGCTGGCCGACTCAGTTCCGCTAAGGAGCGGAGGTACGAGCCCAAGTGGGCGTGTGCGTCTTCCTCAGCCGGGACAGAGGAGTCTAACACTGGCATGAGGCTGGCAGCGTTTGCCATAGTGCAAGACAAGGAAATGAAGCCCGGCTTTTTGTCTGTGTTTGTACATTGACAAATAAATATTTGCAATGTACAGTCTGTTTTTTTTTTTAAACACATTTCCAGATACCAAATATTTCACATTGCTAAGCAGTGTCCATGAAGTCATGTAGTTTTTATTTATTTATTGAACCTTGTCCAGGTAAGGGATTTGTAATGCCAACTTGGCTCCAGACAGCAGTATTAAAAAAAATAAAAAATAGAAGCAAATACATTTACAAACTGACCATGAGTTTGGTAATAAGCAGAATAAAGATGCTTGGAGACATGGATTACATCATGGAGGTCTGGGTAGATGTAGTTTAACTTCCCGTAGCTGATTTTATTAAGACAACAGCATCTCTGCTGGTTGCTGCTAAGTATTGCACTCCATTACGCTTCAATTGTTTCACCATTAATCAAATAATTTCACACGACGAAGAGGATTCTGGAGAACTAATCGACTATTACACCCATAACCCTAGTCGCAACTGATCATATTCACTAACAGGTTTCTGTTTTATTGCCATTAGTAAGTCAAAGACTGGACAAATATGTAGATAGAAGGCGATATGCATTTATTTATTTTTTTGTCGTATGAATGTACAATAGCAGAGTTTGCTCAACCAGCAATCGCCTACCGCAAATCAGCATTACAACATTCTGTAAAGACAATAACATTGTGTACTGTTGACGTACGCAAACAATTTATGGATGATGCAAGACTGAATCTTAGATGTCTTTGTTTCTTTATAGGACCAGGTCAATTTCTAAAGCAGGACATGCACATGTATGAAACAACCTCCCTTGACTTATTTGTAAAGTGAATTTCATCAGAGTCACATTACTTTCAAAAGCTTTAGAGCCCAATCCCTTTTTCATTGTGTCTGCTGCAGCCTGTATTGAGTGTGTCTTTGCTTTGTGTGCGTGTCTAGACAGTCTATTTCTTCATCCTTTTGCATGCTTTGGGGGTGGTTGACTGGCTGGCTTCGCCACATCACACAGTTTTGTGTGCTGCAGTTTGTTCTCCCATCAGATTGCAGACAAAATTGCCTTTCAGCTCCTGTCGCCCTCTCTTGTCTCGGCTGATGTCTTGAGGTGGGGTAAAGGGGGAGGGGGCCAGGCTATACGTATACATGTACGGGGCATAGAGCTCACTTGAACCTGACACCTGAAATTCAACCTAGGTACATGGAACTTGCAGGTGTCTGGTTCTAAAGTAATGCAAGACAATGGCAGTCTGGCGAGTGTGCATATAATGCTATCACACTCTGACCTCTGACCCTCATCTGACCCTGCCAAAGCTTGACAATCCTAATTGGGATCAGCACTTGACTTGTGTAACTGTACCTAGATCATTATCAGAAATTAATGGATTGATCCTTGAAACCTGTCACTACATTTCATTCATACATCATCTTTCATAGATAGATATTTTATTCTTCCTGTGAAGAAAGCTAATTAAATTAAAAAATATATATATTACGAAAGCACATGGGGGGAAATAATAGAACAACAACATCGTTCGGTAAACTCATCAACCGCCGATTTGGAAAAAAAAAATTTCAATAGAAAATCATAATTAAAAACATCCAGCACAGATTCTTCAGATTATTTTGGAATCGGTATTGCAAGAAATTCGCAAAAAGCCAAAGACAAAGCTATGTTTTATGACAGAGAGGGATATTTTCATCTAAAACACTTTGGTTAAATTCCAAATCATACAACCCCACTGTACTGGTTGGGATATCATTTTTATTAACATGCATTACAAGCACAGTTTCAAGCAGACATGCATAACCTATTCAATGGCATTCGAGACATCAAGGGAAAGCTAATGAGTGCAGGGTGGTTCAGTGCTTTGTAAGGGCACCCCTCCCAAGAAACCAGTTCCAATGTAGAAAAATGTGATCGTCAGCTATTTCGAAAACTAGCAACACAGGCCAAGAATATGCTGCACCGCCATTGAAATTAGGTGCCTGAGAAGTCTGGGATCATTTTGACCAAATAACTTCTGCTTCAAAAAGGAACACCTGGCTGCATATCATTTCCCCATAGTTACTACTGAGAGGCTTGTTAACACAGACTGAAATTGGAGTCACAATCAAAAATATAAATGTTGGAAATGAATAATTTCTTTTTGATTGACTTTGGATTACAAAATTGACTAGCCAGAACTTTTGGCTCTTCTACTCCACAAACGGTGCCTACCTTCAAGGACCTTTCTCTTGTTGCACCTACAAATGAACTCGCCTGTGATTGGTTTTGGCCCACGTCTCGCTCTTTTAAATATGACCACTGATTGGTCACAGGCATACTCCGCTTTCCACTTCCTGCCTGATGAAATAAACAACAATGCCACTAGAATCATCAATCATCACAGAAAATAACCTCTCTCTCTCTCTCTCTCTCTCTCTCTCTCTTTCTCTCTCTCTCTCGCACTCTCCAGCTGACCCCAGCCCCAACCAACATCCCCCACCACCAGCTTGCCTATCTTGTGTACCGTTTGTTTGTCTCTCTTTAACAACTAACATGTCTGGACTGTGACGCATGCGCCAGTTCGTGTAGAATGTCAAACTTTATTATGCTCACATGGGATGCGCTCAGTTTGGTTTCAACTTAGTCAGGGAATACCTCAAGGCCAAATAATTATGCCAAAAAGGGGGTGGATTCATTCTTCCTAGCTTTGTGGCTAGTAATATTTGCGAATAAGACATGAAGAAGGAAACTGCCAATTATGCTGAAGATGGTCTTGCTTTTTGTGGACTTGTCTGGATTAACAAAAGTTGAAAAATACAACAACAACAAAAAAGAATCATAAATTGTTTGATTTTGTTCCCCACCAGTTACAATGGTGGCAGTATTGCACATTAGAAAGTAGCTGACAACTGCCATGAAAGTAAAAGAGAAGCAGCCATAAATGTCATTTCCCACTGATCAGGAATAAAATCCTACATCCTTGGCTTTTGCCATGCCCTAGTACTCTTGAGTACAAACAAACTAGGACATTGCACAGTTATACTGATGAATAATTCTTGTCATATAAACACAACGCCTGTTTATTTCACTTGCTATTATTGGCAGTGATAATTAAAGCAATACGTACAATGTACAATGCTCTAAATAATGGCGAATCATGAAAATGGCATACTGATTTGTTCATAAAGATAATAGTCAATACTATTGCCACAGCAAAACTGGATCACACACTTTAAACGTCTATATCGATGGACCGATGTTAAGTAAGCAATAGCATTGTTGCTAACATCACTTTTCAGAATTATGCGCAGGTTTTTAGGCAAACCTTTCCACACACTACAACTATGAGACAATATTTACTTCAAGACTAAGACTTTCTGTGACTCAGGACTCATTACAGATGGTAACTGAGTTTCGGTGTTAAGCATACAGAGTTTGCTGGCTGAAAAATCATTAATTCATTTCCTTTCTCTGAAAAAAGAACTAATCTTCCTTTTGCATTTTTCACCCAGAACTAACACCCCCAGTCGCCCTATCAATATTTCGGTGATGGCCATTCAGCTCCACTGGCCTTTGCCTAAACTCTGTTAGGAGCTCATGGCAAGTTGCGTGGCTTTCTTTTTTTGCCCTTTTTTAATTTTTTGGTGGCTCCCAGCAAACTAGAGCTGGAAAAAACACGTTGTTTTAACATTGTTCTTTAATGGTCCTAAACCCTCCCACACAGTTCTTGTTTTATTTTAAATTTCATTCGTCTGTTCAAGTCACTGAGTTTATTTCATTAACACTAAAATGTCTGCCAATAGAGTCATAGCCAGCCAAAGTGCAATAGACTTTAAACCGATCTGATCAGCCTGATCGGTATCGGCCGATAATTACCATTTTATGCTGATAGGCTTTAATGTCATAATTCGCCGATCCGATCAATGACGTCACTGTTCGGCTCCGCAAAAGACATTTACTCCGTGTGGCCATCGTGTACAGTATATTTGAATCCAAAAGCTAGTTTATTTTTAGCCTTGTCGCATCTTTTGACGTAGTACTGTAACTATCTGACATGCAAAAAAGTTATTTAAAAAAAAAAAAAACATGTCGGAGTTGTGGGACAGACAAATTTGGTCAGACTACTGCAATAAAATCTTATATTCCGATACCACCGCATCCTGTCTTTTACCTTCACTGGGCTTTATCTTGTGAACTCAAATGCGACCGGATACTCTCGTTACCATGGTGACAACAACAATAATGTTTATAAGAACAAAATAATAATGTTTATAAGAACAAAATGAGGTCACCGGTGCACAATGTGTTGGTGGTGACCGGTGCTCGGGAGAGGACGTTCGTTTAAGGCTTGTTTGAGCTATGTTCACGTACTTTTAATACGATATGGTTGTAAACGAACATGCAGGGGTTCTATCGAAACATGCTCTAAAGTTTTGGCGTGTGTGAAGTAATTTAATTACAATAAAGTAATTTAATTAGAATTTTGGTGGACAGACAACTATGAATCCAACACAATCATGTGAGTGTTGTGTAAACAAAGCAAATCTTTTCAGTGTACGCAGCGGGCCAGAAACAACACCTGCTACACATTTAAAAAATAATAATTTTTGGTGCTGTGTGAAGTTGTTGAGGGTTGCATGTGGGCAGTATGGCTCATCAGGCCATAAGTGGTCTTGGAGTACGGGAATGGATGTTTCTTTAAGGCAAATGTCAGGGGGAGATGTCTGTTTCACAAATGCAAGGTTATGTTAATAAGAAAAAAAAAAAAAAAAAAAGAATATATATATATATATATATATATATATATATATATCAAAATATGGTATCACTTTCCTTTGAATGTATAATTAGCCCTTGTTATGACTTCATATTGGGTCACAAACTTCATTCAGCATGGCCCTAAGAAATAAACTATCCGTCCTCAGTGTCGATTTTTAGAGGACAGTTGCGGCTGAGGAAGAACAGCCGCCCGGCGCCAGACTGTTCTGTGTTGTCTCCATTGGAAATGACACTGTAGCCCTATGACCTTTATAGGTGTGTTTGTTCTGATGGATCACAAGGAGTCAAGGGGATGAAAGACAGGTTGGGATACAATCATCTGGAATGCTACACAAAGCCTCAACCCGCGAAGGTACATGTGCCGTATGTATGGTGTTCCATTATTTAAACAGGTTGTGCTTTTCCACTTCCTCTTAAAGTGTGATGGTTATATTCAGGATTTATGATATTATCAACAGTCAGTGAATTATGCTCACAGATTACAAAAGTTAACATTAGCATAAGCATACAGTATTATTGCATTACAATGAAAGAAACAAGCACGATTATGAAACCTGTTTTTAAAACTAGTATGATGCGGTGTGACTCATAAACTCTCTTATAGGAAAGCATTGTTTACATGATCTGAACGTTGAAGAAAGCTGGCTCACCTTCAGACGCTGCCTTACAAAGAGGTGTTTACTTCTGTTGGTCTGATAGCCACAGTAGAACCACTGATCCATGTTTGTTTCCACTCAAAGAGTAGAACATTCCAAACTATGTGTTCAGTGGTTGACAGGAACAAAACTGTGACTTGAAAGAATCAACATTAATGTATTTATTTGACACTGTCGTGTAAATTTGCTCAGAGCGAGACCTCCTTTGTGTCTATGTGTCTTTAATTAAACTTAACTGGCCAGGCCCATTTGTGCAGAAGTGGTTTGAGGACTGTAATGTTCTCAAAGCCACCAGCCCAGAACGCAATGAAACAATTAGAATCACTTGAGCCAAACTGCTAGTCCCTAATGATGTCTTCCTTCCAGGCATAAGCAATCAAGACTCATTTAAGGTATGACCAACGGAACCAGAGGGAACCAGGCTTGGCCGAGTCCCTAGCATTTGCTGATATGGACTCTGCCTGGTTTAAGCCAAAACCGCAAGGCATTTAGACTGTTTAGAATGAAAACAGAAATGTGGCCACGTCTAAACACTTGAAGGTCATGTAATATTTACTGCAAATTTAATAAATCGAAAGGATTGGCCTCCAGCTTTAATGGCCTCTTCCCTGACTCTTGCTACCTCAACCGTCAAGTTGCCTAAGTGGCTGGGAATTGGCAACTGGTCCTGGCGGGCCACAAACCTACCACCACCACCAGCAATGTGGGGTTTATAAAAATAAAAATAAATGAAAATTTAAAAAAAAAATTTTTAAAAAAAGACCCGACAACCGCAGCTAATATGACTGTGGTGACGTCTAAATTGCAAGAAGGCCATAACCAGCTCAGAGATGATTTGACAAATAAACAGGGATGTCCAAGTTTGTATTTGCAGTAGAACTGCTAAGGTTGAACAGGTTCGCTGGATGATGATGGACTCTAGATTTCTGAAGTAATTTTTTTCATTGACGGTTAATGGAAATAGAAATTGTTTGAGTGTATTTGAATGTTACAAGTGTACTGTAAATAGATTAACAATCGTTAAGAGTAAAACAATGGAACAACAAATTAATTAAGGCTAAACTATATTGACGAAGGGTAGGTTAATTGACTACCCAGACTCTAAATTGCCCGTAGGTGTGAATGTGAATGCGAATGGTTGTTTGTTTGTATGTGCCCTGCGATTGGCTGGCGACCAGTTAAGGGTGTAACCCGCCTCTCGCCCGAAGATAGCTAGGATAGGCTCCAGCACGCCCGCGACCCTAGTGAGGATGAGCGGAACGGAAGATGAATGAATGAATGAATATATTGACGAAGGACAGAAGCTTAATATGAAAGTAAGCAGCAGATGTGCCCACAAATAATTGTTCTTTGAGTTCGCCAGTGTCTCCAGAGTCTAATTACATCTGGTGTAAATTCCTCTCTCACAATCTTCTCTTAATGCCACTTGCTGAGACTGCTCGTTATGGAATAAATGCCCCAAAAAGTTACAAAAAGCCAAAGAAAACGCAAAACGTGTACTCATTGCTGAGATTCTCACTGAACGTAGGTCTCACGTGACGTGAATGCATGACAGCAGTTCGTTCTGGCATATTGGCCCAGAAAATTGAGTTCGAAATCCAAATTGAACGCCGCCACAGATGTTTGGTTTCAGAGGTTTCACTTTATACTTTATCAGTATTTGGTCCTTTGAGTTAATAATTTGTTTTTGATGTAACACAACGGTTTTTGCAGATGGCCTCTTTAAATAATTCAAACCAACTCTGAATTGTGTAACTTCCTGAAATGCAAACATTTGTCTGAAAATCCTTTCCAGAGAGGGAAACCCCTACAGCCTTCCTAAGTAGTTTAGAGGAGAGGGGAGAAAAAAAATAAAGGAGGGAGAATGTGTGCTGCTTGGCTGCATCCAACAAATTGTTTTCTGCTGTGACGAAACATTTCTTCCCCTCACGGTCAAGTGACATGCAACATCTGAATCGTGTTAGGGCACTCGCAGACAAATACACGAGGCTGCATGGCCCGGCCTAGGAGTGAATCACTGATCGGTGACCGATAAGCCAAAAACAGTCATTTGTGTTTACAACAATGCAGGGCAATAAAACAATCTGGCGTCGGTTTAGTTGAAGCTGGGTGCATGTACGTGCTCTCCAACCATGGTTCTCCAAGTGTTGTTAACATTAACCATACATTTTCTCTCCTCAACTGACATTTCTCTAAGTACGGTCTTCTCCCAGATGTGCTACTGAGCAGCTCCACACTTTGGACCCAAAATATATCAAACAACTTGAACAAAGGGAGGTAGTGATGTCACTGCGAAGGTCTTCAACTCCATGAGGCATGTTAAATAACTACGTCGGAAAGTGCTGTCCTTGGTGCTGAAGCTTATCAGCCGGCGTTGACGTCCAAGTAGTCTTTGATGTACAACCCCAAATCCAATGAAGTTGGGACGTTGTGTTAAACATAAATAAAAACAGAATACAATGATTTGCAAATCAAGTTCAACCTATATTTAATTGAATACACTACAAAGACAAGATATTTAATGTTCAAACTGATCAACTTTATTGTTTTGAGCAAATAATCATTCAATTAGAATGGCTGCAACACGTTCCAATAAAGCTGGGACAGGTGGCAAAAAAGACTGAGAAAGTTGAGGAACGGTCATCAAACACCTGTTTGGAACATCCCACAGGTGAACCGGCTAATTGGGAACAGGTGGGTGCCGTGATTGGGTATAAAAGGAGCTTCCCTGAATTGCTCAGTCATTCACAAGCAAAGATGGTTCACCTCTTTGTGAACTAGTGCGTGAGAAAATTGTCGAACAGTTTAAGGACAATGTTCCTCAACGTACAATCAACGCAAACTAGAACTACCAGACATTCAGCTTCTTCCCCCTTGCAATCAACGTCTTAAACACCTAACCTACAATTCCATTGCAACACGCTGGCAATTTTTTGTCTTGAGTTTGTTGTCACATTTCTGTCGGGCCAATTATATATTACTCGTGCACTCACGTAGTAGTCTTACCACGCTGCACTATTGTTGACCAATACTGGCCACTCATGCCAGAGTAGCATCTGCTCCATTTGCACACTGACTGAGGAGTATCTCGCTTGAAGTCTCGGCGCCCTTTGCACAATGGTCACTGCACCGGACTATTGCAATATTAGTTATTCGAACTGCTCTAAGTGCTAGAGGACTCTGCATCTTTTTGTACAATAGTAAAAAAAATAATAATAATGTACCGGCATTACCAGATAACTAGCAACCCTTTATTGCTCAGTGACTGTTTTTCTCAATGTCTTTATGTCTCAAAAGTGTTCTCTCTCCAATTACCGGAGACAAATTACTTTGTGTGTTTTTTGGACACACTTGGCAAATAAAGATGATTCTGATTCTGATTGCAAGGTATTTAGGGATTTCATCATCTACGGTCCATAATATCATCAAAAGGTTCAGAGAATCTGGAGAAATCACTGCATGTAAGCGGGAAGGCTGAAAACCAACATTGAATGCCAGTGACCTTCGATCCCTTGGGCGGCACTGCATCAAAAACTGACATCAATGTGTAAAGGATATCACCACACGGGCTTTGGAACACTTCAGAAAACCAATGTCAGTAATTACAGTTCGGCGCTACATCCGTAAGTGCAACTTGAAACTGTACTATGCAAAACAAAAGCCATTTATCAACAACACCCAGAAACGCCGCCGGGTTCTCTGGGCCCGAGCTCATCTAAGATGGAATGATGCAAAGTGGAAAAGTGTTCTGTGGTCCGACAAGTCCACATTTCAAATTTTTTGGGGAAATTGTGGACGTCGTGTCCTCCGGGCCAAAGCGGAAAAGAACCATCCAGCATCTGTGATGGTATGGGGCTGTGTTAGTGCCAATGGCATGGGTAACTTACACATCTGTGACGGCAACCATTAATGCTGAAAGGTACATAGAGGTTTTGGAGAAACATATGCTGCCATCCAAGCAACGTCTTTTTCATGGACGCCCCTGCTTTTTCCAGCAAGACAATGCCAAACCACATTCTGCACATGTTAAAACAGCGTGGCTTCGTAGTAAAAGAGTGCGGGTACTGGACTGGCCTGCCTGCCTGCAGTCCAGACCCGTCTCCCATTGAAAATGTGTGGCACATTATGAAGCGTAAAATACGACAACGGAGACCCCGGACTGTTGAACAGCTGAAGCTGTACATCAAGCAAGAATGGGAAAGAATTCCACCGACAAAGCTTCAACAATGAGTGTCCTCAGTTCCCAAACGTTTATTGAATGTTGTTAAAAGAAAAGGTGATGTAACACAGTGGTAAACATGACCCTGTTCCAGCTTTTTTGGAACATGTTGCAGCCATAAAATTCTAAGTTAATGATTATTTGCTAAAAACAATAAAGTTGATCAGTTTGAACATTAAATATCTTGTCTTTGTAGTGTATTCAATTAAATATAGGTCAAACATGATTTGCAAATCATTGTATTCTGTTTTTATTTATGTTTAACACAACGTCCCAACTTCATTGGAATTGAGGTTGGAGAACTTGTACATAATTAGCAACGGCGCAAAGCATACATGTCAAACACTTAATCTTTCTTTGTAATTGTAACTGTAATTATTGGAGAAAAAAAGTTATAAAAACACTCCGTATGGTGCACAACTCCACGAAGATTGAACCGTGAATAATAATTTCTGTCAGTTGGCTCATCTGTATGTTAGCAGGACAGCTCCTTGTTCAGGACGACGTAAAAGGATGGGACCATTTTTTATTCTGACGAAGGGAAAGGGGCCCCGAAAAGAGAATCTAATTCCTATTGAAAAAGAACAATTATGTAACAGATCTATTTTTGTGTTTGTTTTGCCTGTCTATTTGGTAGTTTGTTGGTTACATCATAAGACATTATAACAGACATGGTTTCATTGAGAAGCAAGTGGCAAAAAGAGAAAACACTTTTTTTCCACAATTTTATCTGACCTTCCCAAACACTGTATGCCACCGCTCCACAGTCTGTAAATAACGTAAATTGGCTTTGAAGTATTTGCCGTTAATAACCAACAAACCAAACAACAACAGAATTTTTTACTTCTTCTGGCAGGACTCAGTATCGTCTGGCAGGACTGAGTATAGGATAACATTGAGATTGCAGCTTTTTACTTTAGTTTTTACACCTCGTTCGAAAGAAATGTTTCTTCAATAAATAAATGAATCAATTAAATAAAAAGACTATCTTTTGCTCTCACACTTAGTGGAGGTAATTAAAATAATGCAAATAATGTATGCTAATATATGTTGTAAGTCAGCAAGAACAAAATGCCACCTCTTAGGTACGCCTGCACAATATAATGACATCCCCCTTGTATCAAATATTCTGCCTTCACAAAGATAATAATGTTAAAGTTTTGACTGACACAGAGATACTTACTTAACGTGTTTAAAATCATGGTTGTAGTTTGTGTTGGTGTAGTACTGCACTGCATCATACCAAGAGCTGTTTTTAATATTTTGATACTCTCATGTAGCTAAACAAATTAAATCTGCTGTCAGTCTGATGCAGCATAGATTACACAATACACAACATAATAACAAATATTAAAAACAGCAGAGGGCGTAACGTATGATGGATTAAGAATGGAGGACACAATGAGGCAGAAAACACAGCAGAATGCTGCAACTTTACTGTATTTATCTTCTATCAGCTTCATCACAATCCTGCAAAAAGAAAATCAAATAAGGTTGTGGGGGCGAGGGCGGGGAAGATGAAAAGAAAGCGATATTGTCTGACAATGTGAAAAGGAAATTAAACAAAGCTCGAACCAGTCAGAACACCTGGATTCTTGAACAGTGAAAAGCTGAGACTCAAAGTTAGAACCTCCTTCATGCAGCGCTTCAGGCAGAGGTTTATCTTGACATTTAAAGCTTCTGATGATCCAGGTAAAGAAATCGCAAGATTGTATCTGAGCTGAAAGGAGCTTGACTCAGCTCAGACCTTCTCCACGCAAGATGGGGAAAAACTGTGTCATGGATGACGTGTTTTACAAGTTGGAGCAAACAAACTGGTAAATAAGGTTCAGATTCCGAGCAGTATGACTAAAATTTACATTTGCCATCAACATTACTCAGCGGCTTGGAAGATGAATTACAGTCGTTAACAGCTCATACATGTATGCGGTATATTATCACACTCTTTGATTTGCAGTCAAACTAACTGGACCGATTTGTAACAACACTCGGACTTTGCAAAATAACTGAAAACTAAACAGGTGGACACACAGGAAAGGGCAGACCTCAACGAAGATTGGACAACACTAGATGGAAGCACCAAATTGTACACATTCACCAAGAGCTCAATCCTAAAGATGCTTTATTCATTGAGAAAGGAAATGCTGAATACCGAAGTTAACTGGGATAGCTCTTCACAACCCTTAACAGGATAAGTGGTATAGAAAATTGTTGAATGAATGGATTTTGAAATGGTTAATAAAAGCAAAAATACTAATTCCATCAACAAAAAAATGTAATGGCTTCTTCCTTGGCCATTGAGCCACCCCTACAAAATGTTTTGTGACATTGGTGGTTAGTAATTAAGCGGTATTTGCAAACTCCTGCTCACAATTTAACTGAAACTGCTTTACTAGGGGAAACAGTCACAAGAGTTAATACATTACAAATGTGCAGTTAACAGATCCGAAAATGAATGCGGAGCAATTTTGGAATGGGTTTGTGTAAATTGTGTCCATTCATCATTGATGCTGGACCCGAAAGGTGCCTGGCGAAATTTTTTATGCTAATTCATCCCGAAAGTGCTTGATGAGCATTGGGATTGGGGCTCCTTCACACCACACTCACCGAAGCAGTCTTCATGGACAGAAAAGTAGTTGCTTTCCCCAACTTCAGTCCATTCAGCATAATTCTCATTCCATGAATAAGAGAAATAAGACAGTCAAGAAATAGGAGGAATGTTTTCCTCCCTTCATGCTCAGCTGGTGAGCATTGGTCTGGTGAAGGGAGGAGAGAGAAAAACGAGGTGGAGGGAAACAGAAAGAGGGGTGTGTCTCCCCCCCCACTCAACCAAACACACAAATAACCACAGTTCTTCAAAGCCTAGTGGTCTCCATAGACATCCAATCACACTAGATGACATTTGGGGGTGGTGGCGTGAGGGGCTGCAGCAGATAAATAAGGTGAAAGCAGAAACGAGGCTCAAGTCCGCACAGATGATAGAGACTCATAGACGTGTGAGAGAGTGAGAGAGCGAGAGAGAGAGAGAGAGAGAGAGAGAGAGAGAGAGAGAGAGAGAGAGCGAGCGAGGAGGAGGGGGCCAAAAAAGAGAGGGAGCTACAGAAGAGGCAACGCACTGCTCGGAGCGCTCACACTCGAAGGAGTGAGTGCGAGAGAGGCGCTTAAGTAACTTTGAAAAGACATTTTGGATTGTTTCACCTGTTTTTTCCTGCCCTACTTGGTGTCGGATTTCAGAGTACATTTAACCAGAACCAGTTTTTTGTTTCGCTTTAATATTTTAGTGTTATACGGAAGAAGTGGAGCGTCATTTGACTACATCGTATCCATCGTCTGGGACTAGAGCGCAGCACGTGTGTGGACTAGAGTTTAATACTATATGAGTGAACTTTCTGTGTCCAAGGACTTTTAAGTGCGTTTGGGGGGAAACTGTGAGTTAAGTATTGGACGGGAGGACGGAGGAGCCCCCCTCCCCTGCCTCCCAATTGTTCAGGCTGTGCATGATTTGACTGATGGATGTCCATACATTCCTAAAGAGCTTCTGAGGAGTAAACAGAGAAGCAAGTCCAACATTCTGGTCCCATCACATCCTACAGCTTCTCGAAATTTAAACACCGTGAGTCGAAGTTGTGGGTGCCCTCAGAAGAGGAAGTTTGTAAGCAGGGGAGGGGGGCTTCTCCCGCTCTTGTACCCTCTCCCTAACCCCCAGCTCAGCATGCACCAGCCCCTGAGCACCTCCACAGCTCCTCCAGCTCCACTACCATGTGTAGATGGACAGTGACACAAGGTGCATCGGTCGCCTGGTTCTCCTCCTACCCCCGCCACAGCCACCACAAAACCCCGCCGCACCTCCTCCCCTTCGCCTTCCTTCTCCTACTCCTCCTGCTCGGACCGTCCTCATCCCTGTCTTCTCCTGCACCGCAGAGTTTTAACCAAAGCCACCATGCTGGAGGAAGGAGCCCACCACTCCCCTTCGTTTCACAGGAATCATCACCATCTTTCTCCTCACCGGCACCTCTGCACGCCTCCTCCGCCAGGTTGCCACGGGCGACCAACGCGTCGTCGTCATCTTCTTCAGGCGCCGTGGTGGGGCGCCACGTGCGCAGCAGCTACAACCACCTGCAGGGAGACGTGCGCCGACGGAAATTGTTCTCCTACCAGAAATTCTTCCTCCGCATTGACAAGAAAGGGAAAGTCAACGGCACCAAAAGTGAGGACGACCCTTACAGTAAGTCATTTATATTTATAACCTCAGTAGATTTTAAATTACTTTGCAAATGATGTCCAAGCATGGTATCCTAGCGCATCCTGTTCATATGCGTCTATACTGCCAAAGATGCACTAAATAATTATAGTAAAACCAGTAAGCTGGGAAAACAAAAAGATGATGCACTGGATCCAAATTAAAAAGATGACCCAAATGAAAGTCATCCATCTTTGAGGAAACATCTTAAACACAGCTATCATCACTAACCCTTAAAAGTGGGGGGCATCTCTTGTTATGCACAATTTCGTGCTAATTGATTGGAATGATGGATACAGGCTTCACTCAAGCCCATTTTTATTCGGCAGACATATCACAACTCCACTTTACCTCAACTTGGAATGTAAGTTTTAATAGCTGCAGTTTAAAAAAAAATTCCATATCCATAGTAATAGTAGTATTAGTAGTAGAGAAAAGACATCATGATTGTCTGCTACGAAAGGCCACCACCATTACATAATGGATGCCATGCAACTTTGACAAGATTAAAAGATTTGTCGCTTTATATTTGTAGTAATATTTAAAAAGAAAACACACATAAACACATGCACATAAACACATCTGAGACAGTTCATCATTCTGACCTCAAGAGAGTCTCAAAATAGCTCAACGGCCTGAGGGTGCATCCAGTGTGATTTTGGAGGGAGAGGGTACTGCGGTGTTCACTCCACAGTATTGTAAAATAACATTATGGATCATTTCTGCCTATACAGTATGTCTGTATAAAATGTGGTTTGACGTGGGGGTCTTTGTCTTCATATTATCCTTCCTATTAGTCACACACTTTAATACACGTTGCAGGTTTCAATGAATCTGTCTGCAGTGCTGTACAAGCTTCTCCTGCTGAGCACACACACTAAAGTACACACACTTGCAGATACAAACGGGCACAGAGAGGCCAGTCTTGCACATGGCCTCCATATGGCAAAGCCTACTTTTATTAGGACCTGGACCAGTGTAAACGAGTGTGACTGTGTGAGTGTGTGTGTGTGTGTGTGTGTGTGTGTGTTGTGCCACTCAGACACCAAGGCTCTGCTAGACATGGCTGAAGGAATTTCAATTAACGTCTTTTCCCTCCCTTCTCTTGCCTGTAGTCACACACACGCACGCACGCACTCAAAGACACAAACACATGCACCACAGTGGTTTAAGGGTGTAACAAGTCACTGATGCCATACCAGCCTCAGGTAACGTTATTAGAGGCCCAATCCATCATGGGTTTTGTTTAGAAAAGTAAAAGATAAATAAATTCTTATCGCAGCATGGTCGCAGATATATATAACATTAACCTCACTTTCTACAAGTGGGAATGATTTGACGATCAGGGAGGAAGCTCTACGGGATGAATCATGCGTTGACATGTGCGCACATCTGTGCACAAGCTTGCATGTATGTTTACGCTAATGCACCACCTCCAGCTATTTAGCATGCACTCCAAACAAAATCGCTGCCTTCAAATAAATAGATGCCGCTATATCCCCTTTTTTTTTTTTTTTTTTTTTTTTTTGCCCTGTTCGGCTGTAAGGTCAAGCAGAATGGAGGATCTGTATCCCTTTTATGCCGGAACAGTTTTACTGTGTCACAGTGGAGTTTTTAAGCTGCTGCTGTGGTTTCTTAGTAATATAGCCACTATATCCCCTGAGTGAGAAAACTGACGTTGCGGTGATGTTTCACATGATCATTTGGCACGTGACCTTTTCTTGACGTGTTTGCACATCTGGACTACGTTGTCAATTAGCTTATTTGTAAAAAGCCATATAGATGCATTCATATGTGTATGTAAGGAACATAGGATTGTGGCCGCCGGTGCCAAAAGCTTCAAAAGCCTGCGTGTACTGTAAATGCAAAAATGTGTTCTTTTGAGGGCCGAATTGTGCTCATTAAAAACACATGGCTGGTGAGACAGCGTGAAGCAAGCTTTCACACACACACACACACACACACACACACACACACACACACACACACACGGTAATGTAAAACACCAACTCTGCTCTGTACCGCACCATCTCAGGTGTTGAGCGTCTACAAGTTGAGCCAAGTGCTTATTTTGAGTTGGCTTTTTCAGTCCAGTTATTAAGTTCTTGTAGTCTGGTAATGTTCAGGAGGTCAGTGTGAAAATGGCCGTCATTAGATGGTGTCAGAGGTGATGAAGACATTTTAAGTCCAGCTCCAGGGTCATGAATCTCCTGCACGGACGGATTTTTCAAATCATGTTGTCACAGTTAAGAACAGTACATCACTTTGGCTTTGCAGTCTGTATTCTCAACATGTGGCCATGTGATCAACTCATTTCACAATATGAGGCAGCAGTCTATGTGTGACCACCGACGAGGCTGAAAACCTGCACTCATCCATGCTTTAACGCCACTGGTGGGAAGAAATTGAAATACAGCCCAATTTATGGAGGCTCTTACGTTCTGATTTAGGGTAGGTTTTTCCACCTCCATGCTAATAACGCTAGCGTGGCAAATTAGATCCCACCCCCACGTTTGACCCTTACCTAGTGACCCACAGTCAAGATTTGTTAATGGAAAAGTTACTCCATGTGGCACATTACTTTTAGTGTCTGTGTTCGTTAAATGGTGAAGCAAATTCTAATTTGACAATATGGCTAGGTAATGTCAAAATGATATTCAAATTACCGGTATACTTAAGGAAACAACATACAGTATCCTTAAGATGACATGTACAGTAATTATTTAACATTAAGTGCTATAGTGGGAGTTCAAGCTACATCTATCTACACAATTTGCAATCTTACAATCTTTTTGGAGATACTGGTTCACCTCTGATTTGTTCAGATTTTGAAACATTTGTTCCCATTGGAAATAGTGGATGGAAAAATAGAGACTCAGCAGAGTCATTTTCGTGTTTCGTTTTTAAATACATTAAACATGTTTGAAGATAGGTGGTGAAAACTTGCAAAGACAGAACAATTAAGTACTGAATTGATGAGATATATCATGAAACAGTTTTTCACCATCTCAGTTGTCCAAACGTTTTGGGCGGGGCTAAAACGAGGGCGTGCTGACCCAACCAGGTTCTAGCATGAGTCAGCCCTCCCCCACTATATTCGTTAAGTATCAAGCGCCTTCAGTGAATATTTGGTGCAATTGCCACTTTTTTATTGATAATAAAATGGCCCATTTCTACCACTACAGCGTGCAGTGGGACATTAAGTTAGGCCTACAACCCCCCCCAAAATGATCTTCCTTAAAGAGTTATGTGTTTTGTTTTATTTGGGATACAGTGTCTCTGCAATGTGCACTCCGAGAAAAGCCGTCGCGGCCGACTGCACACCAGCCCGGGAGCAGCTAGTTAGTAGCCGCCCGCGGTCTGGCGCAACGGCGACGCATTAAAATGTGCCTCATTTAACACACGGTTAACCACTGTTAACAGTAAAATTAAAGACATTCTTGTTAAATAACTGTTGTGACTGGTCATTCGTTTAGAATAAGGTCATAAAAAAGACAGCAACTAAAACACTTGTAGAGTTAACCTATTGATGCTCACAGCGAGTTACACTTGCACGAAATGTCACAAAACCAATCTGAACTTTAGAATCCTATTTTTTTCCCTTAAAATTTGCGCTCACATATTGAATTGTACAACTGCTGTGTTCCCACTGTAACTTCAAGTAGAACTACACAAAGTACAAAGCTAAATCCAAAAATCACATGTAGGGCACTATGAAGTTAATTCCAAATTAAAAACATGGTTAATATTTCATCCTTTTTAATCTAAACCTCCAATTATCGCAGGGAAGTCATTTAACATATGCTTCATCTTTTTACATTGTCGAGTATCTTCCTGAAATGAGTCCCAGTTCTCCCTATTCTAGATCTTTACTCTGTTATATTGACGCTCCACTTCACCCTTCTCTCCACTTGATGAGCGTGTTTAGGGTTCTCTTGGGAAAACATATCAGTGTGGCCCATAAAAGAGAGTTATGAGGAGCTATGGGACGTAGCAGAGGTTAGTGTCAGCGTTGCTTTTACTTCAAAGTTACTTTGACATCTCCATGGACGTGTACAAACGTCACGGGGCAAGCCTGCTCCGAAAATACTGAAGCCCTCATAGTTGTCCTGAAGCGGCCAAAGTCAACAATTACATTCAGCTGTGCTTGGAAAACATACACTAAACCTAAACTACCTGCATGCTTCCTCTGATATTTGCTCCATCTGCTCCTCTGACACTAACCAGGAGGCTTACAGTATATTTTCTTTTATGTTACAGAGGTTGTAAAGCACATTAGTCAAGCTAATTGAGTGCTGAGAGACAAACATTGACTAGGAATGGGCACCATAATCGAATAATTGATTAACTGATTGTTAAGATTTCTATAAAACGATTGTTGATATTTGATTAATTTAGGGGGGAAGACGGTTAGAGCGTCTGCCTCACAGTTCTGAGGACCGGGGTTCAAACCCCGGCCTCGCCTGTGTGGAGTTTGTATGCTGTACCCGTGCCTCCGTGGGTTTTCTCCGGGCACTCCGGTTTCCTCCCACATCCCAAAAACATGCATGGTAGGTTCATTGACGACTCTAAATTGCCCGTAGGTGTGAATGTGGTTACGAATGGTTGTTTGTTTGTTTCTATGTGCCCTGCGATTGGCTGGCAACCAGTTCAGGGTGTACGCCGCCTCCTGCCCGATGATAGCTGGGATAGGCTCCAGCACGCCCGGGACCCTCGTGAGGAGAAGCGGCTCAGAAAATGGATGGATGGATGATTAATTTAGGCTAAATTCACACTGCAGGGCATGATGCCCAACACAGATTTTTTTGTTAAACCCGATCTTTTTATGTAGTCGTTCACATAAACAAAAACAAATGCGACTTCTACTTTGCCTGGAACACGTCCGTGACGTCACACGCCTGTGCACAAAACAGGATGTCACATTGCGCGGATATGATATGAAAAAAAAAATCTGAATTGTACTGTTCACATTGACATGAAAAAATTCAGATACATGTCACATTGGGCAAATAAAATGGAATTGTCCTGCAGTGTGAACATACTATGAGTCCTGGAGCAACAATGGAAAAATACAGTACATGACTTTGCTACTATCAGTCTCATCATTCATCCATCCATTTTATGTACTGTAGCACTTGTTCTGATTAGGGTCGCTGGTTTGCTGGAGCCTTTCCCAGCTGACACTGGGCAGGAGGCAGGTCACACCCTGCAATGGTGGCCAGCGAATCGCAGGGCTCAGCCTAATCAGAACCAAAATATTATACTTTACACCAAGAAGGTCCAAATTGACAGACAACTAATGCGTAAAACCAGATCACTAGAACATTGCTGTGTGCACTCAGACTGCACTGATGTCATCCCTATACTGCTACCGGCCGCAAAGATCATATTGATAACGCAATTGATAATTTTTTACATGATCCGACAGTTTTCACCTCAATGTTTAAACCAAATTAAACAGTTTTAACAGCATAGAACTTACTTGTTTTGAAAACAGCTGAAGTCTGGATCAAATTATGCCATTTCTGATTCATGGCCTCTTTTGTTTTACTGGAACCCGCCAAACAATCACCATTTAATATGCTCACAATACAAAAAAAGAGGCACACAATACTGATCATCCTTGCAAGTAAGAATGTTATGTGCTTTTACTGTAACCAACATGCAGAGACTTTGGTCAGGACCACTGAGCAAGAAAATGAAGTATTGCTTTGAAATTGACTGCATTTGGAAATGACAAATTGGTGAGTTTTTGGTCGGTATGTTTAACAGCAAAAAATGTCAACCGTTCTTGGGTCATTTAAGGAGCATTTGCTTTGAATGTCTCAGGCAGAAAATGTAATTTCTGAGGTGCTGCCGTGGAGTGCTGCAGACTCGGATCAGAAAATAGGCAGAAGCATCAAAAGTTGAGTATTATGCCAAAGAATGTTGAGTTGGTGGGAAGCCTTTTTATTGTTTATATTATGCTCAGGGGTTCTTGCAGACTATCATCATAATGTAAACAGACAGGACTGGGAGGAGACGCTCAAAATATTAAGCCCAAAAACTGATCTCCAATAAGGTTTAAGGATTTTGGTGGTATATTTCACAGATTATTTGACTGGAGAATTGGATTTCTGAGCACAGTAGCATGTGCAGGTTCTTATTCTTGATGTTTTACAGTCCCATTGACTTGATTTATAAACGCACTGCCCACTCAGAAGGATTCTTGGCCCATCACGACACTGGCTTGAAAATCCCAAAAATTTTAAGTTGTCAGAGAAACAAATCACCCAGTTTGACAACAGTCAGAGATATCGCATGGTTACGGTGAAGTCATAAGAGATATTTACAGGCAAGAGCCAGAATTTGTAACTTGCACAAGGCCTTCAAGCATAGCCATAGTTATGAGGATATCGCTTTTTCTGTGCTGCTTTTTTACATTACATTAATCAGGGTATACTGTAAATTATAGCAAAGTTAGTATAAGCTAAAGGGCTGTGCCTTGCAGAAGCCATTACTTGGAAGTGATTTATACTTTTAACCCACTTGTCTGTCCCCTCGCATTGGAAGTGTAACACTGAAAGTGTCGTTGTTGTTACAAAGTGGCGTATGTGAAGGGGCACAATTAATGGCCAGTAAAGCAGTGGGAGGTGAAGAACAGCATCTGTGATGGATAACATCCAGGGGTGCTGCCATGCAGACACCATGTGCTTCCCGCTCTCCGACATTCCCTCACCGTCGTAACGCCCCCGCCTGCATGAAAGTGAGGCTCTTAATGGAGTCATCAAAGTTAGCGCTGAGGGCTCCGAGTTAAGTCCAGGGAAGCATCTGGACAGCTGGCCTGGAAGAATAGCGCAGCCAGGAATGCCCGCTAATTAACCTGTTTACGTCGACACTGTATGTGAACATTGGCCATATTCAACGACTTTTCTTATTTTGTTTCATACAGATTTTGTTGAAAGGTCAGCTGAACACAGCCCTTGGGTCAAATAATGAAGTAAGCGTATGGTTCATTAACATACTAATGGTTCAAATGTGTTATTGTGTAGCCTGAAAAAAGGTCAGAGGTCAAAAAAGCAAAAAACTGTAAGCGGAGTAATACAATGAGTAAAACCCTAAAGGTTTGGCGTTCCTGCTAAAGTAAAAATGTGAAAAATAATGACGCACTGTGGTTTACTCTTTTCGGGTGCAAGTAGCTTCATCTTTGAGGACTTGGGCTTTGGAACCAAAGAGTCCCGAATTGAGTCCTGCTGCCGACAACTAAAATAAATGGCAACTAGTTGTTGGAAAGATGCTAGTCTAGATTACTGTTGAGGTGCCCTTTAGCAAAGGGATAAAGCACTGTTTGTGCGCTCCTTCCCTCTCACATCAATCCTTGCACACATGCTTGTGTTGTTGTGTGCAACGAAATCTATAAAGCAAAGTGTACATTGACTTTCAGTAATAAATCAATAACACATTAAAATTATCTATCTATAATTTACAATTTTTTTTTTTGTTTTAATAATTTACCCAGAAGAATTTGTCAAGAAGTCTGTCATGTCCAAATTACTAACACGGAAATACTGTATGTAACGTAGAAATATTGAAATATTTCCTGTACAGGCTTCTCAAAGACTAAAGGTAATTTCATCAGGGCAGTGAGGAAGAGTAAAGAAAAGCATTTTTTAAGATGAAAATAATGTAAACGTATGTGGAAACATACAGTATATAGAGGGCGAGAAAGTTGCTGGTTCATCAGATTTGTGGTGTAAAATGACCAGATTTATAGAGCCGAAAGCTTAGTGCCAACACATCTGACCGCAACAGGCAGCTGAGGGGCCAATGAAAAATGTGTGAAATGCAGATGACCGTCACAGCACATTAGCTAAAATCATAATTCCTCCTGTGGAGGGCCTGTGAAATGTTTTGATAGAAACTAGCAGCTTTGGCACTTTATCATGTTACAAAGTCAACTGTGGTACAGGAATGGCAATACCTCCGGTGGTCACACTTTTTTCCCCCTTGCACCCCTTCCCTTCTCTTGTCAATCGATTCCCTATTAACAGAATTCTGAATTTATGCTGGGTTTCTCCCAGCTGCATTATGTGACATAACTGGCAGTGGTCTTGGTGCAATCAGGAAGGTGATCTGAATTTCTATAATGTCAAGGGATGTAGGTCAACTAACTAAAAATGGAGCACCGACCTCTGGTATTTTAAACAAAGGGCTTTTGCTCGTGATTTTGTTTTGTGTGGTTTTAGAATAAGTGGAGTTTGGTTTTCTTTACTTACCGCAGACAGTTTACGAATCACACAAAGCATGAAGAATCCAGGCATGTGAAAGAAATACAATTGAAGAGGCAACAATGAGCTATGTTACTCATTCCGTGTCAAATACAATAATGGTTGGTCCTAAAAACAATATTCAAGATGAAATCAGTCAATTGTTTAATGTACATTGCACTCCAACCTTGGGTTTGTGGGAAAACAGTTCAAGCTTTTTGAAGGATGGTTGGGGAGGGACAAAATGCAATCTTAATCAATAAAAACATTTATTTCATTCAGCTTCCTGACCACATTAATTTATCTTTAGAAAACATTATGCCTTAACCCACAACAGACCTAACCTGATCCAACTAGAATGGTTTAGATGTAAACAGCATTTTTCGAACGGCGTGTCTATGTTTTATTGCTTACAAGGTTCAGTTATGGTGAGAAAGTAACGCTTGATTTGAACCAATTACAAATGATGGAATCAAGTTTAGGTGGAACGGTGGCCGACTGGTTAGCACATCTGCGTCACAGTTCTGGGGACCTGGGTTCAAATCTGGCCTCGCCTTCCATCTCATTTCTATATTTGGAACTTCCTAGGTCCTATCTCCTAACTTCTCTCTTTACATGGTAGCTCCTCCCACCAGAAATTCTATCGAGGAGGGAGGATATTCACAGTGCAATGCAGGAGGACGTAGGAATGTTTGGGGGAAGTAAGACAATCGTTCCTTGATGATTTCATTAAATGGAGGCGTGTACTAAAGATGACGTCACGTCATTGAGGTGTCACTAATGAACCCTGTGGGTGGCTAAATTATTACTATCACTACAAATGTCCACTTTATGCTTCATAAATCAAGTGGGATTACATTAAATTCAAATATAATCACTACTGTTACACTTTACAACTTTGCGGTTGCAAAGACTATTGTGATCGGTCAATATTGGTTTGGTTTTGCGGAATCAGACAATGAGCATCAAACAGTCTGCTGCAAGGTATGTTTAAAGACTGTTGAAACAGAAGCAAGTAGCAACCAAGGGAAACATCCTGTGAGTGGAATTATTTCACATTGTTCTATGTATGACAAGAAAGGAACCAGTCGCTAGGCAATCAGAGTCAATTGTGCTGAACATTGTCAAAGACTTGGTGCCGGACTGTTCATACGTTGGATCAACAAGGAATCATTTATCCACACACCAATCCGCTTCAATAGTGGCAGTAGCTGTTGTGATCAAATAAAGTCTGTACTATAGCTTATCCGGATGCATGACACACATCACCGGGGCTTATTCCGGTCAAGTCACAGTGTATTGCATTTCACCCGACGACGTCACAAAAACACCGCCTGAAAGTTCACCAAACATTACAGCATCATGAAATAAATTTCACATAGTGGTCCATATAATTACGTAAATATATGCACTTACTATTTCATCCACCAAACTTATTCATGTTTACCTGCAGCTGACAAAGATATGAATGATGTCTATTCATGACAAGGTTGAGTCGAAGAGTCAAGAGAGATATGTGGCCGTTCCGATTTATGATAAAACCAAAGTACCGCCGGGGCAGGCAGACCATGGCCTCCGTATAAACAACCACACCAAAAGCTTATTACTGCAACAAATTCTAAAATAAAAAATGAACGAGTCACAACAATTATACTTTCAGCATGGTTTCAAAGGACTCCTGCTCCCTTTGCAGTGTTGCAACATCACCCTCTGCTGTGATCATATTAGGCTACTGATTTTCAAGAGCTAGGCTTAACGTGAGCTATGATCTTGGATGCTTGCGTAATTGTGCCACATTACACACAAAAACATGTCCAATAAAATAGCTTTATTCTTCGAATAAATCTCAGTTTATGTCACATATTTGATATGGTCTGCGGTGTTGAGGGGTTTGGCTACAAGTCAAAGCCTCCGGCTCCTTTTTATGGCAACAGGCAGAGTGTATTTAGTGGAAGATGCCTTGCCATGCCTTTTCTATTAGGTGAACCTTGAGCTACAGTACTCGTGTTTTTTCTTAGCCTTTAAAACACAGATAATTAAGGCGCTGGGCTGTGATCCAGAGGACACATGGAGGGAGTTCATGGCCCCTTTCAGAAATAAGACCACATAAAGGAGCATGAAGTCAAAAGGCGAGGTGTTGACCGACCTTATTAAGATTGAAAAGAAAGAAAAAAAGCAGCACATGAGCGTTTTGCGTATGTGTGTTACACGCGTTGTTACATGTGGTGTAAACAGTGTTGTTGAAATCCAAGCCTTTTATTACAACCTGGACTTTTAACTCTGCAACAAGCAGACAGGCTGCTCCTGGCGATTGGGCCATAAAAGGGTTTGATGCTTTGGTTCTTCACAAACCACATCAAACTCGGATGGAGACGGCAGGGTTTGAACAGGTGGAGCAGCCTTTAGCACCGAACGGACAGATCTTTTTTTTGACACGTCATAGCAACATCTGCTTCGCTCTGGTAGGACAGAACGCTTTTGAGGCTGACGGATGGGATGTGTTGTGGTGCTTTTTATGCACGTCACTTTGACGAATGGTCTCGTCATTGCAAGCCAACACAATACTTTTGGCGATCTGCAAAAATACACTTTTATTGATGGGAATATTGGGAATGGACTGGTGTCAAGATGCTTTGCGGACTATGTTTAACTAAAGCAAGCCAAAAATAATAGTTTACATGTGTGCTCTTACCACTAACAACCCAGTTAATAATTTTAATACAATGAAACATATGTAGAAAGTCATGAACATGCAGGAGGAAAGTCCACATTTTTTGCTTGAAGGTTCAGAAAGGAATTTATAAACTTTTTGCCACTACACAAATCACCCTGAGACTGGAGGATACACGTTACGATCTGAAAATGGAGAATGAGAAAGATAGAAAAACGGCATCTGGTGAAGACGCATGTAAAAAGTGACTTTTTTAAAAAAATCTTTATTGAACATATTTCTTTAATCTCTCAAAAAAAAAAAAAAAAAAAAAAAAAGACATCCTCTGAATGACGTGTCGAGTTTGTTCGCGTAAATGTTGGGGTTTACACAGTGATTGTATCATTATCACCTTTACCTTTGTTTGTGAATCATGTTGGTATACATGAAATCTGGTGGCTAGTATTGTAAATTAAGTAATTTACACCAGGGTTGTACTATGCATCCTCCCTCTCGTGGTACATGAAAGAATCACTGCCTCAGTGCAGTTCAGTTACAATATATATAAACATTTTGTTACAACACAATTGCATGTAATCCTTTAGAACAGTTTCTTCAAAACTTCTTGGGTGTCAATTTTTATTATTTAATTAATTGATTATTTTTATGTATGTGCATGACATTTTAACCAAATTTAACTAGAGCATTTTTCATTTTCCTATATTTAAGCAGAGTGTTCATTTTCAAACTGTGCATAATGTTACAGTGGCTTACAATAATATTCAATGTACTTTTTAGGAATAAAATCACATTTTGATAGACACTTAGGCCTACTACACTACTGTTGGTCATGGTGGTACTTGGAGAGTCAAGTATTTTTTTTTTTTTTTTTTTTTTTTTTTTTTTTAAGTGATTCTTAATGTAAAAAGTTTGAGAACTACTGCTTTAGGCCAGTTTTTGATAACTCTAAACATGCACGCACGCTTCGAACCACACATACATACCACAAGTAAAGACACAACAGTCCTCACGCAAGCATCACTGAGTCTATTATCAGCTACAGCATATCTCAACACACATAGTTCCTAACACTCAGAGGGTAAACACATCGCGCATGAGGCACACTTACTCAACTGTTAAAGTTACATCCACACAAGGACACCCTGTGCTAAATAGATTGTCTGCACCTGATTCATTATCAATAAAAATATATATGAGGTCGGAGAATGCGTCATTAGGGGAAGGTTTAAGGTGAAGGCTTAAGTTCTGTTGATTTGCGGAACCGCTTCATGTACGCATGCATACAAACATCCCAAAACAGAAACTTTTGTCTGTGTATTTCTTCATGAAGTTTTCTTCATAACAATTGATAAAACACGGGGCAAGGTTCATTTGATGGCCGAAATCTACATATCTTAAAAAACGCTCCACTTTTTAATCTCAAGGACCCATTACAAAGCAATGTTTTGAACTGACAATTGATAAAGATTGCGCTGTTTGTTTTCCGTCCATTTTAGAAAAAGTGTTTTGAAAAATGTAAACATTTGAAAACGGTTTTCAAAGCGGACATTTTAGAAAAGGAAAAAAGGGAAAGGAAAGGAAAATCTTTCCAATCAGAAGTCAGTACCTACTCCAAAAGGTTTTGAAAGTTTTCTGAACGTCAACATCATGCTTATTGTCACTTGTGATTGTTCTCTGAAAAACATTATTCTGTTTCGCTCCTTGTTGTCTCGTTGCACAAATGTCCAAATCATGTGACGAACCGGTTTCTGACAAAAAGGTGCCTCTCTGTCCTCCAGGTATTCTGGAGATCAAGTCGGTGGATGTGGGAGTCGTGGCCATCAGGGGCCTTAGCAGTAACTACTATCTGGCCATCAGCAAGAAGGGAGAGCTGTACGGCGCGGTGAGTTTGTGGCCTAACCACTCTTCTTTCAGCCAACCAAATAAATTTAACACCATATTTCACACTTGCAAACACAAACTTGTTCTGAATCAGTGTGATGTGTGAACTAATATGGCCTCAAGAGATGGTCTTGGTCAGGTTCGCAGTTCAGTTAACCTACACAACGTGAACATAAAGTGGTCAAGATTAACTTCCTTTTGTACTGGATGTCCTCAGTTCACTTCTAGCCTATAAATATAAAACAATCAAATAAAAAAACATTTAGTAAGGTTGTTACTGAGCGTTCCTTCTTGTGCCACGTGGTGATACTGTATATTCTTAGGGATCGGCGCAAAATGTCCTTTGTCGGACTCTCATAAACTGAGAACCGCTACTATACAGTATGTCTATTGTATTGACTGAGCTCCCCATCAGAACCGATATGGCCCAGGAAGAGATTCCTTTTTCAAAAGAACTCACAAATGTAAACATAGAAATAACCTTTGTCTGTTCGTCCACAAAAACAAACTCAGTGCTCTTAAACACTTGAGTTTTTTGTTTTTATGCGTTTTTTCAAGTGGTAAGCATCCTCCAAATAGTAAAAACAATTTGGGGTCTCTTTACGTGTTACATACAGTATTATTTGTTTGAAAAAAAAAATAACAATAATAATAATAACCACACATGACATTGAAAAGAACCCTCTAAGTCAAATGGAAGTCAATATTTAACACATGATAGACAAATTGAATTTATAGAAAACTACCACACAATGGGAGTGGTTTAGGTGTTTGTAACTCAACTAAACTTTGGTCACAGCTCCAAATAATTAAAAAAAAACATCAGTCAAATTGCCTTTAAATTCATACTGAAGTCAGTGGACTCACTCTTAACAGTACATTTTAACCCCCAAAGAACCCATCTTGCCCAAAACTATTTGGGCCCTTTACTCAAAAATAAATAGTTGTACCTTAAGTGCAAGTTGTGATGGCATGATGATGAACTCCTGCTCCATTTAGTGACCAGTGAACGTACAAACTCTGAGAGTTAGCTTTGAAGCACCTCTCTCAAACATAAAATGCTAAAGTATGTCCATTCTCTTGAAACATGGGTGCTAGTCCACTTGTGCAGTCGAATGTCAACGTTGGCAAAACTCTCCAGCTGCTCACGCAACATTGTAGAAATTGTGTTTAAAATAAATAAATATATATATATATATATGTATATATATCGAGCAAGTTGTTTAAACATTATGAACACAATTTATATTTTAACATAGGCAGCAAGACAATTACGATCTTTCTCTCATCTGAGGACTGACCACTTTTTTGCACAAGCAGCATTTCCTCTTTCAAAGGAGAATTTCAAAATAAAACAAGCACAATTTCGTTCCAACAACAATTTCAAAATAAAATCAATGTAAAATGGCAATTTATGAATTATACAACAGAGACTACTACTACTAGACTTCGTTCATGTTGATACACACGCACACACACACACACACACACATATATATATATATATATATATATATATATATATATATATGTGTGTGTGTGTATATATATATATATATATGTGTGTGTGTGTGTGTGTGTGTGAATCAACATTAACTTCTCAATCTAATCAATCTAATGAGATGTTTCCAGACCCCCTGGGGGCTTCAGGCAAGAAGGAACATGGAAGCTTCCGCCCCAAAAACAAAAGTCTCTGAGGGGCTCCTACTAGCCACCTGGCAGGAATAGCTCATAAAGGGGCCCTAATCTGGGCATTTCTGACATGTCATTAAAGTCTCAAAAGCGGTGTCATAATTTTGTCATTGATGTAAATCAATGTCAGCCTTTTTCTCTGAGCCGCCATAAGCTCAGGGTCCTGAGCAATGACTTGGGCTGCCTGACCTGTTGCGGTATCTCTGGGCCCCACACACGATGAAACAAAAATCAGCATTGTGTGGTGTAACTCCTGATGACCAAAACAGCACACATCATATATAACGATATCCCCGCCAACAATTCTCCCAATCCCCCCCCCCACTTTATTATATTTTAGAGCTGTGATTCCACATTAATATGCCCTGAGAAATCATCAGGTGTGCCACGGGAAATGACCCAACTTCACTTAATTGGTCTGAAAATTATGATTTATTTATTACAAATAATATAACCCTGCTTAAAGGGCGACCTTTTATGTCGGCTCCCATTAGATTTTCCCGGTGTACCCAATATTATGACCGGTTGATTTATATCTACACTGGAAAAGAAATACTGCATAACTTAAAGTAATCCATCACATTTGATGTTTTAGCTTTGATTCAATGAAAAGGATTCATTTAAGTGTACCCTGAAAGTTCAACCCGGACGTGTTCAGTTCATGTCAGCCATGTTTGAATGTTGCAACAAAACTCAACAGTGTTAGCCAAAACGCTAGCGTTTGCAAACAGTTTAGTTTAAAAGCACGGCAGCAACCTTCAGCGGTCACACATTCGCACGCATACAAGCTTCACACAAGGGACAAGCCTTTTCCGCTGTTATTTAACGTTTTACGGCATCGTACTAGTTTATCTGAGAGAGAGAAATATGCTTAAGCAGCAGCTTCTCCCATAGCCAGTAGGCTGCAGTTTACCTGGCCTGCACTCTCTGGACAATGCGGTATGTGCGTCACATTCGAAGACTGAATATTCCGTCTAGACAAGGACGGATTCATTCATGACTTGAAACTAATTGTAACATTACCGAAATGCAAAGTTTATGCGTGCGCAAATCACATTCAATTGAAGAAAATCCTTTGGTCAAAATGAAATATTTCAGTTTGGTGCTAAGCTGTAAATATAAATTAGAGTAGGGGAAAGTAATAAAAAACAACAACAACAACAACATCAACAAAAACATTGAAATCAAAACTAAAATTTCTACACAATTAGATTTCAAAAAATAAATAAATTAAATGAGTGACAGCTTTGTTGTACATACTGGTGATTTTTTTCCCCTCTCTCTTCCAGCAACAGGAAGTAAAGTTAGTCAATGTGAATTCTCTCCATTCACAGGAAACACAATCCTCCACCGTCTCTATTCTCCCTTCAGTTCCTTTGGGGGAGCGGTGGGGTACAGTCCCTGTTTCATCGCTTTTCTCCTCCTCATTCTCCTCCCTTAGTGTGAAAGAGGCAACACTCAGTTTGTCCCTGCGGAGCGGCCGCGGCGGCGCAGATGAAATGACACCCGATAGAATAGAAAAAGAGGCATTCTCTTGCACGGCCCCCCCAAACTAAATTCCCATGACGTGGTCTTGTGCTCTGACTGCAACACAAGCCTCATTTGCGCAGGCCTGAAGGGCTGGCATTTGATTACACCCGATGGCTCTGCAACACTAGCTTCTTTATCTGGGAGGCATCCAATGAAATCATTGTTTCATTCTATTGCCAGATTAAAACACGCAATTATGATTTTAGGGTTCAGCATGATTAAATTTCTATTGTAACAGAAATCCTGCCATAAACAATGGTTGATTAATCCAACATGTGCTACGAGATACGACATGATTTCCATTATCTTAATTTTACGCCGTCACTTGCTATCATGGGACTGACATAAGGAATATTCACGAATCATTACATCCGTAGCACACGCAAATGCATGCGCATCGACATCAAGACACAACATGCTTTATATACTGTATACCATTGATTGTGGTATGATGTGCATCAAGCTATCATATTTTTGCATCTGGATTGAGTAAACATGTTTTTCCTCTCATGTTGCCAGATTATGTCACTTTTAAATGTGCTGAAACTGCCAAGGACTTCATGCTGATTCATCGTCAAAAAGTTTTTTCAAAAGCAAAGTGAATTCTCTTGGCACATAAGTGCCCAAAATGTGTTGTGATTTGTCCAATATATGCTACATTTTCAAAGCAGTTATGGTTGTATTGATATTTTAAAAGAAAGAAAAAAGTTGCATAATTTCTTCGACAAATTGTACAATGTTTTTGTGAATTCCATCATGGCTCAAGCTGGGATGCCAGGCTCAGAATCAGAATCATCTTTATTTGCCAATTATGTCAAAAACACACAAGGAATTTGTCTCTGGTAGTACGACAACAGACAGCCATTTGACAGAAAATACTTTTGAGACATAAAAACATGAAACATATGGTCAAACTGACACCAGCGGCGCAGTGGAAAAATGTTTTAAGTGAAAGCCACAGAGAAATGTTACATTGTCCATGGATCATTTATCTATCATTGCACATCCGTTACCGCTCACACCTATGCGTCTACTCCACAGAGGGACTTTGGGCCCGACTGTCGCCTGATCGAGCGCATCGAGGAGAACAAGTACAACACGTACGCTTCTGCGGAGTGGCGCAACAAGAGGAAGCACATGTTTGTGGGACTCAACGCCAACGGCAAAGCCGTGAGGGGCAAGAAGACCAGAAGGAAAAACACAACCACTCACTTCTTGCCCATCGTGGTGCATCCCCGATGATGGGACATTACTGTATGTGTCCTGCCAGGGGAAGCTTCATTCTGCAGACTGCTGAGCATCTGGAGGGGGATTTTGTTTGGAAGGAGACTGAACGCTACTACGCATCCAGAGGAGCAACAAGGATGGAAACCTAAAGACATTCCGCATCTGTCGTATGAGGACACTTCTATTTTTTAAAGAAAGATATATTGCTATACAATGTACAGTATATAATATTTTTGGGTCTAACTTATAAAAGAATTCTGGCACAGTAGGAAATATGAGAAGAATAAATAATGTGATCAGCAACTGACAGAGAAGAAGATGAGGAGGTGAGAAGAAGGGAGAAGTTGACAGACCAGCAAACCAAACAAGTCAAGCTCGATCAAAAGTTTTCTTTAAATTTATTTATTTTGTGTAATATTTAACAGAAAGAACAAATACATGCTAAAAATGCAATTGAGCGTCTTTATTTTTTTTTTAACCATTTATGCTTTTCTTTTTGAATACTACTCATTTTAAACCTGAATAAATATACAGATATAATTGTCCTTAACTTGCATCCTGCATTGAGTCCTTTGTATATCCCTGTTTCTTATGATGATTAGAGGTATTCATTGCCGTTTGGGAGACCTCGACATGTGAAAACCCAACAATTTTTGTAAGTGCATGCATGTATCCGGGTTAAAATGTACAGAATGTTTTTTACAGGTCCTGAACACAACAAAGTTCACTCAGTAGAGCTCTCTGGAAAAAATTGCCCCAGCCACCAGTTTCACTGATCGATACAAATTTTGATGCCCATGTCTATCATAACAGGGTGCATGAAAAAAGTCTCAACAACTCATGTCCATTATGGTTTGAAGTAGCCATTTTGGCAAATTTCAGCCCAATAAGCCCAAATCAGAAGCACGTATACTAGACCAGTGGTTCTTAACCTTGTTGAAGGTACGGAACCCCGCAAGTTTCATCTGGAATTCACGGAAGCCTTCCTAATTAGAAAAATAAAATAGAAAACATAAAATTCAAAACGGGTATATTTTATTGTGTGTGCAGATCCTCAGCCATCCAGGTCATGCACAAAATGAACCACGCATCAGTTGCACCCAAAATCATTGTTAAAAAACAAAACCAACAAAACATGAATTTCACACAGAAAACAAAAAAATCAATTCAATGGAAATTTACTGTAAGTGAATGTACATTTTGCTGTTGCTATTCCCCTTGGTAAGTGCCATTCTCATATCAGAGAAATGGACTTCGTTGTGAAAATCCACAACAAAATCTGTTCCTTTTCTTGATGTTATTTCTACAATCCTCGAAAAGGGTTCATAGGTAAGAGTCGATTTTTTGGGGCTCTTTTTTATTATTGGAAGCGCTGTCTGACGCCACAGCAATGCTATCAACCCAAGTCGTTCGTTGAAATGTTGTTAAATAAAGATAGTTTAAAAAAGAACAACGCATTTCAACCCGAGACGCAGCGCCGCAATGGTAAACGCCCACCTTGACCCAGCGTTGCGAAGCACGGTGTCAGATTGTGATGATCATTTTGAGGATTCTCCATGAAAACTGCCTTCAGGGGCGTAGCGCCTGATTCTGGGCCCCGATACGACTCCGTGATGGAGGGGCCCCTCCAAAAATTGTTGAAAAAGAAATTATAAAAAAACATGAAAGCTATAGTATGAAACATTTGGCGCCCCCAAAGCTTGAATTTGGCATTACAACAAAAGAACAGAGCCATTGCTTCAATATGATGTAAGCAATGCATGATATGCCCCTTATATGTGATTCTACAACAATTTCACTATGTTTTGAAGGACATTTTCTGTGCCGTCATTTGCAGTGCACCACCAACCGGGCCAGTGTGGGACAAGAATATAAAAAATAAGATACTGACAAATACAGCAAGATGTTAGAGGAGCTGAATAACTGAATCAGCATTGTGTCATCTCCTAGCAATTGCTTGGGGGAAATAACTTTTTTTTTTTTTTTTACAAAAAATGTGGATTATAGCTTTAAATAAATTTTTTTGTAGGATATGAATCTGATCTATGAAATTGTGGCATTTGTATTTCTGCAGAATGTAAATCTTCTTTGATGAGTGTGTTGCTAAAAAATATGTAAACATTTTTTAATATAAAATATACCACTCAAGCAAACTCCACACTTTTCATCATCAGGAAAAAAAACAGCAAACTCCTTGTAATTTTATCAGCTTAAATATTATTTTTTCCCCCATTTCATCTCTTAATATTTTGCAGGCTACATTCATTTTTTTGTACCACTTGTCCTCAATAGGGCGTTGGGTTAGCTGGGGCCTATCGCAGCTGACTTTGGTTCAGCGGCAGGGTACACCTGGACTGGTCGGCAGTCACTAGAAGGGCACATCAAATAAGCAGTCCCACTCACGTTCACACCTATCGAACTATCCACAATTCACAATCTTCAATGAAACACATGACCATGCCAAGCCCACTCAGGAAGGCCGCAACCGAGAGTGAACCCCCGAAACTCATAATTGTATTTTGTAATTTACTACTACGATAACATTATCCAATACTATATTTTTCTGGGATGCGCGATAGCCTCAAAATTCTGACGTTGGGGATTTGAATCCGGACTCCGCCTTCCTGCATGGAGTTTGGATGTTCTCCTTTGCTCGCGTAGGTTTTCTCCGGGTCCGGAGTTCTTCCCGCATTCCGAAATCTTGCATCTTAGCTTAATTGAAGACTACTAAATTGTCTGTCGGTGTGAATGTGAGTGGGGATGCTTGTCTACATGTGCCGACCAGCCCAGGGTGCGCCCCGCCTCTCGCCAAAGTCAGCTGGGAACCAGCAACTGTAATGAGGATAAGACATATACAAAAAGAAGGGATGGATTGTACAATATATTAATATTGTTTGCAAAATGTGTTCAACGTGTTTTACAAATAAAAGCATAGCATGTAATGGACAGCAATCCCATCTAGAGTTGAATAAACAAACCCCTGGCTATTTGTCGAAATCAGATATAGTATACAGTAGGTGATCAACTGTAGTCTTTTTGTGTCATTTCCCACTAATGTAAAAATTATGAAAATGGCTTTTACTGCAGTTCATGTGATAAAAGTAAAACCAGGCATCAACACACACACGCAAACAAACACACAGTTGTATTGTGTGCTTGTGTGTGCGTGCATCAGTGTGGCCCAGCAGCTGGGGAAAAGCCTCCTCCTTGACCTTACTTGTCTGAAACCTGTTGCTGAGACGCCCCCCCCCCCCCCCCCCCCCCACCCCCCTCGAGACAGCGGGGCATATGGTGTAAAGTAAATATCACCCTTGTTTATCACCTGATTCTAATTCACCATGATGTCATGTTTTCTTAATCTTCAGACAAGTTCTTAAAGCTGTCCGTCTCATGTGGTCGCTGTCTGGGTCCTGCGATTTCTCTGGTTCACACATTTTGCCTCCCTCCTCGTTGATTCTTGTCATGCCTTGGTGAGGCTCAGACGAATTTTCAACAGTCAGACCTGGAGCAAGGTTATTATTACACACACTTGCAGCCTTCCTCTGCCCAGGGCTGCAGTTGTTGTAATTTGTTCATTGCATCCATCACTTTTGAACTCTCTGCCATCTGTTCTTCCCTCTCTCTCTCTCTCTCTCTGTATGTGTGTGTGTGTAATGGAAGCAAGCTCATCCTGCTGTGTAGTACTGGGAAAAAGGAAAAAGATGAAGAATTCAGGTCATGTGCTTAGGAGTCTGTGCTCATGTCCGATTGTGAGTAAAGTATGATGCACCAGAGACGGGGCGCTTCAAATTTCCTTCTATCCCCAAGGGGAAAGCAGTTCTTTGTATACATGATTACTTGGGTGTTCCGTAAACGACACATCAAGTACAATTACTCTGAAATGTGTTCAAGACACCGAGTCACCAACACCCCTTTCCCACCCTCATACAGTTCCAGACCTGGCAGTCCGAAGCCAAAGTACACATTGATAAGTTAGGGTTACGTATACATGACACAGGAAAAATTTTCTGTTGGTGGCGGAAATGAAGATTCTCGTTAGGAGTGACCAGGTTGGATATGATAAGAAATGAGCTCATCAGAGGGACAGACAAGGTTAGATGTTTTGGAGACAAAGTTAGAGAGAGGAGACTTTCATTGTTTGGACATGTCCAGAGGTGAGATAGTGAGTGTATTGGTAGAAGGATGATCAGCGTGGAGCTGCCAGGCAAGAGAGCATGAGGAAGAGCAAAGAGAAGGTTGACAGATGTAGTGAGGGAATATATGAGGGCCGAAACAAAGAGGATCCAGAAGAGAGGCTTCCATGGAACAGGAACAAACAAACAAACAAATCTGGGGGGGGGCGACGACAGAGGTGAAAGTTGTTATTATGATTATCACATTTTTAAAAAAAATAAAAAAATAAATAAATAAAAAAGAATTGTTTTTTTTTTTTTTTCTCCCCTCTCCCCACTTTCACCTGTCCTGTTTGGCTGATGGGTCATGCAGAATGGAGGATCTGTAGCCAATGCCTTTTTATGCCAGGGGGTTTAATACTGTATACTCCTCTGTGGTCATTTGATACTCCATCTGTTTTTTTTCCTGTGGTTATTAAAAAAATAATACCGTCAGAAAAGTTATCCTGAGCAATTATCCTGTGGTGTGTCATGTGGAATGTGTGACAATTGTGAATGTTAAATCTGTTCAATATTTACAAAGGCAAATCCTAATGTGCATGTTTGTACGTTTGTTTTCAGGCTCCAAAATGTCGCTGTTGTGAAAACAAATGTCCGGAACAATACATTGTTTTTTTATTTGCTTTCAGTTGAAAAGACCCTCGGTTTATGTTGCTCTTTCAGTCCTACGGCAGTGACAGCCAGATTTTGTCAGAAGGCGCCTTTGTCAATCACTAACCTACTCTAAGGCAGCAGTAATGTCAAAATTACATTACGTATTTGTATATAAAACACATTCTGTCCATAAATGTAAAACAATATAATGAAAAAGAGTATGTACGGTGGTAACCGAGTATGCCTCCTTGTGCTACATGATGATATATTCTTAACTGCTGCGCAAACATAGTTCATTGCGTGCTGTTTGTAACCTCAAAATGCTGTTAGTCAGTAAACTGAGGACCCTGTATTTTGTAAATATCCCTTTAAAGAGGCCCTTTTTTGGACTCAAACTACGGTATTTGGTGCAAACTGGTCCACTTGTTAATTGAGGGAGCTTAGAATGTGATTCAAGTAACCTGCATCCTTTTGGAAAGATCAGTGCAGTTTTACTGCAACGCCAAAATGACTTTATGTGGTCTAGCATTTTAAGTGTAATGCACAACAAGGCCTAGCTTTCCGCATTTATTTGATGCAGATGTTCCTCATTGAAGTGTGATTTGAGAATCCGCACGTCATCCCTCGCATTTCCACTCTTGAGATGTGTTTCTGGAAGCCCTCTGCCAAAGTCATTTTTGCGGCGTACTGCTTGGGTTGTGTTTGGTCAGAGTTTGGTTTGTTGAGGCATGCGGCGAGGCTCAGTATGCGGTTTCTGTTTTGACTGCATCACCATCTATCGGGTCTGTGTCGTTTCTCAAATAAATTGTACACCAGCAGCCTCGCATGTTCGCAGCTCCTCTGTTTGCCGTCGGAGTCCTGCGGTTACACCGGCTGACCACAAAGGCAGCTGTGAATATTTGACTTCCTACTGGAGAGAAAGACAGGTACGGAGAGAGGACACATTACTGGTAGGGTTTCAGATGAATTAAGTCATTATCCTTTTTCTATAACGCTTGTCCTCATTAGGGTCATGGGTGTGCTGGAGCCTATCCCAGCTGTCTTTAAGCGAGAGGCGGGGTACACTGGTCATCATATAGAACATATAGCACATATCAATCATTGACGCTCACATTACAGTTTAGTCTTCAGTGAACCTATTAAAGGTTTTTGAATTGTGAGATGAGTGCCTTAAGAAAACCCCCGCAATTCAAATCCAGAACCTCTCAACTAGGAGGCAGACGTAATCACCACTATTCCACTGTGATGCCAAGCAATTTATGATAGGAAAGAAAAAGGAAATATGGGGAATTATATCTTCAGTATTTATATGAACCCTATTTATTGATCTTTCCATTATTTAAACAAAAAAAGTAAAACTACCGTTCACAGGAGGTCTTTGGTTGATGACAAAGTTCAGTTCATGACACACTGTAGTAGTCTATCACAAACATACGCCAGTGCAGTAGCAAAGTCATAACACACTAAATATTTGTATGAAAAACACTTGTAGGCCATAAAAATAAAACAGTCATATTAAAAAAAATGTAAATACAGCAGTAACTGAGCCTATTGACCACGCATTCTTACACCACTGCGAATACTAGATCATTGCAAGACGTTCGTAACCTCGAAAACCGTTGTAACTCGTGTATTTCCTCCTATTGTGTATGGTGGCATTTATTTACTCAACTGTAGAAAGTGGATGATTCAATTAGGGGTGGAGTTTGAATGTTCTTTGCATGCTCGCGTGGGATTTCTCCGCATACTTCGGTTTTCTCACACATTCCAAAAACATGCTTTTTAAGTTTATTGAACACTTTGAATTGTCCATAGGTGTGAATGCGAGTGTGAATGCTTGTTTATCTATACGGGCCCTGTGATTGACTGGCGATCCTGAACGAGGAACTATTGAAAATGGATGGACAGATGGGAAATACTGTTTGCAACTTGGAGGTAGCGCTATGTCCATGCAAACATTTTCTTCCATTTGTGGTTTAGAAGTTTATGTACTGAAAGAACCACAGTCCTAGGGGGATTTTTACAGTCGAGGCAGGGGCACGGGAAAGAAAGTGAGTATGGGGAGAGTAAATGTTAGCTGAGGGGGCAGCAGTATGAACTTGATGCCAAAGGGTGAGGGGGGAGATATTTGAGAGGAAGACGGGGTGATGGGGGCGATTAAAGAACTTGCCAGGGTTTGGGGCAGGGAGGGCGGGGATGCAAAGGGGCTTTGGGGGCAATTCATTGGTAGCAGACCAACGGAGTTCCTGGAAGGACCAAGACATGAATCACGAGTTGTCCTGCTCCAAAGCCAGCCCCTCAAGTTAACGTCTTTTTGTCCTCGTCCACTGAGCAAAGATTCGTAACTGTTAGCGGGTTAGCTAACTATTTGCTCACATCATTTTTTTTTTTTTTTTTTTTTTAAACTAGCAATTATGTGCCGTGGCTGTGTTTCATGTTTGTTTTGGAGCTTTTTGCTCTCCTCGTGGCCAACATGTACAATCATTATGCAGGCAGGCAAGTAATTACAGTGTTGAAGCTCAATGCATTGCAGTCATTGCGCCATCTATCAGTTCAACGCAATACTAAATTTTTACTGTTATCGCCACTTGCATTATGTTTGGGATATTAGCTGTTAGTAATGTCGGTTAATATTAACTTCATTAACATTTTCAGTGTGTTTCAGAGGCTGGAGCAGAGCCTTATTCTCGGCATCTTCACATCTCCCGAGAGCTTCAAGTTTCCTGCAACAGGTGGCTCAAACATTTGCCTTGGCTGCAGCTGAGCCGAGGTTCTGTTTGTCGATTCGGGAATGGAGGGGGGAGAAAAAAAAGGTGAGGAGAGGAGGCAAAAAGTGAAAGAAAACCATAAATCCAAAGGTTGGAGAGGCAGCGTGACAACACTGCTCCACTTTGAGTTTGCTTAATCAGATTTTTAACATCTTATCCTCTTATTAATATGCGAGATCCCGCACATGATAAAAATAACAACAAACGCTCTTATGGTGTGTCTAGTGTGGTCAAGATGACAGCACACGACAGGACTTAATGATGTCTGTGGTAGTACTAAGCTTGACCTGTGAGAGGCAGCATGGTGCCGCAGGGCATCCGGACTACTGAAAAATAAAAAGAATAAGAATTAAGACCTCGAATAAGACCTCGGCAAGCTATTAGCTTGTGTGGTAAATACAGTATATCGTGGTTGCAGCCTCATCTCCTTGTCATTATTATTGTGGTGAAGGACGAGAGAAAGTTTATACAAACACGAGTTTCAGGTCTCCTCGCAATTCGCTTACACATTCGCAGAGTCCGTGGCTCGGCCCGACTCTGTGTTGACCACAAACATAAGGATTTACCATAGTCAGTGTCGAGAAGATTACTTTGGAAATATAGTTGGTTACAAGTTACCCAGTTGGGAATGTAATAGTAGTGTCACGATTTCAATTATTTTTTCAAAGTAATATAACTAATTACATTTGATTGCTTTTCTTAATTTGGAATGAATGCATCAACAGGATCCTTGGATTGTTCCTCAAAAAAAGTGGAAAACCATCGTTCATTATTTTGGAATTAACCACATATTTGTTCTTCACACAAATATAAGCTGACAAAAAGTATGATGAAATGTAAATACATAAAAACAATTTTTTGCTTGATACAATTTAGACAATATGGCTTCATATGACAAACCAGATAAGTGAATATTCTATAAAAAAGTCCAAAATGATAAAGATGAGACAAAATGGTGCTCAAGGTCATATTTGGAAAAATATGTTATGTTTCAGACTACAGCAGAATGGCCATTTTCTAACCAGACCGGGAAGGAGAAAAAAAAAATCACTCCTAACACACCCCGCACCACAGGATAATCGCTAAGGATAATCTTTGTAAAACAGCTGATAATCGAGGACACTTTGGTCACAAAGGAGGGGAAATACTCAATTTCTGCACGATTGTCGCTGTGTATGTCCCCTGCTTTAGCTACACAGATATATATATATAAAAATACTGTATATATAAACATTAACTTTGGACTAACATCTTTTCATAGGCGTTGATAAACCCATGAATCATTTTCCAGAGCTAGTGCCAAAATTTCCAAACGAATCTCCTCTCCTGGCCACTTTTTTTTTTTTTTTTTTTCCACCCTTCATCTCTCATATCTGGCTCTTTTCTGCTTGGACCCCCTCCTCCTCTTCCTCCTTTCCTCACCTCTTCCATACATGAGCCCCCCTCCTCCCCCCAGTCCCACCTCTCACTCCCATTTCTTCCCGGCCTTCCATCCATCCCCTCCCCTCGGCACACTCCGGAGAAATATGCATGCTGTTCAAATGAAAATATATTTGTTGTTTTGCTTGGCCATCTTGCCTCCCACTCGGCCGGTGTGATTGAGGCCGAGACCCCGGTCTGCTGGAAGCTGAAAGCCTCTATTAGTCCTTGATCAGTGAGCCGCCTGACAGCAGGGGCAACATGCACTGCATTAGGGCCTGACATGGGATTAAATAAAGAGTAATTTATTAGCTGCCTTTCCGTAGGAACAAGGCATTAACCATTTCTGTCACGGTTTAATAAAATATGCTGCGATGAATACATGAAGGGATTGGATTACAGGATAGATTGATCAACTGTTTTCCTGAAGACGCTGGAAACTGTGACGTAACATATGGGACATAACATAATAGTACAAGCAGTGTATGCTGTATGCTCGCCAACCACAATGTTAGGTACAGCTACACAATAAGAGCTGTGTAAAAAAATTCAGCCTTTTTGCATTTTTATTTCACTTTGTCATAATACTAAAATTTACCGTAATTAAAATATTAGAAATATTTCCCAGTATGATGCAGCGCAGTGCTACACGACTGCAAACCTCAATAATAGGAATAATGTTTAATCAATACCCCTCTGACAGTGTCAATCAAAACGTAATCATGTTGTGGCCAGTCAGTTTATACAGTATATAAAAAGAAAGCAAATAATTTAAATCAATGGAAACTGTTGCTGACTTTATAAGAACATGAACGACTTTTATGGTACACATACATAGTGTACATAGAAAGTATCTTAAAGAGCTGGAGGAAACTTTATTGTATACATTGCAGTTGTCTACAACCATCCAGTTGTAATTATCTTCACAGAAATTGCATATTTTATTATTATTATTATAAACTATTGAGAATGACTGTTGTGATTAATTGGTGTGTGTATGAAAATGCATTTGTTGTTGTCTTTACAAAGATAACTACAAATGCATTTTTTTATACTGAAGATCTTGTTAAACCATTTTTAAACCTACAGTATTATAAGCAATTGGAGGATGCCCTGTGGGCTACATAGAGGTCGTCTACGACCAGGCATTTCTCGTTATAATTTTGTATTTTTCTATAGCTTTTGTGCTGAATTTAATTGAACTTTTATGCTACATACAGTACCTTAAACAAGTGGATAGTGCCCAGCAGTAAAAATAGTACAGTACAGTAGTTTTTTTATGGCTATACCTTTCTGGTTATCTAAGCTTGTCTTCACCAATACAACTCTTGTGCAGGTGTACAGAGAACATAATGATGTGGCTATATTGTATAACAAGCATAGACTTTATGCATTATACTGTATATGAAAAGGGGTTAACCCAACCAAGACTGGATAATGGAAATTATGTATGGTTTTTGAAAAAACACTTCAAGATATTCTGAGGTTAAAAGGTTTGGTGAAGAGGGGGATACAACACCCTCAAAGCTGCTATGAATCCTTGGACCATCTGCTATAGATTTGTGTGGATTCTCAGTGCTTTGTTAATCGTACATACCTCCAAAGCTGTTTTCAGGATGATTTAAATACAGTTAAACATCCCTGTGATGAGCCAAAATGACATCACCCTCTAAAAAGAGATGGCACACAAGGTCAGTAAATTTGCTGCATTAGAAATGTGACACCTATAAGCAGTGTTGGGAAGGGTATTTTGGAAACATAGTTTGTTACAATTACAAGATGCACTGTTTCAAATGTAATGGTAGTATAATTATTTCAATTCCTTTCTCAAAGTTATGTAACCAATGACATTTGATTTACTTGACTTAATTTTGAACGAATGCCCTGACTGCTATTTAGAACTGTTGGACCAGAATTCCGTCCACCTTGACCGAGGCCCCAGTTCCAAAGAAACTGTTGAAGAAACAACAACAACAACAGCACCAAAGCAGGATGCTGCCACCACCATTATTCACTGTTGGTCTGGTCTTTTGGTGAGGAGCAGTGTTGGGTCTTGAAAATGTATCGCATTAAACTGTGGCATAGTACAAAATAATTTACATAGTAAAGGCATGGTTGGATGAACTTCAGTGCCCTGACCTGAAACCCCCCCCTCCCCCTCAAAATGTTCATACAAAAAAAATAAAAATAAAAAAAGAATTTTAATTTAGCACTCTTGATAAACCTCACAAATACAGCATTCCACTCGCCTTCCATTTTCTAAAGCACATGTCCTAATTCGGTCACCAGTCAATCACAGGGCACTTAGAGACAAACAACCATTCATTCTCACGTTCACACCTACAGTATGGACAATTTAGACTCTGAGAATACCATTGCAAATACAGAGGGGAACATACAAAAGCCACATAGAAAGCCCTGAGCTGAGTTGCGAACCCGGAACCTCCGGCTGTTAGCGCTAACCACATACTGGATTATTCCACCCTTCCTTGTACCATGTTAGGCTTATTGCTGGACCGAAGTGAATATCCATCCATTTTCTGTACTGCTTATCCTCACGGGGGTCGCTGGAGCCTAACCCAGCTATCTTTGGGCGAGAGGCGGGGTACACCCCGAACTGGTCGCCAGCCAATCGCAGGGCACATAGAAACAAACAGCCATTCGCACCTACGGGCAATTTAAAATCTTTACTCAACCTACCACGCATGTTTTTGGGATGTGGGAGGAAACCCACACAGGCACAGGGAGAACATGCAAACTCCACACAGGCGGGGCCGGGATTTGAACCCAGGTCCTCAGAACTGTCAGGCAGATGTGCTAACCAGTCCCCGACTGTGGCCCCGCACGAATCATGCCCTCAAGAAAATCACATTTCAGTTCTTGTAACAAAAAAGGCAAGGTGTCACAGTACTTTTGCTCAGAAAGTGCACATTTCTACAGTACCAGTACATTATCAGATTGACGGAGCAACTTAAATACAGGGTGTGCCAAAAGTCACAATACTTCTCCTTTTCTTGTACATTGTTTCAGGTATCAGTTGGACAGATTTGGCCATCTGGTGGCACGGGGGCCAGATCCGGCCCGCCACATCATTTTATGAGGCCCGTGAAAGCAAATCAAAATTGCTAATTGTGTTCTGGTGTAATAACATTGAGATATTTGCAAGCATTTTTTTTGTTGTTACCAATCCCCCTTTGAAAAGATATGTAATAGTTGAAAAACATGTTCTTATAGGCTTCTGATTTCAAAACTGGTTATTCATCAATGTGTTGTGTATACTGTATGTAATTATATGAGGTAATCTTTCGTTAATATGGATTCACAGTAGTAGCGGCTCTCCGGGGGGAGTCATAACTACGATGTGGCCCATGACAAAGATGAGTTTGACACCCCTGGCTAGGTTTAGCACTTTTTCTAAGCAAATCCTTTCCTTTCCCATGGCTTGCCAATTGACATTGGAGCAGCATTGCAAAACCATCGAGCAAGACGTTTTCCTGTCCCCGACTACAGCTCAGCAGCAGTTTCAGAAGCTTTATGGCTACCACACTGCTCCAACGCGTAGTACAAGTTACACTATCCATGGCAAGTTTCTTGAAATAGGATCTTTTGTTGACAAATCACGTAGGCAGAACGCCTGCTACTACCATAACTGATGAAAACACTGAACTTCTACAGCAGGCATTCACGCAAAACCCGAGGACGTCAATCTGGAGGAATGCACTGAACTGAACTGCAGTCAGGGACAGAAAAGAGGCAACAATTTTACAGTAACACTCCAATATCAATTGGATAGCCATCAGCAAGTGAATGAATGATATGCTTATAGAAACTAAGAAAAAGGAATTGTGTAGTGACTTTAGGAACAGACATAGAACATATTGTTTATGTTATAACAAGACCACTGGGCAATCTAACTCGAGCTGTCCAATTTTCTTTAAATGAGTTACCAAGTACCGGAGTACCACACAATGATGTCTACTTTATAAGTATTTATTAAAACAAAAAACTGCTTATATTTTCTTCTTCGCCACTACTTCCCCCATTGGGCTGAAGGGCTGCCAGTGACTTTTGCAATAACAGAGCTCATTCTTGGGTCCGGTCCATTTCATAGCATGTAAAGCCAAGATAATAAACACATTGAAAAAAAAATGACTCAATATATTCTTCTAGAGACTTGTAACGCACGGTTCCCGGCTTAATCGGATAGTTGGAATGTACTTAAATGCCATTATTAGGGAAATCGAGAATTTGATGACTAGGAAAAGAAAATGGTTCATAATACCAAATAATAGTGCATATGAATGGCATTCGAAAGCTTGATCCTATGAGAATTTCGTAGTATTTTGAAAGGAAACAAATGTTCGGTAATAAGTAGAAAATGTACATATTTTATTGTTACAAAGAGATTATTTTTCTTCTGAAAATATTCTTTGCTAACCTGAACTACCTTTCCTCAAATAATGGCAGAGAGGCATCTCTTTACTCAACTACAGATTCAGGATTGAGGCATTCAAACAAGCATTCACACTCACTCACATTTACACCTACACATATATTTAGAATAATATTCTTCCATTTGTTATTATTATATTATAATGATATTGTATACAATTTTGACACTATGTGCATTGGTAAGTGCTGTTTTGCTTAGCAACAGATTTCAAATGGGCACAGTAGTTAACTCTTTGATGTTTCTGTGTGAACTATACTGTCGTTGAACTGAGGCAATTACAGGTATGAGTTTTTTCTCTCCTGAGGGGAAAGGGAGCTGTGTATTTGTCTATTTGTTTATGATGCACTGCACGGTGAAGGACTGGTCAGCACATCTGCCTCACAGTTCTGAGGACCCGGGTTCAAATCCGGCCTCGCCTGTGTGGAGTTTTCATGTTCTCCCTGTGCCTGCGTGGGTTTTCTCCGGGGACTCCGGTTTCCTCCCACTTCCCAAGAACATGCATGGTAGGCTAATGGAGGACTCTCACTTGTCCGTAGATTTGAATGTGAGTGCAAATGGTTGTTTGTTTATATTTTATGCGATTGGCTGGCGACCAGTTCAGGGTGTACCTTGACTCTCGCCCAAAGATCGCTGGGATAGGCTCCGGCACACCCGTGACCCTAGTGAGGATAAGGGGTACGGAAAAGGGATGAAGCACCACGTGATTAATTGAGACACTGAGAGTGGAGGAACTATGGTACTTTGAAATTGAAACCAAGACAAAACAAAACTAAAATCCATCCATCCATCCATCCATTTTCTGAGCCGCTTTTCCTCACTAGGGTCGCAGGCGTGCTGGAGCCTATCCCAGCTGTCATCGGGCAGGAGGCGGGGCACACCCTGAACTGGTTGCCAGCCAATCGCAGGGCACATACAAACAAACAACCATTCGCACTCACAGTCATGCCTACGGGCAATTTAGAGTCTCCAATTTATGCATGTTTTTGGGATGTGGGAGGAAACCGGAGTCCCCGGAGAAAACCCACGCAGACACGGGGAGAACATGCAAACTCCACACACACATAGAGACTTGTAACGCCCGGTTCCCGGCTTAACCGTGATTGAACCCGGGTCCTCAGAACTGTGAGGCTGACGCTCTAACCAGTCGGCCACCGTGCCGCCCCAAAACTAAAATATGTGGTTAAAAATATATATATATATATATACTGTATTTTTTCAATATTCAGAATCACTTACTGAAATAATTTCACCTGGAATCTTCTTCAAATTAGAATCTGCAAATATAAATAAAGAATATAAATAAATTAACAAACAAATGATAATAAACAACTAATTTAATGATGAATAGGGGAAAACCAGAGCAAGTCAGACTGCATTGCTGTTAATAACTCCTATCTAGTTTGTCTTTGTCTTCTGTAATCATTCAAACCTGTGCACATTTATGAGCATCAAAAATACTTTCAAAAAACTTGGAGTGCAGAAACCGAAGAAGAAACATTGCATTTTTAACGATTTGTCACGCCTTATCATCACATGTAAGAGGCAGCATGGTGAGGTCTCGAGGTAAGAGCACCCTTCATACTATAGTGAAATGTTTTTCCCTGGAAGGAAATATTGGTTCACAAAATTGATAGTGGTAGAGATGTGACAAGGACCATTTACTAATATGTAGCTAGACTTCAGGTACTTTGACTGCCTTCTATCCATTACTAAAATGCATAGCGTTCTTGTTTTGATACAAATCTAATTACTTCTACGGTGTCAATACACAGCTCTTGTTTTGAGATACAGTAGAACAATCGTCATCACGTTGAATGGAATACTATAAAATGTGTATGCTCCTCACTCGTCCTTAAACATTTACAAGGAAATCAAGCTCTGAAACAGGAAAAAGAAATATACCTCGGCCTTCTTATCTGTACTTCAATTGTTTAGCTGAGACAACAAAAACCATCCAAACCAATGCAGTGTCTGCAGAACATGTCCTCAAACGACACTGACTGCCGAAAGCCTCGAGGGTCTTAACTACCCCACATTGTCTGGCTGGCACCCTGCGGCATTGTCACAGCTTAAAAAGATCATAACTCTTACAACAAAGAAATTGCACACTACATTCTTACTTGTACTTTTCAGCAGAGGAAGACGCTGGATAATAACTTCAATGGTAGAAAATAAATGAAAGAAGACCAAGCAGCTTGACAGGAAGCATGATCATCAGCAGAATTTGTGGTCTAATTACAGAATGCCAAAGTCTACTGATGTTTTTGTACACTGGCGTGATTCTATAAAACGACCAGCCACTACATGGTGTGTGCATTTGCTTTTGTCGCCATTCGTCATGGCTGTAAGCTATTCTTTGTCTATACCTTCAGGACCCTTCCACACACGATTGAACTTGAAACTAAATGTGGTTGGAGACTTCCAGCAGTTCAAAGTGCTTCGGGTTTGCAGCTGCTGGATGATAGTATTTTGGATAGAATTAGTTATCGTCTGTATGAAAGATTGTATCTTGTGTCCCAGAAGGCCTGTTGAATCACTTCGTAAACCGTCACTAAACACAGTACTGCTGTTTGTTTGGATAGAAAACAATCAGAGTTAAGACACAGGAAACAGACTCCTCAATTTCCTTATCTCTGATTCTGCTTGGTAAGTGTCCAATATCCCTGCACTGTTTATGTGTCCTATTGGAAAATGTCTTCGAGAACTCCATGTTCTCCTGCCCAGTCTCTGCAATATTCATATTTTCTGAACTAGCCACGTTTAAGGATCAAGTATTGCCAATTGGTGAAAGGGGAATGCTTTTTTTTTAGCTTTACAGATTATTAACATACAAGGGTTCCCTGTTCCGTATTCCCTGCGATTGGCTGGCCACCAGTTCAGGGTGTACACCGCCTCTCGCCCAGAGTCAGCTGGGATAAGCTCCAGCACGCCCGCGACTCTAGTGAGGATAATGGATGGATGGATGGATGGATGGATCGATGGATGGGTGTCTATTCTTGTAATACCAATTTCTACCAGGGGAGTCACTTTAACACAACAAAGCCCAGGAAACCATACAGAACGCAGAACAAAAATGAACTGAATCATTGCCCAAATGCGGATGGGAGATTTTATTATGGTCCAATGAAACCAAGGTTGAACATTTTGGCCATAATTCCAAAAAGGTATGTTAGGCACAAACACAACACTGGTCTTCACCAAAAGAACACCACATCTACTGAGAGACAAGAGTGGAAGGAATTATGAGCAGTTTAAAAAGTCAGTCATTGAAAGCACAAATTGAAAAAAAAAAACATTGGGCTTCTGCTCGAATAAATAAATAAATAAATACCCACCCAACCACACTTCTTATCCTAAATAAGATCAATAATAATAAATAAATAATAAAAGATAAATAAATAAAAAAGTTAAATAAAAAAGTCATTTGAGTTGTACAGTTTATAGGTCATATTATTGGAAAAGGTTTTGAAATGATACACAGTGGACCCTGATATTAACAGGGGTTAGGGACCGGGACAGACCGTGAATAGAAAATGTGCGGATAATTGACGGCCAGTATATTGCATTGACAAAAAAACAAACAAACAGACAAACAATTCTTGATTAAGTGGGTATAAACCGCCAATAAGTGTTTTCGGGATCGGTTAACCCTCAAAAAGATGTACTGTACCATCCACGTTTTCCTTACTTTGACTTTAAAACTCTCCTCCATGATAGGCTGAAAAATGGTGGGCAAGGAGGAAGAGAAGGACAGAGTTTTTGTTGTGTGGACATGTTGACAAGGAAGGAAATTTTAACATTTTCTAGTAATTTAAGAATCATGTTAATACAGTCGGGGACCTGGCAGTCCTGGGCTGCTCTCGAGTGGACCCCTGGGCCTGATCCCGCCCCTCTATTGATTGGGTGCGGTCCTCAGCCGCTGCGGTGCGGCCACAGCAATTACAGGACACTTCTGTCAGTCTTTGTGCATGTAAAACGGGATCGATTTACTTGCATGTATCCGCCGGCACAAACCCCTAGGACTCGTTGTTGCAGTAAGTGCGTGACCCCTGGGTGTGGGGTCACGCACTTACTGCAACAAATAACTCATGAATATGCAAATCGCTTGTGTATCCCCTCACTTATACTCTCGTCCTGTAGATTTTTATAATTCACATAATTAATGCCACCACACTTCAGTTGCACAGTCGGGTTCACGACCCTGGTCCTGCATGCTTCTTTTCCTGTCCTAGTCCTGTTCTATCTTATCCTGTCCTTCCCTCACAGGGTGTAGCACTAGAGCCCCATGCAACACTCATATTTAATGTTTCATTGATGTAGATAATGTAATGATTTACTTCTCTCATCCTGTTTACAATTAGCGCTTTGTCTTTGTTTCTCTCTCCCTTCTAGAAACTTTGTTCCGTTCGACTGATCATGTCTGATTCTCAATAAACCTCAATTATAATACCACAGCGGAAGCTTAAAAACTCCTCTGTGACACAGTAAAACTGTTCCGGCATGAAAGGGATACAGATTTTCCATTCTGCTTGACCTAACAGCCAAACAGGACAAAAAAAAAAAAAAAAAAAAAAAAAAGTTAATTCAGTCTTTATGATTAACACCCTTAAACTGGTAGGAGGTACCCAGAATCAAAATAACACTTTTTTATAGGAACCCCTTACACGCTCCAACCTGGAAGAACGACTGAAACCTGCCTCTGGCCCAATTTTGACACTTCTGATGCAATATACAATGGAGATTTTAAGTCATGTCAGATGTCATGCAGTGCGCAGGGAGTAACATAACGTTCAGGGAGAGGCAGTTCTGAACTGTTTCTCGGACTCTGGACAGAATTTCATGTACTTGAGATGCGATATGGTATCAGATCCAGTCTTTTATCTCAGAACGTGATTTTTAACACACATGAACTGTCGTTTTTACCTGAGAAAACACTGGAGGGTTTTGCTCTGGTGGATGCAAGGACACTTGGTCTTCACTTTTAAAGATTCATCAGGTAAAATGAAGATTCACAAAAACACACTGTTTTAGTTCTACTGGATCTCAGTGCCGTCTTTGATACAGTCGATCATAACATTTTATTAAACGAACTCCGAAACCTGGCCGGCCTCTCAGGCACTGTTTTTAACTGGCTCAGCTCTTATCTCACAGATCGAAGTTTCTTTGTAGGTATGGATAGATCTTCCTCCAGCGCACATGAAATTGAGTGGGGGTGCCCCCAAAGGTAAATTTTAGGTCCAATTCTTTTTAATCTATACATGCTTCTCCTTGGGGATGTCATCAGGTGACACAGCATCAGCTTCTACAGTTACACAGATGACACACAGCTGTGCATAGCCGTGTCTCCTGATGACACAGGGCCGATTGATACCCTTCTTAACTATATTTTGGATATTAAGTCATGGATGGCAGTGAATTTTCCTCCAGCTCAACCCGGTCAGAAGTCCCCCCTGGTCTACCACGGTCGTGGTGGTCTCTGTGGTGGCACCCTCTGTGGTTGCGGGATGTGACACCTCTCAGTGTTGATGGCTCCCATCGGTGGTCTTTTCTTGCCCAGGATCCTCAGTATTTTGCCATATCTCGATACTATTAAGTCAATAGGTGCTGTCTTTGTGTGTACTTGCGGGTGTATGTGTTCATCTGGGTATGTTTGCATTCTATGTAGGGATGGGCGGGGTGGGGTTTTGTGTCTTTTCGGCTATTTTATCAGTTTTTATCTCTGAGAAGCACTTTTGGTTGCATTTTTCATGAAGTGCTATAATAAATACAAGTTGACTGTTTGATGGATGGATGGATGGATGGATTGATTGATTGGTTGGTTGATTGGTTGGTTGGTTGGTTGATTGGTTGGTTGATTGGTTGGTTGATTGGTTGGTTGGTTGATTGGTTGGTTGATTGATTGATTAATTGATTGAATAAAACTGATCGGTGAAAGCCTATTTAAATAGTAATTTGCACGTTTGCCTCAGTCAGGAGATCCCAATTAAAATCTCCGTAGGAGTTTGCATCTTCTCCTTGTGCTTGTTTTTTTTTCTTTTTCTGGGTACTCCAGTTTCAGCTCCAAAACACGTTTCTTCGGTTAACTGGAGACTCTAAATTGTCTCCAGGCGCAAGTGTGAATGCTTGTTTGCCTTTATGCGTCCTACAATTTGCTGGCGACCCGTCCAGAGTGCACCCCACATTTCGCCCAAAGTCAGCTGGGATCAGATCCAGCTAATCTGTGACTATAATGAGGACAAGTGCAATGCAAAACGAATGGATGGATGGATAAATGAAAACTGAGCTTGTACAGTTGAACTCGCAGTAGTAGAGTCTTGGTCTGGTCTAGCCTAGATTTAGTGGGTGCAGATGCTAGGTGACTATCCATCCATCCATTATCTGAGCCGCTTCTCCTTACTAGGGTTACGGGGGCATGCTGGAACCTATCCCAGCTATCATCGGGCAGGAGGCGGGGTACACCCTGAACTGGTTGCCAGCCAATCGCAGGGCACATACAAACAAAAAACCATTCACACTCACATTTACACCTACGGGCAATTTACAGTCTTCAATTAACCTACCATGTATGTTTTGGGGATGTGGGAGGAAACCGGAGTGCCCGGAGAAAACCCACACAGGCACAGGCAGAACATGCAAACTCCACACAGGCGGGGCTGGGGATTGAACCCCGGTCCTCAGAACTGTGAGGCAGACACTCTAACCAGTCGTCCACCGTGCCGCCAGGTGACTATGTTAATGGGAATTTAACATGAAGTCTTTAACATGAATATTATGGGCTATCGTAAGTCATGAAGGATATTGGGAGGCATCTGAAAAATAATAGGAGAAAAACAAAATGTATGCCTTTACTTGCCGTTATGACAAGATTGGCCTTCAAATAAGGCCTCCAATGGATGCAAACCCTGAAATAGCTACTGTGTGAATCGATCCCTTCGTTGTGATAGCTTGTCTGACAAAGTGGTAATTCTTTGCAGCTACATTTCATTTTGAGATTGTGATTAGACGGTTATAAATGTAAAAGGATAGGCCCCTTTGAGCCCACCAGTGAATTATGATGTAAACAGTCTGTGACACATAAGACATCCTATGTGCTGCAGTATTTCCGAGCAGACGTTTTGGCAAAAACAGTGGCAAAAGTTGGCAGATGCCAAAAAAACTCATCATTAGAGCTAGCATAATGCTTCATCTCATACTTGTTTCATGTATGTGACAACAGTCCTTGGAGATCGAAAGGAATGTGATCCTGTTTGAACACAAGCAAAGCTTACAATGTGCTTGATGGATGAATCACACTAACTTTTCACAGCTTTGTTTATGCACTCTATCATGCTGCGTTCTCTCCATGTTGCGACTAGGACTGTTGTTGTGCAGTGGGGGAACTCCATTCCTTTTGCTCTCAAGGTTGACGCGCCGCTGAACATTTGACAAAGGATTTCACAGGATTACACTCAGGCTTGTTCACTTGCCAGGAATATGAAGCAACGATCTTCCCGCCAAGTGCTTTGGAGTCCAGACTGCTCAAGGGCATGTAGGATTTCAACTGTGTTGCAATATTAACTACCATTTACATAACAATATTCATGAATATATTCCATCTCAATAATGTAATGAGTGAGGGCATCTTACAAAGACATGCTGTTATTCTAGATCAGGGTTTACCAAAACTAAAATTCCATACACAAAAAGGTACTGTACCAAAAAGTCCTGTTTGATATGTTTGTCATATACAGTTCTTTTTTTTTAAATCATTAGTTTAAAGTCTATATTCCTCAACTGTAGGTCATTGAGAGGAACTAAATTCAAAATCAAAATATTATATTACTTTAAATTATATTATCCATCCATCTAGAGACCCTTTCCAAAAAAAATTAATATCACTGAAAGATTTATTTATTTCCATAATTCAATCAAAACACTAAACTTTCATAAATTATGAAAGTTTCCAGCTCATAAAACCCACGAAATCAGGAATTAAAAAAATTTGAATACTGTGAAGAAAACAGCCCAAATTTTGCAGGCCATAAATGTTTTAAACTGAGTGTCACACACTAATCATCTACCAAACTCAAAGCACCTGCACAGGTTTCGCCAGGTGTCATTAAATTGCTTCAGTTTGGTTCAATTGTCTCAGCTGGGTTCAATATGGGGACGACTGCAGACTTGACAACTGGCCAGAAGGCAATCATTGATACCCTCCGTCGGATGGGAAAGCCACAAAAGTTCACAGAGTGCTGTGTCCAAGCACATCAATGGAAAGACAAAATGTGGCAGTAGAAGATGCACCAGTAAAAGAGATGACCAAGGGCTTCAGCGTATTATCAGAGTGCAATGAGGCGGGAGTCACAGCTTCAAAAACCAGCACATTCAGACGCATCCGGGAGATGGGCTACAACTGTCAGGTTACTCGGGTCAAGCTACTTCTGAGGCTGAGCCAACGTAGGAAGCGTCTCAACTGGGCCAAGGAGAAAAAGGACTGGAATGTTGGCCAGTGGTCCATGGTCCTCTTTTCCGACGAAAGGAAAGTGTGGCTTTCATCCAGGAATCAAGGTCTGAGGATTTGTCAGAAGACGGGTGAAGAACAGAACCCAAGCTGGTTGAGGTCCAGTGTGAAATACCCACACCCAGTCATGATTTGGGGTGCAATGTCCAGTGCAGATTTTGGTAAACTCTGCTTTCTTGAATCCAAGGTCAGTCTACCAGAATGTTTTAGAGGACTTGATGATTCCTTCTGCTGAGGATCTGTATGGAGATGCAGATTTCATCTTCCAGCAGGACCTGGCCCCTCCCCATGCCGCCAGAAGCACCAAAACCTGCTTTGATGCCCATGCCATCACAGTGCTTGATTGGCCAGCCAACTCGCCAGATCTGAACCCCACTGACAATCTATGGGGTATTATCAAGAGGAAAATGAGGGGCACCAGACCTAAAAACAAAGAAGCATCAAGGAAATCTGGGCTTCCATAACTCCCAGGCAATGCCACGGGCTTATTGCCTCAATGCCACAGCGCAACCAGGCTGTGATTCAAGCAAAGCAATTCCCAACCAAGTATTGAAGATTAACGTATCATTTTGAAAGTACCATATTTTGATTGATTTAATGTGACCCTAATTTCTTTTTTTTTTTCCCTACAAAAACTGAGAAGTAAATGGTGCTTTCTTCACAGTAGTCAAATTTTTTTTAATTCCTGATTTTGTGGGTTTTATAAACTGGAACCCCAAATTATGTAAAAATAAACAAATAAACACTTGAAATCGTTTAAATTGTGGGCCCTGGATCTATAATCTATGAAAGTTTAACTTTTTGAATAAAATTATGGAAATAAGTCAACTTTTCCATGATGTTCTATTTTTTTGGAAAGGGTTTTTAAGGATATTGCTTATCCTATTAGGATCATAAGTGAGCTGGAGCCTACTGGTTGCCAGCCAGTCGCAGGGCAGATAGACAAACAATCATTCACGTTTACTGTACAGACTCACCGTTGGACAATTAAGACTCTTTAATGCCCGTAACATACTGTGCGTGTTTTTGGAATGTGGGAGGAAGCCAGAGTACTCAGAAAGAACCCACGCACGGGGAAAACATGCAAACTCCACACAGGAAGGCCAGCGCCCGGATTCGAACGCCCAATCTCAGAACTGTGAGGCATTTGCGCTATATCAAAAAATCCAAAATGCCAAACGATATATTTAATACTAAAATATTATAATCATTTTTATCTATGAGTATTCAAATTCAATGTTTTACAAAAAAAAATTTTTCATTGGAATGTCAATTTTTTTTATTTGCATTCCTGAAGAAAATATTTAATAACAATATATGAATATTGGACTTTTTTAGTGGTTGAATGTTACATTTTTAAAATTCATTTCTATTTAAAAAGGTGAATTCACTGAAATTCCATGGTCAAGAGCTCACTGAAATTGAATGAGTCTGCATTAAAGCACTTCATGGTGCTGGACCCTCTTTATGACAGGTGGTCTAATAAATGTGTTCAGCACTGTACACGACTGGGACAAAGTATTGAAAAAAGCTCTCAGTAGAATGCAGTGCAGTTCTACCCTACTATAAACTGCGACCACAATAATCAACATATTGTTAAATGAACACTGCTGTCAATCAAATGTGATGACGTGATACAGAAGAATTAGCGACCACCATACACAAACAAACATGTGTTCTGTTTTCTAGAAGTGCCTAAATCTTAACAGATACAAACAACAAGTGAGACGCATCTTCTCTAAGTCATCTTAGCACTGAGCCAACCCGGTTATCAAAGACAAAGAGGGAAATTGGCCTGGCCTGCTGCACTCACACACACACAGACAAACAAACACACAGACACACACACACACACACAGACAGGCAAACACATCTAATGAGTCACAGCTGGAATGAATGCTTGCGTGATACGGACAACAATTAATGTGGACTTGATGCAAAACATGTTGACCTACTAAAACAAAGCGAGGATGAGTAAGAGATGCGAGGAGGAAGGGATAAGAAGAAGAAAGGCCGCAAGTGACGTCCAGTTAGAGAGAAGCACGGGATTGCATGGCCACTGACCATCATGTGACTCAATGTCAACCTGAACCTGCATTTATTTCAAACAGCGTGGGCTATCTGTGCTATGACGAGACCTTGATGGAGCGAACATGAGAAAGGAAGACACAAGTGGGAGTGCCATGACGACAGCTGTGGCACGACATCATCCGACTCTGTCCTTTGTAATTGTTACAACAAAGCAATCCCTATTGCCGTAAAATTGCATTACACGCCTAAAACGCCCAACATCACTTGTTCTAAGCTTGGATGAGAAAAGACCTGAGTTGTCAAGGTTACAACTGGCTTCAGTTAGTGGTATGTAATAAAACGTGAATCAGGACAATTCGTCCACACTTTAGGCCCATCAGACGGTTATGTTGGACTCTCGTGGAGTGAGGCCTGGGTCCAAAGGGCCGAATGTTCGATAACAAGAAGTCACATGGGGCCGTGGCCATCTCTTGGCTGTTCATTCCTTGAAGGAAGAAGTGAATGGTTAGATTGGACAGTACTCTTTTATCCTGGGGCGTAGCTAGTCATTTGGGGGCAAAAAGGCAAACCCAGTCATGGGGTACATCACATCCTTGTCCTGCACTGACAAAAGTTTTATTTTCACCGCAACACGAGGTCTCTTGAAATCTGTTACACTTATCTGACAGCTTAAGTTACTAGCTACAGAACTGATGACTTCCCCTTGCCCCTGTCCAGTGAATAATATTTATCACCAAAGATTCTGAATAGTGTCTAACATCAACTAAAGTGTGAAAGTGTGAATTTGAGAAAATATTCTGAGCTAAAAAAATCTTTTTGGAGCATTACAAGACATAATAACAACATAACATAATGCTTTTAATGTAATAAAATAAGAACAATGATCAACTTTAATTTAGTTTACCATCTTGACCGCTATAAAGAGGATCTTTGCAATAGCAGTAATGTAATGACAAATATCTGTGGAAAAAAACCCAGCCGTTTCTTTTTTCTCTCAAGATGGGGCCATAAGTGGCTAATTTTTACGGTGTTTACCTACACCTGCTTTTACCATTTTTCCTCATTTTGAGGCCGGGAGCGCACAGTAGGCTAAATGATTATTTGATCAACTCCTGAATTTGTAAGCTTGCTCACTAATTATTCTCTCTAATTATTAAGGTTGTTTAAATGCATAAAAGCACAATGTAAAAGTTACAGAATGCATATTTAGTAAAATACTGTAAATATTTGATCCTCAAGCAATAGAGAAGTTTGTGTGGAGAAACCCTTGATGGCAAGCACAGCGATGGGATGTTTCTTGTAGCTGGTCACCAGGTTTGTGAACAACACAGCAGGGATTTTGGCCCACTCCTCTGGACCAAAACTCTCTAAATCCTTCAAGTTTCTTGGCTGTCGCTGGGAAACTCGATGCTTCAGCTCCCTCAACAGGTTTTGCATTGGGTTGAGGTCTATAAACTGACGAGGCCACGCCATGACCTTACTCTGTTTTTCCTAGTCTTGCCTTTTTTCTTTTTTGGGGGTGGGGGGGGATCATTGTCATGCTGGATGACACCTCCACATCCCATCTTAAAAGTTCTTGCTGAAGAAAGGAGGTTATCATCCAAGATTTGACAGTACGTGGCTCTGTTCATTGGCTACTCAATGCGGTGAAGTCACCCTGGCCTGCACCCTTTGCAGAAAAACATTTCCAAAACCAAATCTTTTCTATTTCCATGCTTCACAGTGTGGATGGTGTTCTTTGGATCATACTCTTTTGTTTCATCCCCCAAACACTGGGTTGAGTTGATGCTAAACAGCTCAACTTTGGTTTAATCTGACCATAGTATTTTCTCCCAAATGTTCTCTGGGTCATTTAGAAGTTGAACAAAGGGATGTTTTGGGCAGTTTCAGTCCATTACGGGGTAGTATATTACCAACTGTTTTCTTGGTGACTGAGGCCCCAGTTGCCTTCAGATCTTTAAAAAATGTCCTGCGGTGTATTTCTGCTCCCTTACCTTTATCATGGTCATCCTCACTAGGGAGGTTTTGCATGGAGCTCCAAATTGAGAGAAATTAATGGTCAATTGGTTTCTCAATTGGCACCAATAATTGTCACTTTCTCACCAAGCCCTTTGCTGATGGTTTTGAAACCAATTCCAACCGTGTTCAGCTCTCCAATCTTGTTCCTGACATATTTTGGCAGCTCTATAGTCTAGCCTATGGTCGTAGAGAGACTAGAAAGTAAAAAAATGCTTCAGAGAAAAGGTGTGTTTTATCCACGTGATACCTTAATAACAGGAGCATTGGTATTTGGTTGATTGTGAACACCTGCGTACCACAACTGTCATCCTCTCTGTGTTTTAGACTGCCTATTTCCAAAATCACGAAACGACCATAAAGGTTAGAGACTATTCATTTCTTTGTAAGTAGGCATACAAATTATGCCCCCACTGTATGTGTGTACCATGTGTTTATTAAGGGCAAGGCATTTATTAGTGGGGAATGGGCAATACATTATTTGTAAAAATGCATAGAAAATTATGAAATATTATCATATTTCCTAAAATAGGGGCCCTATTATAGTAGTTGTTTCTCAATTAGTTGCCTCTCTAATTGTCCAATCTACCCAAATAGAAGCCTCCCTTTTTATTATTGGTGTCTATTGTGGGTAAGGCATTTAATAGAGAAGAACTTTCATCCATCCATCCATCCATCCATAATCTTCTACCATTATCCTTATCCGGGTTTGAGTCGCGAGGGCAGCAGCTTTAGCAGGGAAGCCCAAACTTCCCTCTCCCAACCACAGGGCGGCTCTCATCCACCCCTGTGGCCCTGCCACTGAGGAGTTTTCTAACCACTGGTACCACAGCCCAAGCTGAGGAGAGCCAAACTATATCAAGTTGGAACTTCTCGACCTCGCACACCAGCTCAGGCTCTTTCCCTGCCCGAGAGGTGACATTCCATGTGTCTAGAGCCAGCTTCTGTAGCCGGGTATCGGCCGCCACCCAGGTCTCTACGCACCTAACCTTCTTGGCCCCTCCCAAAGCTGGTGAGCCCGTGGGCAGGGGATAACTTCATTTGTACAAATGCTTTAAAAAAAATATATACTAAAAAAAAATATATATATATATATATATATATATATATATATATATATGTATATATATATATATATATATATATGACCATATTTCCTCAAATAGTGGACCCTCCTCCATGTCTCAATGAGTTGCCAGGTGCGTTGTTTGGTCACTCCAAAAATTAAAGCTAGCCTCCCTTTTCTAGACATCTATTAGGGAAAATACATTTATGAGAGGGCAGAATTTAATTTGTACTAATGCTTTGTTTTTTTGTGTGTGGCCCTGACTCTCAATTACAGTGGTGAATTTAGATTTGTTGGAGCGTTTCAAGATATGAGCCTTCATTCTGACAGTTTTTTGCTTTGACTTGCAGGCTCAAATTTGAGATACGAGTACTGTATGGTGGTTTAAGTTAATTTCAACTCAATTCACAATAGCAACACTTTGGTAAATAGTAAACAATTCTTCAAAAAAGAGGCTTCAAGCCTCCAGTACAATGTTACTGTCAAACTGAACATAAGAAAAAGAGAATTACACTTTCAGTCTGTTTCAGTTTCAGTCTTAATTTCTCATGCTAATTAGCTTTAACTCTTTAGGGAATGGATTGAAAACAAATGGAGGAGAAACATGTACAGTGACAATATTCATATACGGTATCCTTCATCATTTGCATAGAACGATTAATATTAGCGCCAAACTGATGAGCTGAGAGCAGTTGAGGCATTACTATGAATCCCACTTGACTTCTAGGCAGGATATGCCCCACTGCAATATGAGTGGCCGCTGCATCAAGGCAGGACGGCATGCAGCAGCCAGTCATATTGCAGCTAGGTTTGTCCTGCCGAGAACTCGTGTGGGATTCATATTCATACGCATTTGGAGGAGGAAAAGAGGAAGAGTGTATTCAGCAGCTGTTTTGGAGGCATATTGGTCGACGTCGTCTCAAATCACTCTTGACACAATACATGCGGTCTGGAATATCCTCTCTGGACAGTGTTGTTCTGAAGCGCCGCACCGCTCAGATGATCAGTGTCAACTACATAATATCTTTCACTGAATGAAACCAGACAAACCAAGCCAGAACTGTAGACTTTGTATTTGTCTGTGCGTATGTGAGAAAGTGCGTGCATGTGAACTTGTGGCATTGACTCCTCTGAACCAAAGAATGACACTCTTATGCCAATTAAATCAGCCTCCATTGAAGCAACTGTTGGTGTCACGCCCCAACACAGAAAGAGGGCAATGGGTTAATAGAATAATCACAATGCACAATGTACAGAAGCGTATTGCTACCACACCAGAAAAAGAAAAAAAAAGAAATTCAGTATCACGTTACAACGTGATAAGTCTCATGTTTTATCATGGTAAATTTCAGAGCTTAACCTCCTTTGCCTCCTTACAGTCCAATAGAGACCAAACAAAGTCTGACAAGTGTAAGCGGGTTGCTGGCTGACAATGAGCAGGTGTCCAAGGGCCACGATTCTGGGGAGAGAGGGGAAAGGAACAGACAGACAAATGAGAAACAAGTGACAGAGAACGTGTATCAAGGAGAAGATGTCTGTCTTTTTTTCTGTCTGCATATCAAGTAATGAAAGGGAAACACTTCTGCAAACAATCTTTTTATCCCCTCGTCAGGAAGATGATGGATGGATGGATGGATGATAGACAGACGGACCAATGAATGAATGGACCGATAAACAGATAGAGGGACATACTGTACATACAGACGGATGGACGAGCGACAGGACATGGATGGATGGATGGATGGATGGATGGATGGATGGATGGATAGATAGATAGATAGATAGATAGATAGATAGATAGATAGATAGATAGATAGATAGATAGATAAAAAGCGAGCACTCTTAAAGACAGTAAAAAAGGATCAATTCTATTTTCACTCATGGAGGCAGCACGTCATCACCAAGCCACCCAAGTACACTTGTCAATTAGTGTAGCAGATCCATGCATGCAGCACATGCAACCTGTGTTCCACCTGTCACCTTCCTCCCCATCCCGCAAAAAGATGGCACACCAGTCGAGTTGGCATTTTCTGTGTGTGTAAAAGCAACAACAAACAAGGCAATAATCACCTCGGCGTGAGAACTTAAAGAGGTGAAAGCTGCAGCAGCTGCTCTGAACACACGCACGCAAGCACGCACGGATACGCACAAACGCACACACGTGAAGGCAAGCACATAAATACATACTAACGCAATTATTATGGTGCTTTACGGGCACACGCTTTCAGATGTAGCCACACACCTATACGTGTGCTCATAAATGTTTTGGGTCGCAGCCCGGAGAGGCGCACACTTCTTAGGGGCTGTGGAGGGTAAACAGAGCTATAAAATCAATAACAAGGCACCTGTGAATTTTTGCTTTTTTTTGGGTTTTTTTTAAGCACTTAAACATTATATGAGCAGGTAACTTTGTTAGGACTTAACGAAAAATGTTTACAGATATTTCATTACTCCCTGAGTTGCCACCCTGGACTGGTCACCAGTCAATCAAAGGGAACATACAGACAAACAACCATTCACACTCACATTCACACCTATGGACAATCTAGTCATCCTTAATTAGGCTAACATGCTTTTTGGAATGTGGAAGGAAGCTGTATTATTCAGAGAAAACCCACGCAGGCATGGGAAGGACATACAAACTCCACACAGATTGCATTTAAAATAAATAGCACATTTTCTAGGTTATATACTTTGTACTACGAACTCACACTGTTGTAACACATGCAGAATGTGGCTTGGCATTGTCTTGCTGAAATAAGCAGGGACGTCCTTGGAAAAGACATTGCTTGGATGGCAGCATATGTTGCTCCAAAACCTGGATGTACATTTCAGCATTAATGGTGCCTTTACAGATGTGCAAGTTACCCTTGCCATTGACACTAAAACACCCCGATGCCATCACAGATGCTGGCAACAATCTAGATTGTCCTTTCCCTCTTTGACACAGAGGACACGACGTCCATGATTTCCCAAAACAATGTGAAATGTGGACTCATCACCAGAACACTTCCACTTTGCATGACTCCATCTCAGATGAGCTCAGGCCCAGAGAAGCCAGCGGCATCTCTGGGTGTTGTTGAAATGTGGCTTTTGCTTTGCATGGTAGAGTTTTAACTTGCATTTGTAGATGTAGTGACAAACTGGGTTCACATACAGTGGTTTTCTGAAGTGTTGCTGACCCATGTGGCAATATCCTTTACACAATGATGCCCATGACTTAGGCGAAGAGGTGCTGCTCTTTTGGTTAGCAATGAAGTACAAATAGACTTATCGGTTAATACTCTTTAATGTTTATGTGTGAACAATCTATGAATCGAGGTACAGTAATTCCAGTTATACCTGTTTTTCCTTAATGGGAAGGAGGTGTTTATTGAGGGAGGCATTTACAACGTAGTTGTCTTCGGGGGATGGTGTACCCTGCGACTAATTGGGACACAGCATTTATTGATTGACGGATGGCCAAGTTATCAAATGTCAAAACAAAAAAATCTTCCTTGGTGGAGGTAATAAAAACATGTTGTGTTCCATTGGGCTCCACTGTACTGGGTAAGAAAATTACTTGACATCCATAATTTAGTGATGAAAATAGTCTGGCTTCTACAAATATTTCTCCTTTTCATCACTGAAAAGATTGATTTGGTTTGCAGACACACACACACACCCACACACACAGAAGCCCAGGTCATTGCACTTTACTACAGTATCCTCAGACTGTGGTTGAAGGAATAATGTTCACACTGGCAAAGAAAAGCCGCAGTGTCGATCCAAAGAATGAGCCGTAATAACAGAATTCCTAACACAAAGAACAATCGAACCCACAGGAGAGTGCAAGGTGTAGCCACAAGACAACCACATAAAAAAATAACATCTTCAGAGAGTAGAAGCCTACGCATTTTAATGCAAAGTAGCAATATTTAAAAGCCACTTTATAAATATCTGCTTTCTGTCTGTCTGCAGAGCCAATACTAATACACCTTTCGGAGCAGCTGGACAATGTTATTCCATCTGGAAATCCAGCATTTGTATCATTACATGTCGAGCAAGCAGAAATAATCCCCCCTAAAAAGCCAAACCGCACACACAAGGAATTTCATGTATGTTTGGGTTCGTTTGGTTCCAGGAGAAGAAGAGAACCCTAAAACAGGTGCTGAAGCAGGTCGGAAACTTCTTCCTTCTGTCACATTCTCATCCTTCCATCTCCTACATGGCAACCCAAGGGGGGTTACTGAGGGTTAGCTGGTGTATCGTACTGAAGAACCGGACTAGATTTGTCTAGGAGAACCAAACGGACCACTTGGCCTCGCTCCTCGATATCTGCTGCATCTGAAAACTGAACTATTTCTTTGTGAAATTAAACCTATCAATTTTGATTACCACAATGCCAGATCAGTCCATCAGTGGGTGAGATTCTTTTCGCTGCCCTAGCAGTAAAAAAATAAAATAAAAATGTTCTAAAGATTTAAGCAATGTCAAAAGCAATGGCATCCAACACAAGGCGTTTACGTACCTGAAGTTAAAGTTCTGCTTAGTACATCAGTACTTGAGTTTCTTTTCGGTGCCCTATAGCAGTCAAAGATCTCCCCCAATATTCTTCAAGGTTCCAGATTTTAATTGTTTTGTGTCAAAGCAAAAAGATAACTGTTTTTTTTTAGCTGCATCCAACTAAACAAGGGTTTTAGTAGCTGAAGTCAAAAATTAGTTCAGCTCATCAGTGGTTGAGTTTCTTGCCAGCGCTCTAGCAGAAACCATTTTGACACAGCCTTTCAGATTTCATTGTTTTGTGTCACAGCAAGAATTTTAGTGGAATGATAACCAAAAGCCCTGTGCCAAGCGGCCGACCAATCCACGGTGTACCCTGCTTCTCGCCCAAAGTCAGCTGGGATAGGCTCTAGCTCACCCGGGATCCTAGCGAGGATAAGCGGCATAGAAAATGGATGGATGAAAACCAACACTTAAGGTTAAAGTTCTGATCAGATCAGAGTTCCTTTTTGGTGTTCTCACTGCAGGTCAATTCCAATCTTTTTCCCAATGTGACATGTATCTTATTTTTTCATGTCAATGTGAACAGGACAATTCCATCTCCAAACTGTTCTCAAAAAGTTGTAACTGTCCAAAATATTAGCCTCTGAGCTCCAGTGAAAGTACCTCTGAATATTTCAGCATACCAAGAGATTTTGGACACTAAAACAGTTTGGGGATGACCTCTTCCTGTTCCAACATGTCTGTGCACCAGTGCGCAAAACAAGGTCCATTAAGACACGGATGATAGAATTTGGTATAAATGAACTTGACTTGCCTGCACAGAGTCCTGCCCTCAACCCAACACCTTTGGGTTGATTTTGAGTGAACAGTGAGCCGGGCAACATCAGTCTGTGACTCATAAATATGCTCTTGAAAGAATGGGCAAAAATTCCTATAAGCTCACTCCTAAACCTTGTTGAAAGCCTTCCTACAAGAGTTGAAGCTGTTATAGAGCCAAAGGATAGATCAACATCATATTAAACCATATGAATTTAGAATGGGATATCACTTAAAATCATATGTGAGTCAAAGGCAGGTGAGCGAATACTTTTGGCAATATCGTGTATGTGTCTGATGCGATTGCAGTTGGGATGCTCATCCAACCTATACACCGCCAAAAGACAAAAAAAAAATAAAAAAAAAATTGTTCGACAAAACAAACACAAAAGCAACGGTGGATGAAAGAGTAGGAAACAGTCAGTGGTGAAAATAAGATGCTTTAGAACTAATAAATACAGTATATAGGAGGTAGAAGCACAAAACCCTTGAAATTGCCAAAAATGCGCCATGAGACTTCCACACAGGACCATATTTACTTCCGTGAACAGATGCCGCCTCGTGTTTGTGCGCATGCGCAACGTGACTTTGTGTTTTGTGTGTGACATCACGGACTCATTCAGCCCACATTACAAGTCGTATTTGTTTCTGTAATGTGAACCACTACCTAAAAATATTGGATTCAACAAAAAATCTGAATTGGGCATCATGGCCTGCAGTGTGAACATAGCCAAATTCTACCCAAAGTTCTTTTGACCTTCTACGTCAAAGACTTGAAAGACTACTGGTTTACAATGACAACAATAAACCGATGTAGTTGACGTGCAAGGTAATATCAGCCCATCCAGCACATCAGTACGTGAATTTCTTTACAGCCACAAATTGCACTTAAACTTCTTCATACATTTAGAGATTACTGCTCTATATCAAATCAAGAAGACTATTGGTTTCGATAATATCCAATACTCCAAGGTGGCATAGCTGAACTCAGGAGTCAGATCAGTCAATTCAAATTTCTTTTCAGTGCTTTAGCAACCACGATTTACACTTAATGCTCTTCAGACTTTTGGTGATTTCTCCGTGAGCCACAAATCTCACCAAAAGTTCCTCAGACTTTCAAACAAATGTATCTTTTAAACAGTAAGATATGATAGTACACAGTGTATAGACATATAGTACATATTTTTGTTCCAATTTATATTATTATTTTTTTTCGGTTTCTCCATCTTTTTATTTTATTTTAGAGTTTATAGCTCAATTTCACATACTCCAGCAATCTAAACTAGTCAGTAAATACATAGAGAGGACCTCACGTAAAAAGCAAACCAAACAATACTGATTTGGATTTTATTCGCTCACTGATGGGGAAGTACCCACACATGTGAGCAGACAGGCTTGTAATTTTAGACCCCAGGGGAACAAATTGGTCCGTCTCACCCACTCAAGTCAATCAAGACTTTGAGGAGAGGGAAGAAACAGTAAACAGGGACAAAGGATCACAGCCAATTTAGGAAAGACGGCCAATGGAGTGTCTCGCCACCCTCACGCTCGGTGGTCCTTCTTCCCACCGTTTAATTGGCCGAGTGGGAGGGAGATGAGAGCTGCGGGATCAGTCGGATCGTGCTCGTGCTGGCGTGGACGAGGAGTAGGAGAGAGAGGCCTTCATCAAAGCTGCAGTTACTGCTTATTAGATTATTATTACAGAACAGCGGCGGCAAGCAAGCGGCCTGATTGCGGATGGGAGGTCTCGTTTGACTAGAATGTTTGGACACCCAAATGGAGAACCGGGATAAACACAAAACTACTATTTATAGACAAAGTGCTGGTATAGCTTTTATTTTTATTTTTTTTTTATAAATAAAACCACTTTGCATTTAGGGGACAAAGTGTAATTTTTAAGCTCATTATTTCAAGTTGACTCATTTGACTGATAATGATCTGCAAATATTCTCACAATTATAATTTGCACATTGATAAGACATTTTACAAAATGCATCTTTGTGCCCAGAGTCCAAAAATAATTACAGTGAAGCAACATTTAGCTGTTGTGTCTTAATTGGGGGGGTGGGAGAGGGGGAAGAAAAATGAATGAATATACTTTTTTTGTGTGACGATGGTTTAACCAAACATTTTGTATAACTACTTAATACAGTACATAGTTTATATATTTGGACTCTAGTGGTATGTGAAAGAATCACTGAATTAAACACAAATAAAACTTATAACATTCAAAACATGAATCATACGTAAAGTTGTTAGAATGAAGCTGGAAGCTGTGCAAAAAAGTCAGTTTAAATATTTTTTCAATCCAGTGCAGTATATATTTTGTTGCTTTTCATGTAGTAGTTTTTTTTTTTTTTTTTTTTTTTTTACTTAGGTGCAGTACATTAAGTACAGTTCACATGTATTTAAATTTTAAGTACAATGCAATACCTTTACATTTAATCTTGAAGAACTGTTTGTTTTTCAACTTTTATGCAAGTACAACACTTATTTGACTATAATGTGCAATAATTGGAAAATTATTTAACTTCTAATTAGTATGTTCCAATAACTAGCGTTTTTGCTATTATTATTATTATTATTAGTAGTAGTTAGCAGTATTATCACAATAGTGTTAATACGTACAATAATAAATACAGATGGGATTTTTAGGAAAAAAAACCTCTACATCGTTTTTGATTAACACTTGAGCCTACTACACTGCTGTATTGTAATGTTGGTCATTATGGTGGTACTTGGCAAGTTAAGTATTTTTGGAGGTGGCACTTGGTTTAAAACATTTGAGAACCACTGCATTAGATCAATAAACTTGACTTTTTAAGCTAAATTTGTATTTCATACAGTTTGTTGTTATTTTGCTTTATCTTACTTCAATTGTTGTATTGTTTATGTATTTTTATAGTTACTTGCCATGGTATGAGGGATAGAAATAAGTACATTTGTATTTTATAGTGTCTTTATTAAAATGCATAGTCCCTTCTATTAAAATTATCAAGAAAATGCATTTATAAATGGAAAGATTAAATGAAACCGACTGATTTAAAAATGTATCATTTGATGACTTTAGTGTGCACTCAGAATGGAGCATAACAAGGAATGGTCGATACCAGTGATTCCCAACCAGTGTGCCGTGGCACATTAGTGTGCCATGAGCGCTCTTCAGGTGTGCCGTGGGAAATAATCCAATTTTACTTAACTGCTCAAAAAATTATTCATTTACAAGAAATAATGTATCTTTGTTCCTCTATTTATGCCAGGGAGGCATAGTGACAGACAGAATAAATAAATGCTCTTCTATTAGATGGCAGGAAGTACGTACAGTAATTACTGTGCATGTAGTTTTTGTGACATTTTTGTTGGCTGGTGTGCCGTGAGATTTTCCAATTGTACGATATGTGCCTTCGCTCCCTAAAGCTTGGAAATCACTGGTCTATACTTCACTTTGCGACTTTCCTCACCAAACAACAAATATTCAATAATGAGGGGATATGAAGAAAATACAATTACATTTAATCCTATATTATTTGGAATTTATAATCACCATCATTTTTCTTTTACTGCTTGGTTAGGGGAAATTATTATTTTTTTTCCCCAAAGTGATGTGTGTGGGCTCCATTTCTAACTTCAATAAAGGTACCATATAAGGTTCCTTGCTAAATGACAAATAATACCCCTTCTGATTTATTTCCATTGAATTTATACTTTTGGATGCAAGGTAAACACACACAGAGATGAGAAATGAGATGATTGGAAGTAAAATCATATGTCAAGTCACTGCCCAGGTTGTGGCGAAGATCTAAACAAAAGCGGTAATAAAAAACAGGCTAAATAGTTGCGAGCTGATCTAGTGGCTCTAATTCTTCAGTGAAACACAAGTATTCCCTACTTGCAATGAATTCGGATGGCATCTCGTCTGCCAATTAGGAAGGAGATCGCCCTGACTGGCTGGATGAAATTAGGCAAAGCAACGCCTTGTATTTAGCTTCAGATTTGGTTTTGGCTGCTTATTATGGACTCACACGCACACAGACACAGTGCACACACGCACACACTTGCACAGACACTTAGTGTGGTCCAAGCCGCGACCACCGTGACAGAATATGACAGAAATTCACAAAGCCACAAATATCCATTGTTTCAGTGAGAAACTAACCCTCGTAAACTTCTTGAGGGACATTTTTGTTGTACTTTCTCATCCAAATTTAGTTTTGTTTTTTGCTCTCTCTTGCGATTATCTTTTTTTTTTTTTTTTGTATGATGAGGTTAGCACATCCGCCTCACAGTTCTGAGGACCCGGGTTCAAATCCCGGCCCCGCCTCTGTGGAGTTTGCATGTTCCCCCCGGGCCTGCGTGGGTTTTCTCCAGTACTCCGGTTTCCTCCCACATCCTAACAACATGCATGCTAGGTTAATTGAAGACTCTAAATTGCCAGTAGGTGTGAATGTGAGTGCCCTGCAATTGGCTGGCAACCAGTTCAGGTTGTACCCCGCCTCTCGCCCAAAGTAGGCTGGGATAGGCTCCAGCACGCCGGGACCCTAGTGAGGATAAGCGGTATGGAAAACGAATGAATGAATGAAGCATGATGATGATTTCTATCACAAATTAGTAAGGCGCTACTTGGAATACTTTCAAATTTAAATTTCAGCCTGCCAACGTGTGGGGATTAGTTGCCTAAAATAGCACATTTGACCGCAGGACTTTCGGAGGACCATTGTGTTTGGACTGTGTGATGTACTGGCTAAATTTAGTTCTGGTGTGATATGAGGGTAGTACTTTTGAGAGGTCCGGGAACCTCAGCTGGACATATCTGATTGGAAGTACCAAGGACTAACAGCTCCTCGTTTGAAATGCAGCTACATTGACGAGTGCAAACTAGCTAACACATTTATTTATAGTAACCAATGATGGTTCTTTCAGTGGGCGGCATGGTTGAATAGTGGTTAGCAAATCTGTCTGACAGTTCTAAAGATCCCGTGTTCGAGTTTGGATGCGCTGGAGTTTCTCCGGGTGCTCCGGCTTCCTCTCACATTCCAAAAACATGCATGTAATGTTCACTGGTGACTCTAAATTAACTTTTGGTGTCAACGTGAGTGGGAATGATTGTCTATATGTGCCCTGCGACTGGCTGGCGCCCAGTCCAGGGTGTACCCCTCCTCTTACTTAAAGTCAGCTGGGATAGGCTCCAGATCATCCGTGACCCTAATGAGGAAAAGGAGCACTATAGAAAAAGAATGGATCGATGGTTCCTCCAGATCAAGGGATAACGTACCGCAATTTTCAAGAGCCACATTGGGGAATCCTTTCGGGAGTATCACTGCCTTCAATTTCTATCAAATAACAGGATAATGAGTAGATTTTAGTCAGCGTTGGGGATTTAGAATGTTTTCCGCTGCATGCACCACATATACGGATCCGTATGCTAAGTGTAATTTGGCCGCTTGGTGTTAAAGTACTGCCTCCGCTTGTCGCTTTTTTCGACCACCAGCTGAACCTCTGGTTGCCGTGTAACAAAACGTTGGCACACCCCACAGTAGAGAGGGCCCTGGGGTGATCAGTGGGTCATTTGCCCAAGACGGTACCACCCCCTCAAAACAGAAGGATTTCATTGAGGTGCCAAAAAGGGAGTAAAGAGGTGATCAAAAGTATGCTGTAATTCTTGATTCTCGGGATATTTTGATGAAAGCTTGAAATGGACATGCTATCAAAACAACCACGAATGGTTGGAATGGATAAAAGGTAAATTCAGAGGAACATCTAAAAAGATATATCTTCTGTTATTGTGCTCAGGCCAAAGCCACGTCTAGTACAACAATATTGCCTTGGTGCCATCGGGTGGCATTTTGGTGCCAAGCAACTATGTTGAACTGAGGAGAGGAGTTTCATTTTGTCAAGCCATGTTCACTATATAGTAAATTGTTTTTCTCTTCTCCTAATAATTGCTGAACTGAAGTATACACATTTTTTTGTGCCGCTATAGAGGCAAAATCTTCCTGAAAATTTAGGTAGGTCAAATCCGAATTGTACGACACTCTATCGTAAACGAGGTATCGAATGTGTGCTGTGCGCCTAAATGTGTGTTGACCAAAGTGATTGTTGTTTGGAAGTCTTCATGAAAACGGAGTAAAGGAGTGGGGCAGGTGGCCTCCTGCATCTGGGACCCAGCTGTATTCGGGATGACTCATACGCTCCTTCCTACCTTGACCAAAACACACGTGCACAAGCGCACCTTCAAGCACATATTTGCCACTATGAAACACACACTCACACACCAGCACACAAACCTCAGACATGTCCAATCAGACGTGGCAGATCTCCCCGTCGCCCGCTAAAGTGTGCTTTGATGCTGCATTTAATGACCAACTTAATTCAAGAAAATAAAAAGTTATCTAGTTGTTTCAGTCTTGCTGTACCAGCTCATTATGCAACATAAACGTCTCTCAAATACACTCGACACTGTCATTTCTCCAAGTCTTATGATTGTTGCCATGTGTATAACTATCAACATTAAACGCTAAATGTGGCAAGCAGGAGGTCACACTTTGTGTGATCTTGCAGTTTATTAACCTAACTAACAAAGTGTACTGTAAATACAATATTTGTAAACCCTACTTGTTACCAAAGTGAAGTGTTTTCTGGTTAAATACTGTAACTCAGGTTGGATGTACACAACAGGTCCAAGCAACAAATTCAAATCCGATTTCTTTTGACAGTTTATTTGCATGTACATTTCAAGTGACGTATCTGTTGTGGCTGTGTTTTGATTGACGGAACACACGAAACAACACAGTTATTTTGCTTATCAAATTATGTACACGCCTCTAATGTAGTATATTTACATATGTTAGGCTTTGCTTTGGCTGTAGTTCAGCATGTTTTTTTCCCCCAATATTTATTTCTCTTTCTTGAACAGACATGGGTGCATATAGATCACCAAACAAATATATATACAATTTGTGTGTCTATGCAACATTGTATTGATTGGCACATATCCAATACATAACAGATTTAGACCCACATTTGGAAGAGGCCTGCTTCCAATCTAAGGTTTTTTGATTTTACACTGCCATGACGCATATTCAAATTGTACCTTTTGAGAGCAAACAATTGGAACTGTGCTACTTCGAAATATACAGTGTAAATCCAGCCGAAGATATGTTACAATAATCCAGCATTCATTTTTTGTCCTCAGTTACCTTGGTCAACTTGTGATATGCATCAGTTAAAATTTCACCAGGAAAAGCACTGACACTATGTATGTATCATTCTTTTTTTTTTATATCACAAACTAGCAACTTCAAGTAACTTACAGAAGACAAAAATCAGTGCATGTGTTTGTAAGACGTCACTTTGACCATCTTTCCCCCTTAATTAATATTAACAATATTGACAAATCTGGAGTTACTCCTAAACCACATACAGTACTTGAATATACGTCCATCCATTTTCGAGCGTTTGTCCTCATACGGGTCGCAGGCGAGCTGGAGCCCATCCCAGCTGCCTTCGGGCGTTTTTAAAAAGACCTGCATGCATACGGACACGATCTCGACATGATATCAGCGTGGGTCTTTTATATGTAGGTTTGTCAGTGTTGCATTAAATGCATCTGGTGGCTCTTTTCTGTCCTCTGACTGTCTTGACTTCACCTTTGGGTTACAGGTTATTTTTTTCATGCACGTGTTCATGGGACATAAGGGGGTGGTGCTCGCCCTCCGAGGCATAGTAAGAGTACTTTAGATCTCGCCCCCTCCACTTCAAGCCCCTGTTACACTTCGATTCCAGGAACACTTAACATTACGTGCACACACACATGCACTTTAGCGGTCGGCGATGCTTTGTTGACAACAAGTTGGGAAACAATTCAAACGCTGTGTTAAATTAAGCCGGCGAGTGACAAAATCACTAACATAAACCGTTTTTTCTAAAACCTTATTTTTGCGATCAGATTTCACTCTAAGGGCAATAAAATTTCTCCAAGTTGATTTCATAAGCGTGACAGCAGTAGGGATTTAAAAAAACATTTTTAAATGTAGTTGGCTCTCTGGAGTGCTTGCCTACCTATGATGTGTGAAATTAAACAACCAAGTAAGTTTTATCTGCTTATTTCAGAAAATATCTTTGAGTTGTTCTGCAATTATGTAAATTACTCCCACTGTTATATAACAGAGGAGCTCATTTGCATAATAACCATGACATGTTCAGCTAGGAGGGGTCAAAGATCCAGAGACACTTTTCTAGCAGACTCCAGTGTCTTAAACACTGTTATGTAGAAACGCCCACAACCCACACAGGTGTGACGACCCTGATGTCATGTTAAAGCCAAAAGGTAAGCAGAACTGCATTGCATTTTGTGGTGATATGTCCATTCGCCACATGCATGTTGCTTCCAAGAGTAAAAATACTTTTATTGTCTTTATGGATGATCGTTTTTTTTTGCTCACCGTGTTTTTGCTCTGCCCGCCCCCGGTCATCAGATAACGAAAGCTGTACTCGCCATTGGCCCAGGTGTATATGGGGCAGGGCTACGTGGCCTGAGACTCGGGCAGCCCCTTAAAACAGGAAGACAAGAAATATAATTCTATATTTATAATAAAAAAATATATTATAATATAAAATATATATACCACCAAAAAAAATAAAAAAAATAAAAATATATATATATATATATATATATATATATAAAATATAATTTAAAAAAAAAAAAAAAAAGCATAACATGTCTCCCTTAAGCAATATCTGTTTACAGTATGTATGGGCACTTTCAGGAAGTGTGTTTCCCCACAGCGTCCTGACTGTAAAACAAATAAGGTGAGAGGTCGCTACTAAATGACTCACCCCAGAGGACGATAAGGACATCAAATAAACAAACACACACATATAAAAAATGTTTTTATCTCTCCCTTACTATGGATTGTTTATCTGCGTAACTGTGTGTGTAAATTTGTGTACAGTACGTGTGTCTTGTCTTCCTTTCGAACCCAGTTGCTTACCAAAACAGCAGCACCACGGAGGCAAGTAACCGGTCTCTCATATGAAAGAAAGAGTGTCTTAACACATGTTATAAAGGTGTTCCCTTTGCGGGATTAAAGATAACGTTGTCGTTCCACCATGTTGTGTGTGTTTATGTTATTAGTTTCACAAAGCCTTCCTCGATCCTTGCCCTATTTCTACATTTCACAATAACATTCAACTTTTGTTTAAAACTTCACTCTCACTTGGCATAAACATATTGGTAACATTGTTTAATATTGGGCCGAAAATAAAGCGATCCTCCCTAATGGACGCCTCCCCCTATCGGCAATGGGGTAAATTAATTCCCTTGGCTACTATTTGCGGGAATAGGCTATACACATTTTTAGACTAGTCTCGTCCGTGTGATCTCTATTTTGAGTATTTTATCACAATTGCTTTTCATTTTGATAATGATTGGAATACTAACTGAACCACATTAATCCTGATTAATTTAGTTTTTTTTTTTTAAAATCATTGCTGCTGAATCAAGCAAGTCACTTTTTTCTACCATTTTTTTTTTTTGCCTTGTGAAAATCCAGCACACACAAATGTTTTCTTTTTCATGCAGATTAGGGTTTTGATAGCAAACAGTGTATGATTAAACTTAAAAAAATGTTAGTTGAAAAATGTTAGTTTATGTGACCTTAAGGTAAAGGTTTGTATAAATAACAGAATGATAATGACCTAAATTCAAAAGCATTGCCTTTAATTATGATTTTAATGTTCATCACAGACCTGGGTTAATGTCTTTCTTTACCATTTCGCCATCTCTCAGTTTATCTCTCTCATCACTCATGCGCTATTGCAATTCGTAGTGTCCAACTGAGTTACTGAAAACCTTCTTGTGTGAACAGGATTGGAAGCGTGATTATTTCCTTATCATCATCATTGCCATCTCTCAGCTTGAGCTTTACACTGTGATGCATGTTCAGCAAGGTCGTGTGGAGCAAACATTGTTTTGAGACATGTTGGCTGGATTACTCGTGGGGATGTTTCCGAGTGGTACAGAGTTACTTTTGGAGGGGTGCGACTGTGTTAACAAAAGGGTGAATCATCCCGCCGTTAGCTTGGACGCCTCCCTACCGGGCTCTCTTGTAAATATTTGAGAGGGACTGTTGACATGAAGATAACACGGACTAATGCACTTACGGGCCAGGAAATCAAGCAATGGCTCTCAAACTGGGGTCTGGGGACCCCTTGGGGTCCTCGAGCTGTAGCTTGGGGGTACGCCAAAATAATTTGCAATAAATTATAAATTATATTGTATCACTAAAAGTGCATACCCACAATGGATATTAAAAAATGCAGTTCTATGATATAAAACAAAACAATTAGAGAAATATAAAGCTTTTCAAAACCCTTTCCACCATTAATGTGACCTACAACCTGTACAACTCAATTGAATTTGTAAAAAAAAAAAAAAAAAAAAAAAAAATATTTTCGCGATTACATTTTATCGTGGCAAAATACAAATTTGTTTTCATAACGATTAAAACTTTTTTTTGCCAGATAAAATTAAACTATGTACTCATAATGTTAAAAAATATTTCTTCAAAGAAAACAAAAATAATTTGCTTTCATAACATTATCAATTTAAAATAGGCATTTTTTCTATGGCAGTTTTGTGGTACAAATGGTCAGGTTTAGGGAGTAACAGACTACATGTAACGGGATTACATAATCAGAATACAAAAAAAAGGTAAATGTGTTTCATTACAGTTACAGAAATAAAATGTAATCAAATTACAGGTACATTTATTAAAAATTGGGATTATTTTGCAGGATTACAATTTTTATGCAGGGAGAGAATGGCTGTTGATTTTGATTAGTACCGATTGTGGCAGTCCAAACTGAAAAACGTAGTTTGACACCCGCCAAAGCCTTTCGGGTGCCATGTTCACTTGGATGAGCAGAAACGGTGAAAAGGACAAGGAAAACATTTTCCATTCCAGCACGTTGGTGTTTAGTTTGAGATTATATCAATATAGATAATAAGTGTCTACAAGCTGCTCTCAGGCTTCCATTTGGAGATGGGTCGCTGCCTTCATGCCTGTGTCTCCACGGCAACAATGCACACTCAACATCTTAAATAGAGCACAAGACTGGTGCAGGATAGTTATTTTTATACTCGCATTGCTGGCCTGTAAATATGAAGCATTGCTGTCACTGCCACTTCACGCACAGAAAGATATACAGTACGCTCACGGACCACTTCATTAGATACACCTGCACAGTGTACACGCATGGCGACTATGGAGTCAAATTTTCTCATTTTTCTGCTTTTCGATCAATGTTGGCAAATGCCCGCTTTTTGGATGTATTTAAAAAATTATCCTCAGTATTGTGGTGTGGGGTGCAGGGGCGGTTTCCGCTATGGGCAATATGGGAAGCCGCCCAGGGCGGCATTCTCTGGGGGGCCGCATTCCAGTTAAATTAAATTCAACATTTTCTTGAAGTTACCACACACATTTTTAAGAATAATGCATTTACTGTAAATATGCTAAACAGAAGATTTGCTGCTTTGGTTGCCATTGTTGTATTTGTTTTTTTTTTGTTTTTTTTTACAGGAAAAAAATGCTGATTGTAATCTCTGGGTTCAATGCAGAAGTACAAATAAGAAGTATATCATTTAGTAAATGTAAGAAATCATTTCAAGCACTGAGATTAGCCACAGAGGAGTTGTTCGCTCAGCAAATTCCAAGACATTTCCAATGTCAATTTAAAGCTTTTCTGTTTTGCATCATAGCCTGTAGAAATAAACTTAAATATGAGCACCGTCACTTTACACTATTCGATGATGACCTCCGTGCACCCGCCAGAGCAGCTGAGGAACATCTCGCGCTGACGTCGAAACAGAGGAGTCGTCATAAATCCACACTTTCCAACGTGCATGGCCGGCCGGCAGCACGGTATTATGAATAGTTGCTATTCTGGAGTGTTCTCTTGGCAGACGCCGCGAGCTGCAGTGTGTGGCCTCTACGCAAAAAAACATCAGTTTCACAAAAAGCTCTCTAAATTAGCTTTTATTGCCATTCCGATGGCTGACTCATCACGCTAACGAGGGCTTCCCTTAGCTCCATCTTTTCTCCCTCTGAAAGCCAACTTTCAGATATAGGGAAGTCTCTCCAAAACATATTTTGCACTTTTAGCGTAAGTTATAGACCAATACAGAATGTAAGGTTAAGAATAGGCACCAGGATATTTCTGGGTGGTAGAAAGTGAGGGACTACTGCTGACCTAAATTAAAACAATGACAAAAAGCTGTAGTTTTGGGGGCTGCACCGCAAAATATACAACAAAAGGTTTAGTTTTTTTAAATTTCCTTTAAAAAAAAAAAAAAAAAGACAAACATTTTTTTTATTTTTTTTTAAAATCCGGCAGAACCTGTGGGTGAGGAGGATAAATCGAGTGGCCGTTGTAAATAGTTGTACAGAGGAGATAGCAAGGTTGACTGAGGCAGAGGGACCACTTCATAAGAGACAGACTGGGAACAAAACCTCCATCATTGGGTTTGTGGAAGACTGTGGCATTAATCAAGCGATTGTCGCCTTCTTAGTTAGATTACAGGGAAACAGACACTTTAGCATAGCATCACAGATTGTAAATCAGACAGAATCAGTCACCAAAAGATGAGAAATGATGGTATTATGCTAGCCTTGAGGGCGGCTACATCAACAATGACCAATGTTAAGGCATTTTTTTTTATTTCTATATTCTGAATTAATTAGCCAGTCCCTCAATGGTCATTTTAACTGTCTAAAGTACCTCATGTAGCATCTTATTTTTGACCGACACGTCACACATTCAAGAGAAGAAGACTTCCAGTATCATGCCACAAGAAGAAAATCATGAATTCAAGCCATTTGCATCTTGTGTCCTCAAGTGCGCTCCCTTGGTCAAATGACGTGAAAGGGTTTGTTTTCTAGTGGCCCACCAGAGATTGCTTCGGCATTTGCCACCTAGAAGAACGTGCAACATCAATGTGAATATTGTCCTACAGTTGCTTTCTCTTTGTAATACATGAACTAATCCATGCTCAAGTATCTCCTAAATTTCATGCATGTACGTCAGTGTGTTTATACACTCTTTGGACACACTGTTTGGCGAAAAGCTAGTTTCAATCCCCTCAAAGCTCTTTTGTTGTGTGTTGCAGAAATTCCATCAGGAAATCATCCGCTTTGGTGGCACGACATAGCCATTGTCCGTCCCTGAGACATGAACTTGAAACACGCACGCAACCACAACAAGCGCTTGCCACACCTGACTGATAAGGATGGACTGAGTATGTGGGCATCTCGGCACTTTCAAGCTTCCACCTGTACCACCATCAACATCATCGTCGTCCTCATGAGCAGCAACCCACATCGTAGTAACCTTTAGATAGTCATCAAACGTGATTGCGTTCATTAATCATGGATTTGCTGTCATTCCAACATCTGTTGGATAATATCAATACAATTATCGAATTTTGATTGATTAATTGAAAATGTAGTTAGCAAGTGAGAATATGCTTGCAAACATGATGTAATGTACAGATGTGAAGTGATAAGGAGCATGCAAAAAAAGCATGCAATATCATTTTATAACATAGCAGACCATCACAAGTACAACACTGCACAACATAACAGTACTGAGGTAGTATTGTAATAGTACTGTAGTTGTCATAGTTCATTTTTGTACTGCGCAGCATACTATACTACAGTACAAAACAAGTACCTGTACTTGTACCTGTCTAACCACAGTTCGCTATTAACAAATTCAACTATTCACGTTTTCTTCTGTGGAAACTATTCCCAGTTAGTAGCTGAAAAACCTGATTAACTCGAACCAATTTGCAGTTTTTCTCTTCTTTGTAAAACATTCTAAGATGGGCTGGGACACATTAATGGCAATTTAATTCATTTTAACAGGGAACATTGATTTGATATACAAGTTTGGTCACAGAATGAATTAAATTCATAAGTCAAGGTACGGCTGTATTTTATAAAAGATGGTGTGGCATAGAAGAGTAGCATCGCATAGTATAGTATCATACTCAAACATGAGCATCCAAACATGATTTTCTGTCCTGTTTCACCAAATGTCATCACATGTCCTACAAGCCTTGAATATACCACCATACAGCTGTGGTGCGTTCAAAGACTATCGGGGTATGTAGGCTGCTGCTGATTCTTTCACACCAAAATGGCAACATAGACACCAACATACACCTGCCCCCACACACACATTCCTTCCATGACATAGTGCCGGCTAAATGGACGGCTCAGGTGTTTCTGCCTTTGTAGTTTGACAAACACCAAGCAAGAGACAGAAAGTGAGCGAGACAGATGGAGAACAGCGCTGGAAGAGATATGATGTTTTCCTTTCTTCTGCCTGAGCTCTGAAACTCCATCTCTCTTTCATTGTCACTCGGCTCTTTTGTGTAACGCTGATGAGGCCCCTTTGACACCAAAGAGGTCATCCGGCTGATACCTGACTCCCATTGACGGCCTGGTAACATCCTTTCCATAACTCCCTTTCATTTCCCGACACAAGGCTCTCAAAGTTGTCTTTTTTCTTTTTTTTCCTCATTACTTATTTGAACGCAGAGGTTTTTATTGCAGCAGAGAACAGCGTGTTCTCTATGGTGTGGTGCCGTTGCAGTGGAGGCTTGTATGGTCTTGGGCTTGGGGCCTAAACTGGTTTATCCCACTAACCCTGACGTGGTAGAACACAATGGTTTCTCAAGGGAACTTAAATTGGGCCCCACACATGGAGTGGTGGACTACAAACACTCGAGCCCACTGTATGTTGCAGTTCAAACAGTATGTCTGAAGTAGTATGTCTACATCTTTATGCTCAAGGTTTGCCTTCATCCTTTCTTGTGGTTGCTGAAAGGTTCTTGCCATGGTTCCCCTTAAGAAAGGGGGAGCTGTCCAGGACTGACCTGCTACAAAGCTTTCCAAACGCATGGGATTAGAATGAATCCACAGACCACAACTGAGTCCATAAAAGGGCTTCAAGGAAAACACTGGGCTGACCGACACCTCTGATGGAGGATGCTGGAAGAAAATCTAAACTGACTCAAAGAATTGTTGGATTTTTATGGACCCTTTAAACTTTTCAATCCTACAGACCATTTAATTGATCAGAGAGACTGTTTAACCTGTTAGATTCCATGGACAATTAAACTGGTTGAATCCAATGGAACCTTTAACCAGTTAGATTCCAGATACTATTTAATGCATCCCAATGACTTTTTTAAACAGTTACGTTTCTAAGGATAATTGATTGGATCTTATGCACACTTTATCCAGTCGGATCCTGTGTACAATAGTTGGATCACATGGACCTTTAACCTGAGTGGATCTGACAGACCCTTTAACTGGTTGGATCCTGCTGACTATTGGAACATAAGGGCCCTTAAATTGATCCTATGGAACCTTTAACTAGCTGGATCATATGGACCCTTAAGTGGATCCTGCAGACCCTTTAACTGAGCTGGAGTTTACTGACCATTTAATGGATTCTACTGACCCTTTCACCAGTTGGATCCTATGAACAATTTAATCAGTTAGATCATATGGACCCATAAACCGGGTGGGTCCAATGGACCATTTAACTGGTCTGTGAGTCGGATTGTGTTGAGCTAAACAATACCTAAACATATCGGGGGGGGGGGGGGGGGCAAAGTCGAATGTTGCTATGACCAAGGAATATTGGAACAGCAAGTCCCAACCGGTTCCTGTATAAGCAGGTACACAACTGCTTTAGACTGAGAAAAACATTTTTATCTGAAAAGCTGGAGTTTTCTTACCCTTTCTTTACTTTAACAGCGTTTTTCTCATCTCCAGCCTGACTGAAGGACAATAACAATCTCTTGCTAAGTGGTCCTGGAAGATGTTTCAATAAACATTTTGTTTCCTTAAAACTGTGTTGCCTCTGTTTTAGAGAAACATTATGCACTAAAAGGCCAATAGCGACACGTCGGCCCGCCGCCTCTTAGCCCTACATTAAGCAGCCCCTCTTCTTTCATTTGTCTCTCCTCCTTCCATCCCCATCTCTCAACAATTTACATCCAGAGGTTGAGAAGCAGCTGGACAATAAAAGCAGCTTAAAAGACTCACTCCTGCAATGTTTACATTAGTTGGCCCTAAGCAGCGATGAAATTGAACAGTAAAAAGGTCGTTTGTGTTGCTCGCTGGCCAGGTTGCGTCGACATTTATCTCTCGCTGTCATAGTGCAAATGTCTTTCAGAAAGTGCAATGTATCCTCGAGGACCGACTGTGAGAGCTTTTAGGACGAGCTCGGTACCTCTCCTTTCAAGCATTAACTTAAAAAAAATAAGCACTTTAGATTTCATTACTGTCTGGAGTTGAAAATGTTGCCAACATATTTTTAACGGGAAAATTTTGTAAGAAAAAGGCTTTTGTGGAAAGTCCCTTAATTGCCTCATTTAGCAAGAAGGGTCATATCTGTGGCCAACAAAGAAAGTAAACAAAAAAGCCATTAGAACTCACAGTATATGTAAAGCGGTGGTGTTCAGTTACCCCGACGACAGATAGGGGGAAGGACCTATTAATTAGGTAGGAGGCCTTTGTTTGCACAAAAGGTTTTGAGTGACATAATATTATTTTTTACTAATATGGGACAATTCATGTCAAGTGAAAGTGGAATCGAAAACAAAATAAAAAGTTGCAGAACCATGAAGCTCCCGGCACCATAAACGGACACATACAACACTGGGCAGTGATCACGTGTCAGATTCTACTGGAACAACATTCAGCGTTAATTGCTTTCAATTAAGATCATCTTTAAAACTCTGGAGGGAACACATTGAGAATGAGGTAAGCTGTTGTTGTATGCTGCTGTTTTGGTTAGCCATGCAATTAAAATGGACTCCGCAGTTAACTTTTAAATGTATGAGAAGGACAGCGTCATGCCGAGCTGAAATGTTTATGGTTATTTTTTCATTATACTTCTTATGTAAGGGACACAACTTTTTTTTTTGAAAACATTTTGCCCCGTGGCACCATGCTGACAATCAAAGGTCCGTCTTGGTACTATGTCAGACTACTTCTTGTCTTGTGGGGGGGTCTCACATTAAACAAATTGGTTCAGATGTTATGTGTCATATGAAAAAGTTGAATGGCGTCCACTTGACTCTGAATGACCTCTCCTGTTCTAGATTTTAGGTGCGGAGTCCTAATTATGTCTCCGGTGGGTGTCCCCCCTGTGGGTTGTCGGATTAATGGTGAAACGACTTCACCAAGCAAGAAAAGTTTAGTTGCCTCGATATAACGTTTGTGGATTCCCATGATTTGGATGACTCAAGATTACACAGACTTGAGTACCAGGCTTTAGTGGCAACAGTTTAAGGAATGCCCTTTTCCCAAGGAAAGCTCCATGAAAGTGTGCTTGGATTTTGACTGAGACACCTTAGGGATGAACTAGAGACTCTCTTTCAGTTCAAACACCAGTAACTTCAGAAATTGGATAAGAATTTCCACAGACAAACTCCCAAAAATGTATTTTCATAAGAGCGGGAGCTGCTATTGTTACAGAAATAATACAACAAATGATAGGGAACGCTAGGGAATGTTCAAACTAGGGCAAAACAAATCCTCGCCTCTCACCCGCCCTATCTTCCCCTGGCGTGACAGATGAGCTCAATGCACTTTCTGTTAGTTACATGATTTTAAAGCATAGTTGCACGTTTACTACAGTCACCCCTGGGGGACGTGTGGCTGTTACATGGCCTCGCTACAAGTAATTAAAGTAGCAGATACAGCTTATAGCTCGTTTACACTGACCATTTGTTGGAAGACATGTGGAACACATGTTCCACCCCTTCGCCGATTAAAAAAAAAAAAAAAAAAAAACACTTTAGAGAGGTTTCATCCTTGTTCTTGATTATGACACACTTAGAAACACACCACTAATCTACTTCATCTAAGGAGAAGGAGGCATTCCCTGTCAACAAATCCCACCAAAAACATGATTTCATCTGCGCACCTTTCAACAAGGATTACTTCATGTACACACGGTGATAACATGTATAAATATGTAGTGCATGCGTAACGAGGCCGGGTCGTCAAGTCTCGCCTCCGCTCTATTTCTTTAAAATGTGTCAAACATTTACCGTTAAGTTGTTGTGTACCACTTGTAGATTGTCATTACTTGGAGTAGCGTTAGTACTCCATCAAAGGACAAAATGTGTGTCTCATGGGGGACTTTAACACAGTGTGATATCACTGATAGAAGCTGGGGACAACATGTAGCAAGACAAAAAGTATGCCGTTTAAAAGCCGTTCTTACTGGGACCAAACATGGAAGCATTAGGGTGAGAGGTTTTGTTTTGCTTTGCTTTGTCGGTTAGTTAGTCAGCGGCATTATGTAATAACGACATAATCAAACTCCATGGAACACATCCTTCATGTGTTGAGCAAATTGGTGCAAATCAGGATAGAAATGCAGATTGCGGAGTTTCTTCACTTCACACACAGCGCTCCCGGTAATCAAGAAAGGTCCGTCCGTCTATTTCTAACATCTGTTAGGTAGTCTGTTAATTAACATATAGACAAACAAACAACAGACAGTATACGGTGGTACCTCAACTTATGAGTGACCCAGGAAGCTCTTTATTGCCATTCACAGTTGAAATTTACTGAAAAAAAACTAAACGTATAACAAAGGGAATTACACATTGATTATTCAACCTAAATTTGCCTCATGAAAGTCCACTAGCTTGATGCCAACACAAAATGGGAAACGCCATAGATGGAACATTTGAACAGCTTTTATTTGAAGACAAATAGTAGCAACACATGTAGAGAGACAATAGAAACCCACAGGCACATATTCTTTATCCTCTGCAAAACCGATCAATATTACGCAGCTTGTGGTTGTCTTCTGTGTGTTATCATCATGTGTGGGATGTCTATGTATTATACTACCCCCGGTGGCCAAGGCATGCAATCCAGGCACACAATGCCCATTGAACTCGTTCATGAAATCATGATGCACAAACAGTTTAATTCTTTACATTCCATTTTGGTTTTGCTATCACTGTGTGTTTTTATTAAGCACAATACTGAACAGTGTTATTTTCCTTTTTTAAAAAACAGGATACAAACATTTTTGCTGTTTTTTTTAGGGGCCTGAAACAGATTAAAATCATTTTCATTCATTTCAATGAGGAAAGATGATTTGAAATACGAGTGTTTTGAGTTATGAGGGTGGTCAACCGGCACATCTACAAAGAGATGCTGCGGCATTTGCTTCGTTCAGTGTGACAGATGAGGCGAGAATTGTGGCGGGACAACTGGTGGCTGCTCACAATGCCCTGAGCATCTGACAGTTCCTCGCTGAGAAGAACATAACCGTGCTGGAACAAACCCCCTACTCATCCGTCCTTGCTTCGTGCAATTTTTTATTTTTTGCCCGAACTCAAGGGGTCATCAAGGGGACCCGTTTTGAAGATGTTGCCGACATCAAGGTGGTTGTGACAACTGTCCTGTGGAGGATCCCGGAACAATCCTTCCAGGAGTTCATGCCGCTGTGTTAGAGAAGGCTGGGAAAGTGCGTTCGACTCCAGGTGGATTACTATGAAGGGGAACACTTGTAGTCTGAATTAGAAATGTTCTGTATTTTTTGTGACTTCAGTCCTGGAACCTTTCTGACACACCTCATATACTGAATTTATTCATATATAGCACTGCTATTTATTTCGTTCTCTAGCGCTTATACAAACATGGACAAAACTGGTACCAAGCTTTCTGACGCTGGGCAGCACATTTCACTCCAGAATGCTTTTGATAGTATTGAGATTTCTTTACACCCAGCACAGGTTCAAGATACCGTGTGCCAGATTAAGCAAAGCGGGCAAAGAGCAAAACTGAGCCTGCCGTTTGTTCAACAGTAGGTACAGTGTTCTTTTCTTCCTTCTCAGGCACAATTGCTGGTACCTTTTTGTTGAAGAATGAAAAACCCACAATCATTACTGGAATAACTTGACACTGATGAGACTGGAATTTGCTGAAATGCGTCTTGACGAGCCACAATGCAACTGGGACAATGTTCTCAAATAGACTTTCAGCATGTACCAAGAATTTTGTCTGTGTGTGTATATGGACTTGTTATTGTTGATACAGGAATAGCTGTTTTGCTACATACAATGCTGCTATTTACATTCAATTTTCTTATCTGTAGAGCAGTGGTTCTCAAACCTTTGACATTGAGTACAACTTAATTTTTTTTCTTTAGCCCTCCAAGTACCACCACCATTAACATACAGCACAGTAGCATAGTAGGCCCAAGTGTTCTAAATAAATAAATAAATACATACATACATAGATAAAAAAATAAAAAGTAAACAAATTAATTAAATTAAAATAAAAACCGAGGGAAAGGTTTTTCCTAAAAAGTACTTTTTATATCATTGTAAACCACTGCGACATTATGCAGGGTTTGACCATTTAAATATTGGAAAAATAAAAAATATATATATTCAATGCAAATTTATTGTACGAAAACGTTCAGTGCAAATTAACTATACTTAGGCATTGATTCTTTCATGTACTACTGGAAAGAACCCAAGTATTCATACCACACTTTGTAAATGACTGAATATATCCTCTCTAGCAGTGATTCTCAGTTTGCCATCCACATCTGCATACAGTATATAGTCACTACAGTTGTCACCCACACCACACTGCTGTTCTTATTCTCAGCGTTATTACCTGATTTTGTAAATAGGTACAGAGATATTTTTAAGTTCCTTCATATTATTATTATTATACTGTCCAATTCACTGCTGTAAAACTAGAATTTTCCCATTGTGGGACTATTGAAAGTTTCGTCAATTTCCATTCATTGCAAATCAGTTCATTATTTCAACCATCTGGGTCATATTATAACAAGACGAAACAGAAGCATGCTACACAATGTCCGATACTGCAGTCCAGACCAGTCCTTAATATACAATACATACCACACGTTAACAGGTAAAAATTAAGACGAAATAACCTAGTAGAAAGTCAAACCAAAACATCACTCCCCACTAATAATTTGCATCTTCATCAAAGTGCACGCACAGCTGCAGGTTAAAAAAAATAAAGGACGGAGGCTTATTGTGGCTGAGACATCCATTGGCATTGAGGATAAAAAGTGGCAGAGTGACAACGGGGGACAGGAGGCCGTCACCACAGCTGTTTTCCCTCTGTGGAGCTTCACCATTAACACTGACACAGTCGGACCATGTAAAAGGTAACCACTGTGATAACATGATCCAAACTTTTGGGGGGAAAATGTTTAAATCCCTATCGCTGCATCTCACCCCCACAGTGGCGAGTGACAGCTCCCTTCAGATGTTGTGCACCCTCAAGGCAGATAAGAGCCTGTCTGAGTGCTACTTGTTACAGGATGAAGCCACCCTCATGGCACACGCATGCACTCATCATTCTATCTCCCCGTCTCATCTCCTTGGGCACCCGCCCTAACCAGAGTGCCTCGAGACAGCTCTCCAATGATGAATGGCAAATCAAGTGGCGCTTGGAGGTGAATATGTCGCACAAACTCGTATTTACATCTTGGGCTGTAACGCAACCCCCATGGGCCACTCATGCGATCCCTTTGTGTCTCACACACACACACACACGAAGGTGAGAGGTGGCTTACCTAACCACTGAGTGAGCGAGCACACTGCATCTCCAAGTTGAGCTTTATTCCAAGTCAGCTAAGTTGTATTATTATACGCACGGGAATTTGCCTAATATTCTGCACTATGCACATATTAAAGATGCAAATGCTTATATAAAAATGGAACAACTCACAGAACTTCCAACTTTCTAAATGTCATTGTTTGTACTAGCTGAATTTTATCATAGTGGGCACAATGCAATGGAAATTTAATATAGTTCAAATTGATACAAACTAAAATTAACACTATATAATTGTTACAAACTATTGTACAAATATAAATTTAAAAATATGCATGTAAATGAGCTCAAGTTGCTTTTATTTACTTCAAGTCATTATCTTTAGGCGTTTTTCAGTAGCTCTAAATTATCATGTGCACACATTTTTTTTTAAACATTTAATATTAATAAACATTTAGAATTACAAATAACTATACAAAAATTATTTTCCGGGAAAAAGGATTAGGTTATTCTTTATTTCAGTGCTTGTGCTAGCTCAATTACATTGAAATGTGGACATATAAAATGGATATACATATTTAAAAACACAAATTTATAATTGATAGAAAAAAAAAATGTTGGAAATATTTAGAAATGAAAATGTAAATATTTCAACTATAAACAAATCATTTAATTCCAATTAAAAACTATAATTAAAAAGATTAGACATTTTAATTTAAAATTCATTCATTCATTGAAACGTAGATAACTCAAGGCACCTAATGTTTTAAATCTCAAGTCATAAAACAAATAAATATTGTATATATTAGCTCATTATATGAAGAAAACTTTTTTTTTTTTTTAAATTCACTTCAGTTTTATTGATATAGCTCCAAATCACAACAGACGTCGTCAGGGGGCACTTTACACCTAGAGCCGGTCAAGACCAACTGAACCCCACATGAGCAAGTGCTAGGCGACAGAGGGAAAGGGGGGGGGGGGGGGGGGGGGGGGGGTGGAAAACTACTCAGTGTGGGGCGGCCGTCTGCCTCGACTGATTCGGTTAGACAGTAGAAAAGAAGGGAGAGACAGGAGGAAACATGGAACAATCCAATTATCAGCAGACGTTCTATTTGTGTATTAAAAGCAGAAGAACAAACAAACATTACACTGTATGAAACTAGTTGGTGAATTGACTTTTGTGTAACGGTGCCAGCAGAAAGTAGTCATGAACGACAACAAAACTATATCTAGTGTAAATACAAGTTGATTTATTAGGGATGATGCTCCATGATAAACAAAAGTGGACAAGAACATTTACAGTACATTTCCCTATCATGGGTCATTCAAAGTTCAAATCCCAACAGCTGTGCTTCACAAATGTAACATTAGAAAAGTATTTGTCGGGGGGGGCGGGCTCAGACCGTGTATATTGCCAATTGCCTTGGTAAATGATCAGTTTTTTAGTTTTGGGTAACAACGTCCAAATATTGAGCCAATCTAATTGTTCCGCCAGCACTGGTAAACTGCCATGCAATCTAATGTAAGAAAGAACAAGCCTTGCCGTCTACAACAGAAAAAACTCCAACTAGACTGCAGCAAACTGAGGTCAGATGGTACAACGACACGCAAAAGACGACGACGGGTTACAAAAAAAATAAAGTATGAAAATTACGTGTGACTGGTCAGATGGGGAAAAGAGTGTGGAGAGGTAGAGAGAAATGTTGGTCAACATGGCAGAAGGGTCCCAGGGGTTAGTACACATCAGTAGATCTTCTTACAGTACATTTACAAAAGACATGAAATGGAGCGACCCCTCTTATTGTTCCTCTAACCAGGATAAATAACCTCAAAAGATATAAACTATACAACATTTCTACTCAGGTGATGGAACAAATGTGTATAAGGCTGGATGTACACTGCATGGTTCAAAAGATTTTTTTTTTTGCTCTCAAGTGGCACAATTTGAAAAAACAAAACAAAAACAAAAAACCATTGAATTGGATATCTTCAGATTGCATAGACCAGTGATTCTCAAAGTGTGGTGCTCCCTCTAGCGGTACACAAAAGACTCACTGCCAAAATACAGTCAACTTGTATTTAACTTGAGTTCAATAAATTTGCTTTTAAACTTTAACAACCGTTTCTTTATGAACATTTAGGTACATTCTTATTTAACTTTTAAGTACTGTACATTGTAATTGAATCTTCAATTGGAAATTGGACACTTTGACAACCTGCAGAGTAAATCCAGCCTAAAAAGAGTACAAGTTGAGCTTGAATGTAAGAGTGCAATGTCATGAATGCTAACCGTATGGGGCCGGTTTAACAGTCTCGCTGGGAAACTTCCTTAAGAGGCAATAACAAGGACATAAATGCCAGAGCACACATTTGTCAACAACAGGTACAGCTTATCCACACGTGTGCACTGAAATATCTGGACGTAAGATCTCATCGCTGGCCATTAAAATGCCAGTGTCCACATTTCTCATGTTTATCCTCAGTACAAATATAGCTTTTGTTTGTTGGTTTGTTTTCAGATAATGAATACATAGATACATCTTTTTTCGGGACAGTAAAGAGCTGTTATTTTAAGGTCCATTGTGAGAATTCATATTTCAATAAGCGCATATGGCTTCTAAACACGCTTACAAATTTTTTTTCAATACAATACAGTAGTATAAAGCTGTAAAAGAAAGGACTACAAAACCTTTTTGATCATATTGCTTGTGAATTTCCCAATAGTAATGAAAATTAGCTTATGCCGTACGTGTTTAAGAAGCATTAGAGGAAATTGATCTCTTTAAAAGTGATCGTCGAAAAAATGGTCAACAAAAAATTGGTGTGCTCTCTGAAATGTCATTTCTCGGTTATTCTTAAAAGGGAAGAAGAAAAAAAAAGAAAAAGAAAAAAAAGCCTTTTATATCTATTTCCTAAAAGCATTTTCACACATTTCACATGTACTCTAGTTCTCGCAGTTGTACATTAATATGGAACTTCACAATGTAAAAGGCAGATCCTTCCTTCATCTAAACGATAAAATCAAGAACATGTAAATGCACAAATATCGTGTGTACAATAAACGCTGCCATTTGTCTTCATGTGAGGGTTTGTCGCGTTGTCTTTGACGGGGCTCGCGCAAAGATGACGTAATGCTGCTGGACCTCAGTGTCTTTTCCCTTTTTGTGCGAGTGGGGTTTGGGGTGGTTTAAGGGGGTTAGTGGAGTGAGCCGGCGTGCCTCAATGAGCCTCGCGGACCTTGGCTTGCAGGGCGTCGCACGTCTTCTTGGCGTCGCCCAGCAACATGGCCGTATTGGGCTTGTAGAAGATGGGGTTGTCCACGGCGGCGTATCCCACGCCCAGCGAGCGTTTCATCACCACCACCTACAAGAAAACGGGAGCGGATGCCGTCACGGATGCCGATGTAGGACAACGGCGGTAAGCTCCGCCCCTCTTTTCATGGCCAACGATGCTGGATGTTGAAAATGAAACCGTTGAGATTTTTTGTAGTTGACGCTTTGGCGATGATAATCGAGTCGATGTCGTTTAATCGATGTCATTGAATATGTGATGGAATGCTTCACAATGTATCCTAGCGATTGTTGCAGTTTTATAAGATTATTTGTATTAAAAAACATTAAAACTCAGCACTCTATTTTGCAAACAAACAAATAACATTGCTGATAGATTGAATTGGATAGTTTGTATGGACAATAGTTTAGTTTCCATCTTGTGCAATATACTTCTTGCATGCTATTTATATAACATTTATATTTCCTATATCCACAACTGCTGCTGAAACGATGCAAATTTCCCCATTGTGGGACTGTGCGAATTATTTTTTTCCAATATCCGGAACAATCAAGTGTTATGGCTGTGACAAGTCAACAGTTAGTGATATCCGTAACATTTGGCAGCTCTGCAGATGCCTTTTCAGATGGGTGTTCATGGGACTTCGGTAGCACGGTTATTTGAAAAATATGCATGTCTATCCTCAGATATAACAATAGCATGTCTCATTTTAACAAAATATTTCCACATGCGTGAGGCACCATTGCTAGTTTGCTGCACCTGTTGATTACCGCGACACCTCCATGTTGTTAAGGCCACAACATGTGACTGGCGATTAATCAACTTCAAGCAAGAATTATTATTGCGCAGCGATAAAGTCGACTATTCTGTTCAACCCAGAGTTGAAACTGTGCGGGACGATTGATTTACAGTTGTACCTTGATTTACTTGTTCAATCCGTTCCGTGACAATGCTCCTAATTCAAATCACTAGTATCTCAGTCATTCCAGTTCAAAGACTCGCTGATTTTGGGTGATAATATAATCCCGCCTGTGGCAAAAATACTTTGTTGCCAGTTTGAGTGGAAAGGTTCAGGAAGGTTCTTCTCCGAAATGGCTTAGTCATGTTTCCCTTTGCAGACTGTTTAAAACAATTTTCCTAAACAGTGCATGCTCGTTGGTCCATCTGTGTGTGTGTCTTCTTGTGCCTCATGACGACCGAAATCAAACCAGTCTGTCAAAAACTGAGGACCCCTGTATTCATTATATTTGGGGATTGTATCCCTTTACAATTGAATTTGTTAATTTCTTTATAACAGAGCGAAAAGAAAGTTGAACATTGAATACGGACTTTCTTTTTACATACAGAGTATTATCCAACAATGGCGACACTTTCATTTCATCAAAGTTGCAGTAGCAAGCCACCTTTGCTGAAAAGGAGTGAAATTTGCCAAAAATTAAAAAAATGGCCAACTAGACGGTAATTTTTGTTTGTACAAAAATAAAAGTTTAGTGGCTCCTTTTTTGGGGGGGCACGGCATAGTCTTTCACTGCCCTATGTTAATGTATTAAAGTCATAACAATACTGAAAAACACTTATAGGCCATAAATATAAAACAATTCAATGAAAACCAATGAGCACAGCGGGAACTGAGCATGCCTTCTGCCGTGTGACATCGTATTCTTACGCCCCTATGCAAACTAGTTCATTGTTCGGAACCTCAAAACCTCGTATGTCGGGACCATGGTAAACAGAGTATCCCCTGTAATGTGGTTGCTGTATAATAATCACACAAAATAAAAGCACTTGCTGTAAAAAAAAAAAAAAAAAATTTTTAAATGACCGTACAAAAAAGAAATAATAGTAGTCAACGATCTATTTCTGCAGGCCTACCCTGTGGTAGCTAATTATTATTTTGTTATTGTTGATAAAATTGGGTAATCTTATGATTTTTGACTGTGGGGGGAGAAGGCTGCTCTGCGCAAAGAGTACCAATCCCAGAGCTTGAAGCAGCGCCATTCCACAGGGAAACAGTCACCTCTAATGGGATCACGATGGGACTGCACCTGGAGCCATTGCTCTCTCCATGTGTGCGTTTCTTGCAACATCCACTCGGGCCCGAGGACGTGAATGTTAAGATGGAGTGTGCGTGTGCCAGATGTGACTCACCTGCTTGGCCTTCCAGACCTCCAGCACGGGCATGCCTGCGATGATGGAGTTGGGGTCTTCCTGGGCGGCAGAGTTTACCGTGTCATTGGCACCGATCACCAGAACCAGGTCAGTCTCTGATTGGATACGCAAATTAATTTAAGTAAGTATTAAATCTATACTCTGCTCTAATTCCACCTAAAGTTTCCGCAACTCTTAGAACTAAAAAAAATAAAAATAAAATAAAATAAAAAAGTTCCTGAAACTTTTGTTTCTGGTATTTTCTGTAAAGATTCAAAACAGGTACAGTGTATGTTCAGAGCTGCAAAGTCGATCCCAAAGATTCCTGGATCATTGGAAAGTACAAGATTCTTGGACTGCCCCCTAACAGGGTCTTCTTTTGGCTTGGACTTTACCAAAGATTGCTTTTTTGGTGCTTGCAGTTCCTGGAATTAATACTTTCCAATCACATGTTCAGGGCTGAAGCCACCCTCAAGGGTCTTGGACCTCTTGAAAGTACAACCACTCTAGAGGTTAAGTGAACTCTAGCTAGGGATGTGAATCAAAAATCTGTTCTTTTGTTAAAACAGGTTCCCAGTAATTCGATTTCTAGGAATCATTTATCAGTTTGCGAGGCCGCGCTGACGCTCATTTCCTCAGATGTCTCTCTGGAGGATCTCCTGACTCTCTCTGAAGGTGGCAGTTTCTAAAAAGTAGGTTTCTATAATTGTGCAGAAAGTATTTAGCAAAACCAGGTCAAATATTCTTTTCTACAAAACAATTAGTATTTGATTTATGTCTGAATTAGTTTTGGATCAAGCTGAAAGCAAAAGGAGCACTATAAATATTCCCAAATATTAGTTGCCCAAGTCACAAAGTGGCATATATTGGGAAATTTATCCAGTAAAAAACTAACCAATACCTGCTGGATTAGAAGAGAGCTGATATCCTGATAGGAATGATGAAGATTAGATTTGACTGTACTCAGTCTTAATGTTTATAATTGTTGTATCAGTTGGACTTCAAAACTCAAACATTTCATTTTCAAAAAAGAGTGGAACTAGCCAATTTCCTAAAGCAGTGTGTAATCTTGTAAGATACACAAAAACTGCATTGAGCTGTTTGATCTCTTGAAATACTTTGAGAAGGACGTTGCCTACTTTCCTGTCAGCTCATCTTACCAGGGAAGTCTTCATTGATTTCATCCATCTCCAGGACAATGTCGTAAGGGACGCCGGCTTCAGCCAACAGCACGTTGAGCTGACCGGGCATACGGCCGGCAACGGGGTGGATACCAAACCTGCGGCAAAAAAATGCAAACACTATTTTTGATCATCATAAACAACATCATCGGCCAAAAAAAAAAAAAAAAAAAAAAAAAAAAAAAAAGAAAACTGCAATCAAGTGGGGGAAATTATTATTTGACCCCCTGCTGAATTTGTAAATTTGCACAGTTTCAGAAACAAATGGAACGTCTCCAGTTTTATGATTTTGGCGAAAGACAAAATAGTTAAAAATGTATATATATATATATATATAAACAAAACATGCACTACAAAACTTAAAAGTTATAAAATGTTGTGAATTGTGTATTTAATCCCCCACAAATTGGAATTCTGGCTCCCACAGATTGGCTGGAGTCCATGTGGCACACAGCTTTGGAAATTCAACTTATTTCTGTAACTCCTGATCTCAACTCGTTATCGGAATACATTTCTGACATTACAAAGAGGCGTCGGAAAGTTGTCAGGGCCAAGACTGCAGACCTGCCCAAGGCTGGAATGGTTTACAAAATCGGCAAAAGGCTTGGTGAGAAGGTGAAAACTACTGGGAGAGAAAAAAGATAAAAAGGGAGCAGCCTCAAAGTTCACAACTTACAAATTCAGTAGAGGATCAAATAATTATTTCCCGACTGTGTTAGTTCAGGGAGATGAGAATAAAGCAGCCATGTATTGTAACAGCAGTCGTCGTGTGTATTGGGATTAACTCGCATTAGTTTGGTGAGTTTAGGCAGGAGAGTGGAGGTGAGTGGAGGCGGCCCGCAGCATCTGGGACATATTAGCGGCGGCTGGGGATTGAAAAAGACACTTTGGACACAGTCGACGCGAGGGAAGTGAGCGTGAACTTCCTATCGTACTACAGGACACCGGGACTGTAAGATTAAAAAGGGATTACAGTCATTAAGAATTAGAATACAGTCAATGCAAAGTAAAGGGGAGGGAACATGCAAACCCCCCCCTTCTCTTGAACTCTGACCACCCACTTTCTCTGTAATCAAGTACAAATGCTCGAAGTAGCTTGTAAGCAGCAGCTGCCACCGGCACCAAACAACAGAGGTGGGATAATTACACGGGCTTCCGCTCAGCCTTTCCTCATCCATCCTTCTTATGCTTGTCCTTTATTGCTGCATTTGGACATTTGACATTCGGTCAACTTCATCCATCGACACACGAGTCATAACCTGCCCATTTTTCTTCTTTTGCCTTGATGCAATTTTCAGTAATTGACCCCATTTGCAGCACATGAACACTACAGTTTTACTGGAATTCATTCAAAAGTATTGACCGCCCCAGGGTTCCGTCACAATTACTACAAACATTAGCTTATTTCATGTTTTATTGTAATATAATTTTTACTGCTGACCACAACAAGGATGGCCCGTGAGGAGCCAAAAGCTATAGCGGAGTGAACCTTTCCAAGTGAAAAATAACAGCCTGGGTGGGGTTAGGAACTTACTGGACATCCTTGCCAGCATCTTTGAGATTCTTTACCAACTCGGCGATGGGGTACTGTGCCTTTGCAGCACAAAGACCATAACCTGCAAGAAATAGTGAAAAGATTTCAAAACTAGGCTTATTTTGTGAAAGAAATGAAGGTGCCACAACAGCAACAATATCCACACATCATTGGTAATTTATGAAAAAATAATCGCTGCCGTAGTTACAGCGCAATGATGAGTTTTCATCTGGTATAGGAGACACTACATGTTACCAGAAATCCATGTTCATTGATGAACAAATTGTATCCCACAAAATGAAACACTCAATTTCTAATAGAAAACTCTTCCCAACCTTTGTGATTAATGAAATTCGTAAGAAAGAAAATCAATAAGTAGTGGGATCCAATAAAAGAGCTGTATCCAAAATTCTGCCTCTACTAAGATGATACTTAGTTTTAATTCATAGGTTATTATTGCTGATTTAGTTCACAGTGGTGTACAACTGCACTCAATAGATAGTCAGGGGTCTATTTATATTAGCAGCAGCACGATTGACAGTTGACGTCGAGTATAAACCCTCAGTCTGATCAGGCTGTTGTACGTATTTAACACCAATGGGTACATTTTTAAAGTGGGATCCTCCGGCTGACCCTCCCGGCCCCTCACCCGCTGCGACTGCGTTTTACAATCCCACAGAATGTGCTAATGCAAAGTGTGCTGTGAGCTAAAGCGTCCACTTTAAAAGAAAAAAAATAACCTTGCCGGCTTCAAAAGAGCTCCCTGCCAGTGGTCACGTGTTGCCAAAGCAGCAATAAAAGTGAGATGTTGGCGCAGAGGTTGAGAGTGTAGAGTTGGCTGCTGTCAGGGCAGGTTAGTGAGCGGCTGCTAACTGACTAACAGTTAGCCAGTTGGGGCCATAGCAGCTCAAGTCTGAATGTGCTTATTATGGGTTTATTTTGTTCCCGTTTGTTCGATAAAGCAATTGAAATTGCCCCGGCGGCTGAGTCTATCCTTAACAACTAGTGGCGGCATTACAATATGTTGTAATTTGTAGTGGTTGGCTATATTAAATTAGCTAACATTGAGGGTAAGTGGTACAGAAAAGGGATGAATGGATGGATGGATGATACCTTGTGTTGGCAATCGCATATGTACTGTTGTGGTACAAAAGTTATGCTTTACATAAGACATCGTACTGTATCCCCCTTATTTTTTTAAAGTGTGAAATTATCTCAAACTGCACATTCTGTCGTTCACGCACTTTTTCCCCCTGGCTCGCCACCTTGTTGTACACCGAGTGGTATGTGAGCACGCAATAAGTTTGTGTAGAAAAATTATCACTGGTATGAAGCTTCGAGGTAGAAATTTTCCTTTGAGTTTTTTTTTTTTTTTTTTTTTTTTTTTTAATAATCGAATTACAGTGCCCCAGTACTTTTGTCTATAGTGAATATTAATCATGAAAAATTCTAATAAACTCACTCATACTACCAGCAAAAAGTTGGCATTGGAGCTACCATATTTCTTCAAATAGTGCCCAGCATTCAACCGCATACTTTTCCCAGGCTCTTTTGGTATAACAGTGCTTGTCCTCATTAGGGTCGCAGGTGAGCTGGAGCCTATACCAGCTGACTTTGGGTGACAGATTCACAAGAAACTGGTTACCAGACAATCGTACAGCACATGAAGACTAACAAGCATTCGCACTCACATGGACAATTGAGTTTTCAATTAACATGAATGCTGTTGGATTGTGGGAGGAAGCTGGAGAAAACATGCAAACTCCACACAGTAGGGCCTAAGCTGAGATTCGAATCAAGACCCTCAGAACTGTCAGGATGTGTTAAGCACTAACCCTACCATGCTACTGGTCACTATGTCATACACAAAAAAATGGTGCCGATTTGTTGCACTTATTCTTTATCACAACGTCAAAACCCCCACAAACACGCCAAACGCTCTAGTGGTGTTTACGACGCCTTGTCACAACGACCAATCAGAAACCATCGTGCTTGCACATGCCAATAAAACGGATGAGAGTTTCCAAAACCAGGGGGGGGGGGGGGGGTGGGGTAAAAAAAACAAGACAAAAGAAACGAGTACATTATTCTGCGCTTTTGTTCTCTTTCTGCTTCAAACATTCCACATTTCAGAGAAAGAAAAAAAAAACACCTAAAAAAGGAGATGGGCCAGACAAAGCATGCAAATCACGTTTATTGAGCAAATTCTTAATATTTTCCCCAGATGTCAATCAGGTGAGGTGACAGACGGCTGCAATTGCTCTCAAATGGTCAAAGTGGAAACATGAGGATGGACTAAAAAGGCAGCACTCTGCAGTCAAGTGCTGATTACTGCTGCAGAGAAAATAATCAGCCATTTGATTATACAGTGTTCCGGCAATTATTACATCAGGAAAAGCAAAAATTTACCACTGAATACTTTGCATTGCAGCAGAATAGAAGTCAACCTATTTAAGTTAAAGATGCATACAAAAAAAGACTAAAAATATTTTATGTGATAGCTTCGCTGACCTCTAAGCAATTGTGACAGTCCAAGTGTCTTTGACAGGCTTTATTATGATTATTCTAAATTCTCATATTTTGACAAATGTTGACTTTTGCAAATATTTCTGGAATTCTTTTTTTTTTAAATTATTATTCATTGAAAAGATGAAAAACAAATAAACCATTTTTCCACCACGCCGTCCAACTCAGACTTTATTTTGGCCCCTTTTTGGTCAGGCTGACTGATATGATCCTTGTTGACCTCCATTAGTTACAGAAAAGTCAAATCATAGCGCAATATTATACAGACACATACAGTCAAACAAAATTATTCATAACTTCCTCTCTTCCAGCTGGAAATTACAAGACTGGCAAAACTGTTGCAAGATAGTTATATAAATGTTTTATTTGGGCATTTTTATTTACTCTCTCATAGCAGGTACAGTGGTGCCTTGACTTACACTGTAAATTTAATTCATTCCCTGACCACGCTTGAAACTGAACATTGCTCTCTCAAAATCATTCTCCACTGAAATGAATGAAAATATTGTTAATCCATTCCATCCCAACATAAAATACCAACATTTTTTTGTAACATGTTTTTGATCAGAAAATTGCACTTTACACTAAATAAACGCTTTGTGCGTCGTGATTTCATGCTTCAACGCCCATTGACATTGTGCGCCTTCTGGTGTGATAAGCTTTGGCCAGGAGGGTGCAGTATAATGCAGATATTCAGAATCAAACATAAGAGTTTCACATCTAAGTGTTTCATCAGTAAGCTTTCAGTCGTAATTTTTAAGAATAGATTCCTGTGAGTATTATTATATCATCTGTCTACATGTGTTGCTACACAGTTAGTGTTTAAGTCTCCGTTGCTACTACTGCACCATGTGGTGTTGCAAATTAGTATTTGCTACAAAGACTGACACTTGCATTGGATGACTGTTTTTAAGTGTATATGCTTTTTGTATTCGTTCCGAAATAAATAGTTACTAAAATACCGATGCTAGTGTTGTTAGCCCGTCCATTGTGTGTGAACTTTATGCTAGCAGACTTGCATAAGTTGTGTGGTTTGGTTAATTACAGAATGTGTAATTCCCAGTTTTATTTTTAAACTAACGGGGAATGATAACCGCTTGGAGCAAGCACTTAGCGTGACTCAAAACAAACAAAAAAAATAATTCAGCTGAGTAACAGCTTGTATCTAAAACAAGTTGGGTAATTCCTAAGTCAAGCTACCACTGTATATCCAATATTCTAAATGTACAGTTGACTAAAATGATCTGGAATACAATATTAAGTTATTTTTGTCAACTGTCTGAGAAGATCTGGAAAATGTAAAAAGTATGAACATGGTAAATACTGTTCATTAATATCTCTAAGACAACATCTTACGGTCACTCATGTCATTTCCACCCAAAACAGTGCATCCATTCATCAAATTAAATAACTAACAGAATTTGGACCAACATAGGCTAAGGCCTGCCACACACACCGCGATGCTGTCAAACCCGTTGGAGAGACGACGTGGGTGAAGATTTATAAAAAAAAAAAAAAAAAAAAAAAAAAAAAAAAAAATTCTACTCACGCGCACATTACAAATTTTAAATATATTATTTTTTAATTCTAAATGTTTTTATATTGCTGTAAAACAATATCTTATGTTTTATAATCAGTATTTGTACGGCTTGAAGGCAGCGCAGCACGCTGTCTTGATTGCTTAAAACCCAGAAATGTATTTACTGTGTAAGTGAAAGCTAGTGTGTATTTTGATTGGCTGTAAGCTGCATTACCTGTATACCAATGTACTTTGTGTAGGCAAAGTATAGTTTTAACACTTTGCAGGTATATTAACCAAGGTGAGAACAAAGACCCTGGTGCGGGTACTGCATCTTCACTTTAGGTATATATAAAGATTTTAACACAATTTTTCAAATATTGTACATACCTTGACTGGCTCGTCAATAATTTTACTTGTATATCACATACATTTTCCCTATTGAAATTAATTGAAACATCATTCATCTATTCCAACCCAGCAAAAATGACTACAATCTTTTTGTTGTGCTAGATTAATAGAACTGTATTGTACAAAAACATGAACCCATAAAAGAGAAGGTCAAGAAATAAACTTGTTTTATAAAGTGTGGTCCAGTGAGTGATGTCAGGGCCTGAAGCTGGTTGCCCCAACTTGGTCCATAAGGCCCTAATGGACCAAGCCTAATGATTAGGCTATCTTCACACTGCAGGGCATGATGTCCAATTCAGATTTATTGTTAAATCTGATCTTTTTACTTAGTCGTTCCCATTACAAACACAAATGCAGCTTGTGCTGTGGACGGAATGAGTCTGTGATGCACACAAACACACGCATGCACACAAACACGAGTCGCCGTGTTGACGGAAGTCCATAGGGCCCCTCACTTAAGTTTTGTCATGATGCGTTTGTGGCGATTTCAAGGATTTTGTGCAAACCGGAGCCAACATTTTCTTATATTTATCATTTGTATAGCTACTTCTTTTCAACCACTGATTTTTGTTGCTTCGTCCGCCGTTGCTTGTTGTCGAACAATTGTGACGTTTGTCGCCTTTTGATGACGTGTAAGTCGGATGAGCGCCCCGTGAGCATCCATACTGCACTCGCGTCAGATACACATCCAATTTGTATCCACATATGAAAGAAGCCTGGGTTGGTTTTGCCGCCGGCATAGCAGAAGCTTTATCGAGCAAGCTTCTGCTATGCCGCCGGCATTGGGAAATCAAGATACCACTATATGTAGAAACCATGGGGGCTTCAGCACTTACAATGAAACTGAAAGTTAAAGTGGTTAAATTTAAACCTGAATACCCATCTGTCCATTTTATTTTGACCTTGTCTATGGTTGTATAGTTTGTTTTACAAACGCAAATGTATTATATGTTCATTCTGTATTGTCAGGCCAGAATTGTTTTTACACATTTGTCATCATACCTAATGTCATGGTCAGTTAAAATGAAATTAGAGCACCCAGTGCATTGTAGAATGTCTATTTACCAGGCACAACCACACAAGGGCCCAAGAATGTGTGTTCATGTCAGTGTAAGTGTGCATGGGGGGGGCACCCCAACCTTGTCAATTAGCCCAGCAAAATGGTGATGTAACGCAGGTCAAGAAAGGGTTAAATAAACAGAACACACTTTGCAAAAGCCTGGGAGAGGTGGAAAAAAAACTGACAGGCAAAGTCAAAATGCCATGTTTTTCTACTTGCATGCAAGTCCTGTGGTGTGTTACCTGGAGTGATGATTATGCTCTGGGCCTCTTTAATCATGTCCACAGTCTGATCCACGTTGACCTCTGTGTGCGTCCCTGTGATCTCCATGGGCTTCCCAGTACCAGTGGAAGACGTCCCATAGCCCCCCAGGATCACGTTTGCCAGTGAGCGGTTCATGGCCTAACGGGAAGAGTTGTTTTCATTTTTATCATCGTCTCATTCTGTGTCGACTTTATTTATAGTAAGGAATGAGGGTAAATTGTCCTGAAAAGCACACGTGGGGACTGAAGTTTTGCTCCTCAACAACCTAGCCACTATAGTGAGGTTAGAGTCCCTCCTGGTGGATGGGAGAAGAGCAACAACAGTTCTTTCAACAAGTAAGCCTTTTTTCACAAAGAGATCCTGCAAAATTGGAGCATCAAAGCCCGACATTTAATCACCTTTGCCTTTCACATAAATCTCAGCAAACACATTGGCAAGAATTTGGGCTTTGAAATCAGAGGGTCACGATTTGAGTCCTGCTGCGGACAAAAAAAAAAAAAAAAAAAAAGCAACTAGATGTTGGAGAAATGCTACTGGTAATCTGCTTTCTGGCTACTTTCGAGGTGACATGATCAGCGAATCTGCGTAATGCTCCAGAGTCACTTTCAAGTGATGGTCGAAGTCTGGCTGCTTGACTACACTTTCTGAAATACGCCAACCCCCTCACGATGTGTGCAAACCCCCTAGTGTCACCCCTAGCAATTTGCTGAATGCGCAAATTAGTGTTAGCTTCTATACTTAATTGCTCGGTAAGTTCCGAACACAGTGAGAGTCTGGGGGAATTTTTTTGGTTATGCGTCCATGAGCCACATACACACGGTGTTGTGTATGAAGATCTGCCTCTACGAATGAAAATGCTTTGATTGTTTTTATGACCGCTTGACAGCCCCCATCCCCCCACAATGATGTGAGCTCTGAAACCACAAGTCGAAGCCACTTGCTTGCCTGTTCAATCCCCTAGCTCCAGCCCCGTTGTCATGGTAATTAAATCAGTACTTGCCATTGGCCCAGCAGTATAAGGGCGGAGTGTCCTCTCAATCTTACATTTCAGTAACACAAGAAAAGGTTCATTGAAACGTGTGCTTTATCCTTGGGAGTATTTTGACAAAAACACGCTACAGACATGTTATTAAGATATCTGGGAACTACTTTAAATTCTGAAAAAAAAGCGTAATAAAATATGCCGCTTTTAAACTTCACACTCTAGTCCTGGCATCGCAGAATACCCTTTAAGAAAGGTGTTATCACATCTCTTATGGCTCTGACACTACCTTTGTCCCCACATTCTGGAAAAAAGTTGGGACAATGTGAATTTTACATGCAGTTTGAAAGGGGCCACTACATCAGCTGATTGTGTCTTGTAGCGGTTGAAAATTGCAAAATGTATGTTGTCCATCCCTACTTACCACACACATAATGTATGACAGAATGGCACCAGATGATCCGATGAGGGCGCCGACGATGGTCAGGAGGTTGTTGTTAAGCAGGAAGCCTTCGGCGCACAAGGCCCAGCCCGAGTAGCTGTTCAGCACGGTGATCACCACCGGCATGTCGGCACCTCCGATGGCTGCCGTTAAGGTTACTCCCTAGAGAAACCCCGAGACGAGCATGTTAGGGCCAGGACATCACTTGAAAAGAGAGATGTTGTCGTAATACATTAAAACAAATGAGTGCTATGCTTGGATCCCCCTTAAAATGAAATCCGAAGCAGGACCGAAAAGAAAAGGCAAGACCTTTATCATCATCATCCATCGTCTTCCTGTCCTGAAGATGATACATGAGACAATAAGAGCCTGATTGGAGAGAAGGTATTTGGGATGCACTCACATCCAACTGATACGGTATCCAGCTAAGCTCTCTACGGAGGCCCTGATTCGTCCATTGAGGATAAGAAGAGATGTATGGGTTGTCTAAGAATTGATTTGCTAAGCTGCCAATGGAACATCTTTTTATTGTAATGATAGTAATGTGTTTCACCTTGTTAGTTGGCCTTCTTGGCCAATTATGATGGATTTTAAGGTAGCAGGGGAAACAAAGGTCAAACACTTGCAAATCATAAGTACTTGAAAGCCTCCCAAAAGAGTCTCTTGCTTACGATGATCGATTGAGTCATCCTTACTTCAGTTCACTACAAATATTAATGAGTCGTATGATGACAGAAATAAAGAAACTCCAGGTCAAAACTGTTTTTAATATCCTGCTGCTAAAATTTGAACTGAATGTCAAGGATGAGAACCTCTCGAGGTACATTTGCAAAAGGTTAGGTGTGACTTTAATGTGGTGAAGCCCAATATAATTAAGAGTCAAGTGCAAGCAGGAAGCTGGCAGTTGCACAAAGTAGACTCTTTTTGCCACGATGGTTGCCAGACTATGAACAGATTTCTAGGCAGCTACCGATGTCAGCGCAACAGACTACTTATTGAGTGACTTTCCTCTTGCCCGTCTTCGCCTTCGCGATGGAAATAAGAAATCAACATTCTTACACGCTCCGTCCGTCACCATTAACAGATTCTGATCTGTGTGTGCTTAAACGTCGCTGTAAAAATGAATGCTTCGTTGTGTGCACGTGGCCTAACGCCAGAAATGTACGCACGCGAGCCATACCATGAGGGCAGACAGAGCGGAGACGGAGCCGAGGCAGGTGATGCCAGTGATGTAGCTGGGGTCAAGCATGTAAGGAATCATTCCGCCAATGCTGCCGGCCATCAGGGAGGCATTCAGGGCATGGCGGGCAGGGAGAATCAGGGGGGCGCTGTTCAGCATACCTGTGTGATGGAGAGAAGATGATGACCACCATTCCAGTTTACATAGCATGGTTCAAGTGATACAATTCAGATGAAATACAGAGTAATTTTTGGGGTTCTCTTCCCCACTGATGATTCATTCATTCGCCTTGCCATAAAATGAAATCAGTGATACATGAACACACACATTAGTTTAAAACTGAGTTGTGAGCAGTCAATTATCATCCATGTCCTAATAATTCATGCATCCATCAATTTTACATACAACGTCTTCTCACTAGGGTCACGGGAATCATTTTAGTTATTTTTTCTTGAAAATCAATAATTTTGGCAATCGTGTGGGATTTGCTCAGGCTACCATCCAATTTAAAGAAGCGAAGTGTCTTCTTGAAATAAATGAGGCATGTACGGATTTTACCAATTGGCAGAAACCAAAAGATGGCGCAAATAATTCTGACCTAATTAGTTTACTATGTAAACAGAAACCAAACAGGAAGAAAATGTAATGCTACATAAACAGAAAATGTTGGTTCAAGGCATTTTAAACTACAGTGACAATATTTGCTGCAAATATTGCAATACAGCATACACCTATAACAGACTGAATTGAGTGAGCTTCCCTAGGCTGGCAAAGTATCAATATGCCTGTATGTTTGTATTGCAGAAGACTGCATTTATATGGTGACGTGCTTATCTTGCTCAAGAATCATAATAGGCTTGGTTGTGCATTTTACTGAAAGGAAGTTTAGATTTGTTCCTGAGGCTGCTTTTTTGTCCATTTTCTGTGTAGCTGTTTCAGAGTACACGTGTGAAGTATGTTTTCTGTTCCAGCACAGACTGGCAGTACATTTTTTCCCCACTTTTTATTCCTTTATTTCATAAGTACAGCACATGCTCTTTTCCAAGGCAGCACAGTGTACAAGTAATTAACATCTACCTCACAGGCAGGTTTGCATGTTCTACCCATGCTTGCATGGGTTTTCTGTGGGTACTTGGGCTTACTCCTGCATTCCAAAAAACATGCATTTTAGTACTTAAGATTCTAACTTGTCCTGATGTAAATGTGAGAGTAAATGAGGGCTTGTCTATGTGCTTCATAGGGGCCAGTCCAGTGTGTACACTGTCTGTTGTCCAATGTATGCTTGCAAAGGCTCCTAATGAGGAAAAATGTTATAGAAGATGGATGTATGGATGAATTTTCAAAGACTGATTAGCAGAAAATGTAGGGAGTGAGGTTCCCCATACTGGCACAGCTAGCGTCCCGCACCACATTGCAGAAGTTTTTTTTTTTTTATGCTTTTGAAGTTTTCTTCCTTTTCAAATGTAAAAAGGCATACGGCAACATTCAGTGAATTGTACAATTGTGATTGAATGAATAAAATACACAATTCACAACCTTCACTGGAAGACGTACGAGGGGGCAAAGCAGACAGAATAAGAAGCAACCAAGAAGACCATTTTCAGTCCTCGTCAGGAGCCGAACCGGGCGCTTGCTCTCGAGACAGTTACCTTTGAACTTTTACCATACCTTGGTTATATTTTTTTAAATTGTTATTTTAGTTAATAAGTCAAGGACAATGAATCCAAAATCTGACCAGGCGCCAGTCATTATTGGACTACATGGACATGCGTCAGCCCTTCTAATTTTGAGAAAATGGTTACCTCCGTTTTTAGCTGACACTACACTACTACACTATGAAACACTGTACAGTTGGACGTGCAGGTTTAGAGATGATCAAATTAAGTTCACCTGTAGAGATTATAGCGCATTCCTTCTGAAATTGCACCCGAAAACACAATATCTCTAGTTTTTGTGAGAAGTGTATATTTAAATCAAATGCTCGTATGTACAGTAAGTATAATCTTTTCAAACCTTGCAGTTTGCCATATGCCACCAAAGAGCCGCTGAAAGTGATGCCGCCGATGAAGGTGCCCAGGTAGGCCACTATCTTTGTGAGATTGGCCGCAGGGTCTGTGGCGAAGTGAGGGTACTCCACCATGTATTCTGCCACGCAGGTCAGCACGGCCGCCAAACCCACCAGGCTGTGGAAGGCAGCCACCAGCTGGGGCAGGTCAGTGATCTCGATTCTCTTAGCAATGGTCAAGCCTACAGTGGAGAAAAGAATTTTACACACACACACAAACACACACACACACGAACACATAGTAGTGCTGGGAAGTGGGCCTGTGGAACCATGTGCTGCTGATGGCCTGTTATGGCAGCTTTCCATGTTTGTGTATGTGTAGGTGATGTGGACTGTTTAGTCTGGACCTTGGCTTTGTTACTGAAACAATTAGCATTTAAATTAAATGGTCAAACTGTCTCATGTAAGTGAGAGATGGTGACTAATGCACAAATCTGACAAACTGCACACACACACGCCTCCCTGGGTCTGGCAGCAAATGAGACACACACTGTTTGATGCAAACATCACAGAGCACATCCGCACGCCACACACCTGCTTCTTAATCTATCCAAGCACAGATGCATTCCCAAAAATCCACAGACTGCACATCCAAACAAGATACCGACCATGTGGCGTATCACGTAGCTACAAATTCCGACTCACCAGCGGTGCCGCCAACAGCCATGGCGGCGGTCATCTGCGCCAGGAGCTCGGGACTCGGCTTGAGTGCACCCAGAGTGGCGGCAATCCCCCCGGCGACTCCCATAATACCCAAGGCGTTACCCAGGCGGGCTGTGGACTGGTTGGAGAGGCCAGCCAGGGCGCCGACGCAGCACATTCCGGAGCCCAAGTAAATCATCTGGTGAGAGGAGCGGATGGATTATGCTTACAAAAAGGACTGTTTTACATGGAAGGTTATGTGCGAAATCTGGACAAACGACCACATAAAAAGGATGATTACCTAACTTTTAAATGCCAGTGGACTACTTTAATGCAATCTTAAAATGTATGGCACATTTTATACTGGTAGATTACCAGACTGAAATTTCCCACCTGCTCAATGTTGTATCCCGACTGCAGCGCTGCAGCGTATCCGCCCACGAAGACACCAGCCGGAAGCAGATAAAGGTAGTGGTACTCCGGGGGATCGGTGGGACGCTTGAACATGTCCAACATCTTCTGAGTCACCAGGAAACCACCTTAGTCAGACACAAAATATAAACTTTATGTGGGGTACATGCATAACGATAATAAGGCCTAACATGAGCAATTTTACTCTTATGATCAAAGTCAGAGAAGGCCTAATTGTTGGATATCTCCGAAGGATTTCCCCAAGTGTGTATCCAGTGGTTGGGTGGGGTGTGTTTATTCCTTGCCGAATTGCTCGAAAAACGGTCGGGGCTGAAAATCGTAACTGTTCAACCTTCCATTAATTCTTCCCCCCCCCACCCCCCTCTCAATCATGTGTGAGCTTTCTTTAGAAATAGGAGGAAACCATGAGATTGCATGACAGCAAAGAATGTGGCATTAAGCTGTAGGGAAAACACTGCAGACTGATTATCATAAAAACATACTTTAGACAGAGGGTGTTTGAAAAATACTGACAAGTTGTGAGCCCAATAACTCGTTCCAGGAATCCAGTGAGTCCTTTTTGTCAGTGTAACTATTTAAAAGGAAAAAAATACCTATGTGGCAGTAGACAGTGTCTTGTTGCTATAATTCGGGGTTGGCTAACATTACATTGGATTTTGAATAGAGATGGGTCAAGTCAAGTCAGAGTATTGACTTTTACTTTAGAATACAGTAATATGACTCAAGTTAAAAAGTAGTTCTCCAAATAAAATACTGGCGTCAGAGTAAGCAAGTACTCTGAAAAAACTACTTAAACGGCAATAGTGGTTAGGTTGGTTGAAAAATCGAAAAATAAAAGTGGCAAACGAAATGTTGCTCGGTATAATGGAGTGAAAGGAGAGTTTCTTCATAACATACTGTACATATTCAAGTAAAAGGTTTATTGCATTAAAGCTACTCTGACAAGTAAAATTTATCCATAAAGTAACGGAATAAAAAAATAAAAACTTTCTACTCTGGCATTGTGAACCTAAAACCCACAAAGGTGAATCAGAAGCTAATAGATTTGCTGCAGTCATTTCAATACTATTCTAGGTCAGTATTTTTGATTTGTGATTCTAGAAAACACCATGAAAGTCTGTGTAACGTTTTTAAAAAATATAATTTACTTTTACTGGTGTAAGACTTAAGGATGATAAAATGTTATTTAAAACATTGCCAGACAGTTGGAGGTTATAGTTCTGTTATTTGCTAGCCAATCAGATTGTTCTCGTCACCAAATGTTAGCTGATGACCATGTGTTGTAATGTCAGCGTTGCCCACATGACACGCCTGTGGAAAGAAGAGGCTCCACCATGGGATGTGTTCCTCAAAACGGGTGCACAAACTGTGACACAGGATAGGGCTCCTCTTTAACTGGAGTGTTGTGCTTCATCCATTTCTGTGAAGTTTACGTTTTGTGGCTAATGTGGTAAACCATTTTGAGATGTACTTTTGGAACCATGGAGAAAAAGGTAAAGGAGCGTAAGAGTACGTCGATTACAGTACATTCCACAAGAAAATCTGTGATATAGTGGGGTTCTGGTCAGTGAACCACAATATAGCAGAGGAATACTGTATACACTTTTTGGAATTCTTGTCAATGGACACAAACAATCCAACGGAATCTGCTGATCGGTGAACATTAGATTGTTACTTCCAGGGAATGTAAAATGATATTTGTAAAAATAACTACAGTGTCACTTAGAAAATAGCTTAATTACAAGAAGAGCGGAATCACCGGGGCGTTGCATTTGTTTACAGATAACATCGGCACATCAGAATGTAAAGGGGATCACTCAACCTAAGCCATTATCTGGTTACAGAGCGACACTATATATTAAGAAATATTTATTTCAAAATATGACATTCATGTCATACACACAAACACTGCACAAAAAACTAGTTGGCGTAGGAATATAACTTGCAACAATCAATATATCACATGGCACTTAACTGCTAGAAGTGTTTTTTTTACACAAATATATACAATAATTATGACTTTAGTACTGCACGAACATAGTGGCTATATAGTGATAGAGGTTAGGGAGTGTTCTGACTTGCATATAAAATAAAAAAAAGAAAGGTTCACCATTGTTAATGCAAAATTTACACCATGTTGCCAGCGGCGAAGGCATCCCCGTAACAAGTGCGCTGTGGTATTTTGGCCAATTCCCCCTCTCCCCCCATTTAAGTCTTACTAAGTTTTATCACAGTCTATCACAATACCTGTGATGGGTCGTGCGGAGATAGGGCTGCTGAGTTCTAGACACTTAAAGGCACACTATGTTACAGCTGGCGGTTTACCAGACGATAGTATGTTTCCTTTCCGCCTGTCACGTTCTCATGACGTGCCACACATTTGTCATGTTCTGTCAAGGTTTTCTACAGATGAAACATGGACACCAGTACGAACAACTAGGTTTCCAATCTGCACTGTGACTGCCATGGCAAATGTCTTGACTATTTAAACATCTCGCCAGGCTTCCACGGAAATTATGGCCTATTATGGTTGCCCATCCAGAATTGTCTCACACCCATTCCGTTTTGTCCACAGTGGCCTGAAACGGGGAAGCCGTGGCTGCTGGGAACATAGTGTAAACGTAGCCTAAGGACAGCAAAGAACAGTCTCCCCATGTGTCTCGCTGTGACTTACAGGGAATATAATAATAATTAAAAATAAATAAACACAGTTCAGTCCTTGAGAAAAATTCAAAGACACCTACTGATGAGTATTGTGATGATGCCAGGAACAATTTGTCATTAGATGATCGAGGCCAGTTAAAAAAATAAAAAAAAAAAAAAAAAAAAAAAAAAAAAAAAGAGTGTGTGTGTGTACCAAGCGAGAGGAAGGGGAGCCCGGTCAGAGCAGGTGGATAGACAAGAGTGCTGTAGAACTGGGTCAGACGAATGTTACTGTACAATTAATATAAAACCTGTCAATCATCCGATTACACTGATGTTTTATTGGTCGGCGGTCGCTGTAACTGGCAGCAATGACTGTGAGTATGTCTACACGTGTGTGTGTCAGAGGCATTATTGAGACTCACCAGCTATGTTGACTGAGGAGATGAAGGCGGCAAGCACGGCCAGCGTCTCTGCAGTGCTTGTTGGTGCGTAGCCACCTCCCATTAGGGACAGACCACCCACGGCCGTCAGACCTGCAGAGAGTGGACATTTAGAAGGTTAGGCAAGCTATTCTTTCATAAAACAGCCTAAACTTGGGTGATAATGGTTGGAATAGAAGAAACAACAACAACAGCAGAACACCAGTCATAATCAGCACACATACAGACACTTTATATTCCATTCTTCAACAGGGAATACTTTCCTTTCCAGATTTGGTGATTAGAGCATCTGTGTGGTTTGGCTCAGGAAGCCTCAATAACATCAGTCCATTAATGACTTACCGGCACTAAAATGCAACACACAGCAATCTACATTCAAAAGGACTTCAGCAGGTACTGTGGTAGAACAGTTGGGTCCAGAAGTATTTGAAAAATGAGAGTTGGGGTGTTTTTCTGTGATGACATATCTCCTGTATTAGTTAAGCTGCCATGTCACTGGCAGGGTCCGAAATACTGATTAATAATACAATTTCGTATTCCGGTTCTCCCGGAACAGTTCAAATAAAAAAAAATGTTGGTTCCCAGTTTCGATGCCTGGTTGTCCTCCAGCCGCGAAGAAGTGGAAGTGGCAAAAAACAACAAAGAGGAAGATGCACGATGACGCGCTTGTGCCCAACGGCAGCTGCAGTGAGCAAAAGTGTGTCTTAAATTTAATGACCAGTCACCTCATTGCAACACTTGGAATAAAATTACATTGTGCAAAGAAGGTTTTCACTATGTGTAGCGTCTGATGTGCGCCGAGCCTCCGCCCACACCGCACGGAGCTTCAGGGAAGTCAACTCTCAGTAAATTGGGTGAGTAAAACAATAAAATAAGTCTATCCCAACATTGAGACAGCTAACAAGGTAAACGGTTGCTTGCACTGATGTTTTTTAGCGTTTATTTTAGTCTTCAAACCAACGTAAGTGCAGATGACCCACAAAAAAAAAAAAAGTTTTTTTTTGTTTTTTGTTTTTTAAAGCACTTAATATAACTGAGCTAAAAACTTCACCGTAGCAACTTTACATCACAATGAATTGGGACAAAATTCACATAAATGTCTCTCAGTATCACAAACACTAACCTTGAGCCTCATCGGCTACAAGCTTAAAACAGGAAGTCAAGTTAAAACTTGCACATATAAACAATTTAACATGATGAAACAGTCCCAAATAACCATTTAAACAATGCCAAAAAACAAATTTTACGTCATATTTAGCAATGCGATACCGGATATTTTGGATGCTGCATTGAAGATTTGCTTCATAGTATGTTTCGGGTCACTATTCAACAAAATTAGGCAGCAAACACAGCGATGGGGAGTAAATGGAGATTCTCAGATTGAAGTTTTCCTGTCAAGAGGTTGTCCCATTGAACAGTGTCTGACCAACTATGCGCCCAGTTCTAGAAAAATGTCTGAACCAAACTCAAAATTCCAATATTATTCCCTATTGTCTGTAAGTTATGAGTGATTGTGTGTGCGTGCCTGTGTATTCATAATGCAACAATAATGCACAATGGGCAAAAGGCGAGGGTTGACGAGAAGAATGGGGGTAGTGAAAATAAAGAAATAAATAAATTTCGAAAATTAACTGAACATGATGCATAACTCCTTCAGCTGTTGGTTCAAAAATATTTCTGCCCAATCCAACCACGATTGAAGTTGACGTGATCCTGGTTTTTGTTTGTTTGACTGAAACTTTATGTTTACAGTTACCTTTTTATTTATGACTGGCAGAGATCATTCCATTAAAATGTGACCAAAATCCAGTCATTGATGACACAAAAAGTCTTCTCTCTCTTTATGGCTGAAAAATCATTCTAATACAGGGATCGTGTTTTATGTGCGTCCTGCGTCTGAGATGAGCAAAAATGAGCAGGGACGCATAAAATATGATCAATCTGCATCCATCAATGCACAGCATTGCTTACCTGCGGGTGAGTGTGTTGCTGAAGTGTTTCAGTGAATCATTATCCACTAAAATACAAATCATGTGTTGGTGCTAGCCAATCAGAGACAGAGGAGGGCGGGTTATCGTTCCAAAAATACAACCGACTTTTTCCAGACTCGATAGATTTTCACCGCATCGCTCACGACGCAGCGAGCCGTTGGCGGAACGGCTTTGGATCCGTAGATGCACACAACTGGGACACTTCAGGGAAAGTTAACTATTAAGTTTGCTAGCCCATGAGCTAACTGGCTAGCAAGCTAATCATCTCGCTCTGGCTCACTCAATCGGAACAGGTCACTCACTGACGGACCGCAGTCTGCGTTCGGACCCAGAAACAGTCCCATACGGACCCACACCATAGCCAAAAAAAGAAGTTGAGTAAAAGACAGAAAGATCAGAAGATGACCAGTAAAGCAAGAGAACATTTGGAACAAACAGTGTTTAAAAAAGGAACAATCAGTGTCATTTTTGTTTGTACTTATCAGTGGGAATTTGTGCTTGTATGTGAAAGGCCATTATGAACCAAAAAAAAAAAAAAAAACTTGTACAATTCTTTATTATGCTCTAATATTATTAAATCAGTGGCATTTTAAAAAAAAATAATAATAATAAAAACAAGTGTTTATCATTAAAGTTTCTGGGAAAATATATTGTTCAAAGAAATTTTCTATTGTGACAGGCCTAAACATTATATTGAGAGAGAGAGCAAGAGCAATGGATAAAAATATTGTTCAAACAGTATAAGAGAGAGTCACAACTGCAATAAAAATCTGCAGTATAGTAGACCGCGAAGCAAGACCTGTGATATGGCGGAGAATTACTGTATCTGTATTCTGGGATGATAAATTGCAAAGGACTCATTGTTGTGGGGCTGGGACTCATTGTTTCTATGACATGCATCCCGGGACTCACAGTCTTAAGTGATCTATGATCTATGCTAACAGACTGTACATACATACAAAATCATAAAACTACCAAATCTTACTTGAGTTGAACCAAAATTTGCTATGTGCCTTCAGAGGCAGTAAATTTCATCTGGGGTTTGATACGGATTATAAATTTAACACTACATTTTCCCAACGTAATTTTACATTATGGCACACAAATCTCATCAAATCAGGCCGTTGTGTCTACTGAAGCTCGTATTGCATTTTGTTCCCTTCGAAGAAACTTGACACTTTTTCCTTTTTAGAACACTAGTATTTAAAAATTTGTGTCTAAAGACTCAAAGGGTAGAATATGAAATGTGTCCCTGAGGCACATATAAGACGAGCAAAGATGTGCACATAAAAGCAGCACAGGCCTTGTGGCCAATAAATTTTTTAAAGGACGTGAAAAGTGTCCACGTTAGTTCCCACCGAGGCTCTGCGGCCCCACTCTGATGTCTGGGGAAGCAGCGTGCATGTACGACTAAATGAGTAAGAGACCACCCTGACCCCAAAGATCACCGCTGGTGTGTTACTTCCTACCTCAGCGTGGGTCGTCAGGGTGATCAAAGCGGCGAGAACACACGTGCACTTACCTCCCTGACCTTTGGACCCCATTGTGTTAAGCAGCAGTCCACAACGGGGGCACGATCTTTTAAGGTTTTATTTGGACTCGGAAAGCAGAGAGTACCTGTCTTTTAGATGACTAAAAATTGTACTTCCCTCACAAATTACACAGGGATACCGAGAAGCAGAGAGAAGACAAAATCAGGGCAATCAAATTGGATGCCTAAAGGTCCCATATTTTGGCCATTTAGACCTCCATAGTATAAAAGTCCATTTTATTTATAAAAAAAACAAAACAAAAAAAACACCTTGGTTTTGTCATACAAGTGTCCAGAAAAAGCCCCTCTGACAGCTTTGATCCAGTTTTGTATCGGCTTTGTCCATATTTGACAGCGTTTCTCTGATTGGTTGCCTCCATGTGGAAGACCCACGTATTTGTTATGTTAACAGCGCTGGCTCGAGAGCAGAGAGGTACCGTAAGCTCTAGTGTATAATGCCCACCCATGTATAATCCGCACCCCCAAAGTTTCTTTTTTTAACAAATGGATGATTTTGCTTCTACCCATATGATCAAAACAAGTATTCTCTCTATTTTGTTAGTTTATTTAAAAGAATTATTCTGGTTAAGCACTTTATTTGAACATGCAACACTTTTTTTATTTTCTTGCTCTTATTTTGAAATTCCCAGCCCTAATTTTATTGCGTAAATGGCGGCATACATTTATAAAATGAGGAAGTTTTTTCATTTTCCCCTGTACCAAACTAATAAAAAAAAATCTTGTAAACCATTTCATTGTGTGTGAAGTAGTCACTATTTCATTGTGTGTGAAGTAGTCACCTATATCAATTACACGCACACAGTGGGTACGGAAAGTTTTCAGACCCCTTAAAATTTTCACTCTTTGTTATATTGCAGCCATTTGTTAAAATAATTTATGTTCATTCTTTCCTCATTAATGTACACACAGCACACATTTGAAAGATTTTAACATTTTGTCATTCCCTGCCGCATTTCTATCCATGAAATATTTTCTTTTGTTTTATTTTGGGATAAAAAGAGCAGAATGTGTAAATTGATTCCTCTTACAGTTATGACTTATAAAACAGTACAAGTACTGTAGAAGTCATAATATTGCAATGAATGAAAATGAGCATCATGAATTGAGGCAGTGCATTGATGCATCAAAATTATACCATGTGCAAAAAAAAATAAATAATTATGCACACAACTAACCTGAGATGGCATTGGTGACGGACATGAGCGGTGAGTGGAGTGCAGGGGTGACGCCCCAAACGGTGTGGTAACCCACGATGCCTGCCAAGCCGAAGGTGGTGACCATCTGCGTGAAGGCGGCATTAGGAGCCGCCAGACCCAAACCCAACAGCGTGGCAAAGCCTGACACAAAGGAGGGGAACAGTTCAACAGTGGACAATAGTAAATAAACATTGCCACAGTGAAATATGTTAAAATATATATGAAATTACATAAACAAGCATAAAAGATTCACTGATCGTTAACTATTCTGTCAATTGTGTCTGATTGCCTGTTGATTGAGCAGCAAATAGAGCTGCTAGCATTGAAAGAGGAATTGAGCCTATCCATTTTCTATAGAGCTGGAGCTTATCCAGGTGAATCTGGGAGCGAAGTGGGGTGCACCATGTACTGGTCGCCAGCCAATCGTAGGGCACATATAGACAAACAAACCACTCACACTCACATTCAAAGCTAAGGACAATTTAGATCTTCAGTGAACTCAACACGCATGTTTTCGGGATGGAGGAGGAAGCCGGAGTACTCTGAGACAAGCCACAAATCAAACCTGGGGAGAACAGGAAGGTTGAAGCCAAGATTGAGACCCTGACCTTCAGAACTGTGAGGCACATGTGCCAACCACTTGGCAGGTTTTTGAGCATTTTTAACCTTCAAACAAGTGATTCACGTAGTGTGGTACACGAAAGAATCACTGAATTCAATACAAATAATATTTACAACATAAAACCTGCACTACAATTGCACTTATTAGAGTGAGAAGTCATGCCCCCGCCCTTAATCCAGTGCATTTTTTGTACTTTTCAAGTACGGTCCATTTATTTTAAGTATAGTCTAGTTGTATTCAACTTAAGTACAGTACAATTCATTTGCATTTAATCTTTAAGAACAGTTTGTTTTCAAACATTTGAGCAGATTTTTTATTTAACTTACTTGTAATTAAATAATGATTCAATTAACATCTTTCACCTTTCCCTATATTTAAGAGCAGTATTAATGTTCAAACTGAATGTTGCCGTGGCTTACACTGAGAAATATACTTTGTAGGAATAAAAACTCAGCATCGTTTTGGATGAACACTAAGACTTCTGTTATGTTATGCATTTTAATGTTGCTCATGATGGTGGTACTTTGGAGACCCAAGTACTTTTTGAGGTGGTACTTGGTGTAAAAACTTTGAGAACCACTGCTTTAAACAGTTGCAGAACTGTTTTAGCCTAATCAATAATAGTAGATGGCCCACATAGGCATATGCATGTTTTTCTAATTTCCCATAAGCATGTGAGAAACTCTCAGCCCCCTAGCACTCCCAAAATCAGGCAGTTTATTATTCTAAATGACTCAATTATACATTAAAGCTAATGAGCAGGTAGACAGCGCGCGGCGAGATGTCGGCGTGCACATAAAGAGCACCTAACGATGGTGGCTATGCGGCGGGGTAGTGACCAATGTGTGATCTGCAATTAAGTACATGTGGCACACTTATAGAGTGGCCTGTGTGGTACTGCGGGGAGCCGTGGCGGCGGTGTCACTTCAAACGAACGCTCAGCGCAACACCGCTTTTATACAGAGCACTTCCTGACACTAAGAGAGTGCCCGTTTTTGGCTGTGAGTGTGTGTGCGCTCGCTTTAATCTGCCTGTGACACTTC